>NW_025091217.1:1056746-1364924 GCF_018404265.1 Aspergillus viridinutans
GATTCAATACCATAGTATTTGATATCGAATGATCACCTAGTATGAATATTGATACCATAGTATTCGATATCGAATCATCAACTAGTATGAATATCAAATCATTATCTAGTAGGAATATCAATACCATAGTACTATACTAAGATATATATATTATAAATATACTGTATTTATAGTGAGTACCCCCCTCTTTATATATATATATATATTTAAACTATAAGGGCACAACCTTAGTATATAATAATTTAATATTAATGTAAATAGTACTATGGTATTAATATTCCTACTAGATAATAATTTAATATTGAATACTATGGCATCGAATCGATATCCTGACTAGTTGATGATTCAATATCAAATACTATGGTATTGAATCAACATCCATACTAGGTGATGATTTGATATCGAATACTAAGGTATCGAATCGATATCCTGACTAGTTGATGATTCGATATCGAATACTATGGTATTGAATCGATATCCTGACTAGATGATGAGGAATACTATGGTATCAATATTCATACTAGGTGATCATTCGATATCAAATACTAAGGTATCGAATCGATATCCTGACTAGGTGATGATTCGATATCGAATACTAAGGTATCGAATCGATATCCATACTAGGTGATGATTTGATATTGAATACTATGGTATCAATATTCATACTAGTTGATGATTCGATATCCATACTAGTTAATGATTCAATATCCATACTAGTTAATGATTCAATATTGAATACTATGGCATTGAATTAATATCCTGACTAGATGATGATTTGATATTGAATACTATGGTATCGAATCAATATCCATACTAGTTGATGATTCAATATCGAATACTAAGGTATCGAATCGATATCCATACTAGGTGATGATTTGATATTGAATACTATGGTAGGTCATGGTTTAATATTAATACTATGGTATTAATATCCTTAGTATATGCTGCTATCTGTAGAGGTAGTGGCAATATGTAATACAGGCGGTGAACAGTAAAAAACTCCAAAAGTCCACATTGTAGCTATAGTCCGCCGTAAACAGACTTGACGGGAAAGCAGTGCAACACATGGTGCAAACTCTGAATATAATTCAATAATGCCGTAAGATTAACTTCTTTGTCTTGGTCCTCTTGGATAACCCAAATGCCGATTCATCGTAGATCCCGAATATATCCCGTCGACCGGGATGACGCGCACTACGAGTTATCATATATGGCAACAGATCAACAAGCAGATCGAAATAAACTGGGGGTAATCATATTATTAGTATTATAGAAGAAGTTGACGAAACAATTGGAGAAATGGAACGATCCAGTCACCTGCAGCAGCAGTTTCATCCCAAGGATCTCGTCTCAAGTGATGGTGTTTAACTTTGTTAGATCCGGATGTTTTCCCCTGAAGAGCTTCTTCGCCTTCTTCCCCTTCCTGCGGCTCTCAACGCCGCTGACTACACAGACCAATCGAGTGAATCGACACCACACAGGAACTGCTGGTCAAGACTACCTACTTGAGGGCTCGCCTCTGACATCCGTGGTTTGGACACCAATCTCCACCAGAAACGCGTTCATTCGTGGCTTGGCTTCCAACGAGTCGATCTGCAATATACCAACTGGGCAATGAACCACACGAGAGGGAATACGGAGTTAGGGGATCCCACATGGTCCGTTTCCTACCAAGTCCATATTGGCTATGCAATATGAGGCGAGTTTGATCACTGCTAATGTTGTCGATTGTCCAGATCTCAATCTCTCAGAATGAATCGATGGCCAAACAGGGGTCTTACCGAGCTCTACGCAGGACTCGTATTGTGCGGCAATCCAAATAGTTACCTAGGTAGTGTGTGCATCGGCCCTACTACGGAGGAGAACGGAGTGCTCCGTACGATAAAACCGCCAAAGCCTGGGCCTCTGGCTAGAGACGGATGGCATCCGTGGCACGCCGCACGACTCGCAATAATAGACTCTGGCTAATTCAGAATAGAATTTTCTCACTGCCGATTATCTACGGATTATCTTTATTAATGTGGTATGCTTTGTCTGACCTGACTCTTGTCAAGCCGGCTGTCACCCATGTCTCGACATCACCATGCTCAACGGTCGCAGTGAGGCGATTGTTACCGCCACCTCTGTCTTTCTGGCCCTGTCGCTGGTCACCGTGTGCCTGCGATGTTTCGTTCGCGCGCGCATAGTGCGCGCTTTTGGCCTGGATGACTGGGCAATGGTCGCCGCCATGGTAGGTCTTTTCACTGCAATTGATCTCGTCCAGCAGCGAGCTGACGAGTAAAGGCCCTCAACGTAGCATTCGCCATTTGCACTCTCGTTGGTTGCTCTTATGGGATGGGCCAGAAGACGGATTACTTTCTATTGCACCCGGACTATTACCGTCGAGCTCTACTGGTATGATTCATCCTAGGTCGAAAGGGGCAACCACATATGCTGACAATACAAGTGCTGGTGGCTCGGTCAAGTCTTCTATGTCATCACCTGCGTCGTCGCCAAAATGTCCATCATCATCTCCCTCCTGCGCATCACGATTAACCGAGCGCACATCTTCACCCTCTACGCCGCCATGGGCCTGGCCCTGGCTGTGGGTCTTCTCTTCTTCTTTTTCACCATCTTCGAATGTAAACCGGTCGACTACTTCTGGGACCAATTCACCAAGCCGGGGTCGTGCCTCGATAAGGATATTCTCATTGCCATTGCGTATACCTACAGCGTGGGTGCGGCCGTCACCGATTTCACGATTGGAATATTGCCCGTATTCATCATCTGGTCGCTGCGGATGAACGCCCGGACGAAGATGGCCATTGCAGGGATTTTGGGATCGGATGCATTGCCAGCGCGGCCGTCATTGTTCGAATTCCGTTTATCCACAATTACAAGGACCCCGACTTTTTCTATGCAACCTACCAAGTGAGCGATCACTCTCAAGGATGACCAACAAAAGCTGACTTTATAGATCTCAATCTGGAGTAACGTCGAAGCCGGACTGGGCATCACGGCAGGTTCGCTGACGACCCTACGTCCTCTGGTTCGCTTTCTTCGGGATGGCTCTTCGGCCTCACGAAGTCATCAACGACAACCAGGCTCATTTCCGCTATCTGGCAACATGCCCAAGGGGCTCACGCGCCGGTCGAAACCCGATGAGGCGGGCGACGACGCACGTCGACTGTGGACGGGAATGGCGGACGAGGAGTATCAGGGCGTCACAACCACGATTATTACAGGGAGCCATCCCACAAAGCGGGGAGAAAGCGAGGAGAGTCTAACCAATTGATTCATATACTGTATTATATACTTGATAGACTTTGGGGTTACATAACAGCAACAGACATTTCCATCATAGGTCCCACTGTCCCATTGTTCCCTTACCCCAACGCTGGTACGGTACCTCTCGACCTCGTCTCCAACTCAATTCAAGCTGGATTTCTTGGTAAGGATCACGCTTACTTTATGTCATAAACTATCAAGCAGCTAGCGAATGGTGGGGGTGAGTGCATCATATTCCAACGTGGATAGCGCTTAGCAAGGATTGACTAAGATTTAGCAAACCCTGACAGAGCAATCAGATGCATCAGAACAACAGAGGACCCATTAGAAAGACTTTCATCCTGCTTTGCTGATGCTTTGCTGATGCTGATGTTTCTCTGAGGGGCAGCGACCGCGTAGGTTGCTACGGAGGTCCGCTTGCAGTACCCAGTTAGCCACGTCATGACATCATCAATGCCATCACTTGTCCGCTGATTCCGGGGTATATAACCACCCCTCTTTCCTGCAATTTTCTGTTATTTAGAGAGGTACAGTCACAATCATCTGAAGATCTATCAAGTTTATAATATACCTTACTACCGTCAAAATGCCCATTCCCGTCCCCGCCGCCTCCTCACTCCTCGACCTCCTCAGCCTCAAGGGCAAGACCGTGGTGGTGACCGGCGCCTCCGGCCCCCGCGGCATGGGCATCGAAGCCGCCCGCGGCTGCGCCGAAATGGGCGCCAACATCGCCCTCACATACGCCTCCCGCCCCGAAGGCGGCGAGAAGAACGCAGCGGAGATCGCCAAAGCCTACGGCGTCAAGGCCAAAGCCTACAAGTGCAACGTGGGCGACTGGGAGAGCGTGCAGAAGCTGGTCAAGGACGTCCTCGCCGAGTTCGGGCAGATCGACGCCTTTATCGCGAATGCGGGACGCACCGCCAGCTCGGGGATCCTGGACGGGTCCGTACAGGACTGGACGGAGGTGATTGAGACGGATCTGACGGGCACGTTCTACTGCGCGAAGGCTGTCGGCCCGCACTTCAAGGAGCGCGGCAAGGGCAGCTTCGTCATCACGAGCAGTATGTCCGGCCATATTGCGAACTATCCGCAGGAGCAGACGAGCTACAATGTTGCCAAGGCGGGGTGCATTCACTTTGCCAAGTCGCTGGCGAACGAGTGGAGGGATTTTGCGCGCGTCAACAGTATCTCGCCGGGGTACATCGATACCGGCTTGTCGGATTTCGTGGACAAGAAGACGCAGGATCTGTGGCTGAGTATGATTCCCATGGGCCGCAACGGGGACGCAAAGGAGCTCAAGGGCGCGTACGTGTACTTGTGCAGCGATGCCAGCTCCTACATGACCGGGACGGACCTGCTCATTGACGGGGGATACTGCATTCGGTGATAGCCACTATCCACCTTCCAATCAATTCCACTATATATACTCCGTAAGCCATTCTTCGCTCGCCGCAATCAATAAGCAAAAGGCCCAGCCACATCCGTAGTCACCGTCCCACTCTCCACATAAACCCCCGACCAGAACCAATCCTCGGCAGGCGCATTCACCCCATTATCCAGCCTCAGCTCACCCACATGCCAATCCTGGGAATTGGTGAACGTATTCGCGCCCACATTCTCCACGATTTTCTTCAGCGCCTCCGCCCCAGTCGACGCCCACAGGCCCACCGTCTTCGCGTCAAAATCGATATCATACGCAAAGTTGTACCACGTCCCGGCAACCAGAGAAGTCGACCACTCCGTCTGCCCGCTCACCATCCACCGCAGCGTATTATCGTCCGCGGTGCCGCCGAGCCGCCCGTACTTGAGTTCCGTGAAGTGGTTCTAGCATCTCATCAGCCGTGTCACATTACAGGGGAAGTGATGGGACGGGGGGGGGGGGGGGGGGGGAGGGTACCTCGAAAAACGCAATCTGATGCTCGAGGCTTGGATCCGGGGCGTTGGTCTCGCGCGTCGACATTGAGAAATGGTAGTACAGATGTCCCTGGCCCAGGTTGGTGGTGGTTGTCTGGGCTCCCTGGGGGATAATCTCGCTGCGCATCATTGTTTGGCCGTTCCACGAGGAGGTATTGTCCTTTTCCTCATCAGTTTCTCTTTAGATATAGAAAGGGGATAGGGGAGGAAAGGACCTACGATGGTGATTCGGATGCCCTGCGCATCGACCTTGGGGGCTGGGTTCTTGAAGTCGGGCGATAGGCCTAGGTAGTGAGATGTGGGCTGCGAGCCGTGGATGTACCATTGGTACGGGGGGATTTGGTTGGACCAGGACCCTATATTGCATTGTCAGTGTACATATGAGTGAAAGGGAGGGGGTGTATGTACATTGGTCAAAGTGGTCGACGGTAAAGTTGGCGTCGAAGAAGCCGCTCCAGAGCACGTCGCAGCGGACGAGGGGGAGGAAGAACAGCCAGGATTTCATCTTCTCCATTTGATACGATGACTGTGTGATTCAATTCAAGCTTATCTGCTGGGTGACAGATGTCTGCGATGTCTGCGATCTGCTTTATATACAAAAGTGTCTCATGCTGAAACGGCTAAATTGACTATGTTCAGGTGTTTCATCACAACCCTTCAGAATTCAAATAAAGTAGTCTAGGATGCCTGCATCTGTCATACCGTTCGTCAATCATATTCATACCAGATGATCTGCGTCTTATATTCCCAATCAGATACGGGGTTGATAGTATCGTCTGATTGATAATGTCCTGCATTTATCCAGCGGACCGCTGGTCCGACACTTGGCGAATCCAATTCAATCAACCCGCGACGTCAAAGCTAAGGATCAGGCTTTGGTTAATTTGTCGTCCCCCGAATCCGTCGCGACATCAACCACCTCGGCAAAATGCATCCGGGGCAGGCTGCGCGCCACACGGGGCGGGTCGAAGATGCTCTTCGACTGGATGAAGATCTCGTCGATCTCCTCGAGGGTGCGGCCGTTGGTCTCAGGGAAGAAGAGGTAGACGGTCGGTACGATGGCTGCGTTGAGCACCGCGAAGATGATGTAGTACTGATACCCGATGGAGTTGAACCCGACGGGCGTCACCTGCGCCAGGAGGAAGTTGAAGGTCCACACGGCGGCCGTGGAGACGGCGCTGATGGCCGCGCGCAGCTGCAGGGGTGCGACCTCGGTCGCGTACAGGAACGTCAGGCCCGAGTAGCCGACGGTGAAGATAAATTGGAAGACAAACAGGAAGATGACGGCGACGACCGTCGCGCCCGTGCTGTCCGTCACTGAGGTGGTCCCCGCTAGGATGGCCATGGAGATGGACATGGCCGCGGCACTCCACAGCATCAGGGGCCGCCGGCCCAGCCGGTCGATTGTGAAGAAAGCTAGGAACCCGCCCAGTGGCTGTGTCAAGCACATCGACCCCGCCAGGATGCGCGAGTTGATCGCGCTCATGCCCAGGTACTGCTCGAAGCTGGTCGTCGCGTACATGCTGATCAGGTTGATCCCGCACATCTGCTGGAACATCTGCCCGCCTGCCGCGAGAAGGGTGCGATGGAACAGCCGCTGCTCGCCCATCGTGAGCATGCTCTTGAACGAGCCATTGCCGCAGATGGACAGCGATAGTTCAATGTCACGAATGTCCGCGCTGATCGAGTCCGAGTCCGGCTCCACATCGGCCAGCGCGGCAAGAATCTCTCGGGCTTCCTGAATCCGGCCCTTTTTGACCAGCCACCGGGGCGATTCGGGAAAGATCACGATGAAAACCATCACAATCAACAGCAAGACAATCTGAAAGGCAACGGGGAACCGCCACGAGACCGAGTTGCCGGTGATGAAGTAGAAACCAAAGTCGATCCAGAGAGACAAGGAGACACCAATGCCAATGAAGATGCCGTCAGTCACCACATGGGCACCCCGCTTGCTGGCTTTCGAGATCTCCGACTGCCACACCGGTACCGTCGCCAGATATGCACCCGTCCCTAAACCCAGAACCAGTCGAGCCACGATGAACTGAGCAAAGTCGAATGCCGTGGCCATCAGAACTGCACCGACGATGGTCACGGCGGATGCAAGAAAGATAACCTTTCGACGACCCAGGCGGTCTCCAAGGTAAATGCATGATAGGGAGCCGAATATACCCCCGACGGTGAAAAGGGCCACGACGGTTCCTATAATCGTTAGGCCCTATTCCACGTTGGATGCAGTGGACATACCCTGAATGGTGGAGTTGTAACGCTGCTGAGCCCCTGTGGTATTTACCGTATCAATCTGGGGAAAGGTTTCGACGAACGACTCCAGCGTCAGCAGCCCACCGGCCACGCTCAGGTTATATCCATAGGTGACAAAGGCCGGGCACACGACTAGACAGATGATGGCCCGGCTCAAGGCAGATCCACGGAGGCCAAAATAGGGCGCCATCTCAATGGTGCAGTATATGCAAGAACCGCAGGTATCTCAATCTCAATGACGGGCGATACTGAAACACAGACAGCTATAAGGCTCTTCAATGCCCCGATCTGATGGATCACACATTGCCAGAAATGTCAATTGCATTTATATACCAGATGTCCATTCTGTACGGTCATCGGCGGGCGCCGGGGAGGCGATAGACCAAGTGGACCAGGGTTCCCCAGAACTTCGCCTGGGGCTGTTGGCTGGCCGATCATCGGTGCTCACTTCTCCTGCTGACTTTAGTGTATTTCCCCAGACCAAATGGACGATGGGATCCCATTCTGAGGTTCTGCCCCGTCTTCCCCAGAGTTGAGTGGGACTCGAGTGGCCCTGCAGCACGGTTCAGAGAGCAGCCGCAAACTCACGAATCGTAGCATTTGAAAGAGTAAGAGAAATTCGAGCCGACAAAACGCCCAGAAGCGAACAGCAGATTCTCGGGACGACCGATCCAATAAAGGCTGTTCCCCGCTTGTTAGTCCATTATTGTAGTTGATTCTCCACTGTGCTGGTTCAGGCTCTTCCATCGGGCCCGGCCGATCTGGCATTGCCTCGGCCAGATTGGATTCGACGGAATGGCTGTCTGAAGGAATCCTAAGCCATTGTGATGATAGTATAATGATATGCTAAATGGAACAGTTCCAGTTGCTGGATGGCAGATGCACCCCGCGATGCAGAGTACAAGGAAAGATGGAGGGATGGATGCGGGCATGTCCGCGCCAAGAGCATCGCAACCACCGGGGCTAACAGATAGACGAGAGCTTCAGGGTTCACCTTGGTTGCTGCTCGGAAGCAGTATGCATAAGCATGCAGTGCTGGCATAATTACGTATGCAACGGGGAGGCTGTGCTGTGGATTGGGGGAGTATACCTTAGTTATATTATTTAGATGCTCCACTGGCCAAGAGCGTCAAGCTCCCAGCTCCACCCATAGCAGTAGTACATAGATCAGTGCTATAGTCTCATGTGGCTCGCTGTGGCTTTGTCCGTGGCTGAGGTTATTCCCTCTTCGACGCTGTTAGTCTGTTTGCTTAAAGCTGACTCCAATCTGCTTCTCCATGATGTATCATCCATCTTCAAGGTTTACCTTCTACATTTGGATCTGGTCCGGACAACCAACTATTAAGGCACTGCATTCTTCTCTCGACGCTTTCAACAGGGCTTGCGATGGATTTGCCACAATTACTAGGTGAACAATGCCGCTTAGTTACCTCCTGCAGTCAGACAGCACACGCGCAGCCTTGCGGTAGCGTACGATTGGGTCGCATGTTGTTGCCCTACTATAAGAGCCATGCATATTACCCCGCAGGCCCCGAGGCGAAGTTGCTCCATCATACACATCCCGAAGCAATGCTGATTGCTTCTCCGAGCATCCTCCACCATGTGGTATGTTATGGACTTGCTTCTGCTGGCCGGCGCAGTCGCATACGCACTGCGTCCGCCTCAACGCGCCACCCTCGAGGAAACGGTGCAGCTGCATGCGTCTCCGAAAGAGAACAATGAGGTTCCCGAGACCATATCTGAACGAGATGATGAGGCTTCTGATAACGTGTCTGAAACGAGTACTTACACGCCTCCTGAGAGAGAAGCTCGCTCCCTAGAAGACTGGCTGGTGCCCGTTCCGGATGCTACATGGCATCACCACATCCGTAAAACGAGGCAGGACAAGACTGGAGAAGGGCTGTTAGCCTCTGCCAAGTTTCAGAAATGGTTCGCAACAGACGGAGCGACGTTGCTTTGTACAGGCTTGCCAGGCACTGGTAAAACCGTGCTCGCGTCGGCCGTCATTGACTATCTGCAAGACAAACTCGAGGAAGATGCCAGCGTCGGCGTGGCTTTCCTCTACTGCAGTGCTCGAGACTACGAGCGCCGAAAGCCCATTGACCTCTTGTGGAGCCTACTCAGACAGTTTGTTCAGAAGTCGCCAAAGGTCCTTCCGGAAACCCTCCAATTGTTCTACAAAAGTTACAAACTCCAAAAGCCACCCCGGTTGGCCATCGAGGATGTGTCGAAAGCGATGCAGATCATGGTCAGGGAATATTCAAGAGCGTTTGTGGTTATTGATGCGTTGGATGAATACGACTGGAAGAATGATGAGCTGCATACTTTTCTGGACGTTATTGTCGCCCTTCAGGCACAGACCGGACTCAATCTCCTGGCTACATCGCGGCATGCGTTTGACGCCGGAAGCAGATTCTACGGTTGCCTGTCATTGACTATTCGTGCTTCTGACAACGATATTTGGCTCTATCTGCAGAACCATATGGCCAGACTGCCACCGTCTGTGCGGGACAATCCGTATCTTCTGGACAATATCAAGGATGATATTGTCCACGCCTCTAATGGGGTGTATGTATACATCTCTATTCAGTTTCGTTTCTCCCGTCCTGGTCTAATGCAGCTGTTCGTCCAGATTCCTTCTCGCACGTCTCAATCTGAGCTGTTTGGAGAGCAGCCTATCAACGGATGAAATCAACGCCGTCTGGGAACAGATTCGTGCGAAGCGACCGAACGGGCTTACTGAGGCAGATGTATTAGATACAATAGCTCGGGCATGTTCGCGAGCGATAGACAAAATAAAACGACAAGCACAGGGGTCCCGAAGCCTTGCGGAACGAACATTAGAGTGGCTCAGCTGTGCGAGGACGCCGCTGAAACTCTCAGGGCTGAAGCAAGCCCTCGCCTCAGAGCTTCCTGCATTTGAGGGGACGGAAGCAGTGCCCGCAGCGGAGGATATTGTTTCAGTCTGCGCCGGACTGGTTACGGTTGACATAGAGGCAGACACCGTCTCCTTTCTCCACTGCATCATACATGAGCATTTCGAGCAGAACTGGAGACTTTACTTTCCGAATGCAGAGGATAGCCTTACGAAAGTCTGTATCACACATTTGACGAAGGTTTTCCAAAGCGAACCAAGCCATGCAGAGGATCAGATTGAGGAATCCTCTCAACAGAATGCCTTTACCATCTACGCAGCCAAAACCTGGGGATACCATGCTCGTGCATCACCCGCAGAAGCAACAGAAGATTTGGTTCATCAATTTCTCCGCGCCGACGCTGCTGTTGCCGGTGCTTGCCAGGCAATGGGCCTCTGCGGTGGCATCCAACCTGATAATACCTGCGGAGTGCATCTCGCGGCATACTTTGGACTGGAAAAGGCAATGGCCGCGCTACTCAAAGACGGCCACAGTCCAGACACGAAGGCTCTGGGCGGTAAAACACCACTGCTCTTGGCTGCAGAGATGGGTCATAAAGCAGTATTTGCATTACTACTCAAGGAGTCGGGTGTACGAATTGAATGCAAAGACTCTGAACACGGGCAGACGCCCATTATCAGCGCCGCGAGACACGGTCATGGCACAATTGTAAAGCTTTTGCTCGAGCATGGTGCCAACCCGGAGTCAACGGATGGCATATTCAACCAAACAGCGCTTTCCTGGGCTGTAAAGAACGGCCATACGGAGGTTGTCAAGTTACTACTTAACCACAACGCCCGGATACCTTGCAGCCGAGTTGAGTTTGACCCGAAATGGCTTCTGGGCTCAGAGGCTGGCTTCCATGACGCCTTCGTGCAGGAGTTTCTTGCTGGGACCCCACTAATTTCAGCGGCGTGGAACGGACACGTCAGTATGGTGCTCTTGCTCCTGGAACACGGGTGTGATCTGGAGACCAGGGACAGCATATTCGGTCAGACGGTGCTGTCGTGGGCGGCATGGAAGGGTCGTGAGGGAGTGGTCCGATTACTGCTAGAGAAGCAGGCCTTAACGGACACGCATGATAAACTCGAAATGACGCCGCTGCACTATGCAGCACTTAATGGACATGCGATGATTGTTCGCGAATTGCTCGAGAGCGGCGCCGATATCGAGTGCCGACAAGATCACTACGACTGCACGCCGCTGTCTCTGGCGGCATGGACCGGCCGTCAAGCCGTGGTCCAGTTACTGCTGGACAAGGGCGCTGATTTACAGGGCGGGAGAGCGCTCGAATGGGCCCTTGATAACGGACCCGAAATAAACCTGAGATTTCTGATCAAAGGCGTGGAATACCGTCGTGATCCCGCGTCTTGCTCACAGAGCGACCTCGAGAAAGCGGAGCCAGGAGACGAACATCTGAAAGTGTTCGCTTTGTTATGTCTCGGCCGTTTTGATCCTCAGGAAACGGTAGAGGTGTTTTTGGACGTGGTGATGGACCAGTTACCGGCTTTATGGGGCATTTGGAGCAGGCAAGGCGATATGTTGAAGTTGTTAATGGGAAAGGGAGCATCGATTCCTCTCGAACAAGGCATCGAGTCCGACAAGACGGTTCTTGCAATAGCCGCAGAAAGAGGCTTTGAAACATTGCTCAGCGTGCTCATTGAGCAGGGAGCTGATATAGAAGTCAGGGACGCCGTTATTGGCAAGACACCGCTTCACTTTGCTGCAGAGAACGGCCATCACATATTGGTCAAGATATTGCTCGACAACGGTGCGGATATCGAAGCTCAGGACATCCTGTTCGGGCAAACACCACTTTTATGGGCTGCTGAGAAAGGCCATACTGCTGTTGTAAAGTTGCTGCTGGATAGAGGTGCTCAAATTGAGGCAATTGACGAGGAGCACGGTCAAACACCATTGCTGTTAGCAGCAAAGAATGGACATGGAGACGCAGTCAAGTGCCTGCTGGAGATGGGCGCCAACACTGAATGTAGGGACACCCAACACTCAATGACGCCACTTGATTGGGCTATAAAGAATGGCTATGGGGACGTGGAGAAGCTGCTCAAGCAGCAAAGTGTTGAAAGACCAACATCTTGAACCCCTGTTCTTTAGAATTCCTTAACATTGACTGTCTTCCTGGGTACATGCTTCATAGCTATACAGAGTAGAAGGGGGAGATATCGTTCATTTCGGCGAGTTCTGTTGCCGTATGCCCGTCACTATTCCTAAGTCGAGGATTGGCGCCATTCTTCAGCAATATTCGTATCACTGCCTTGTACCGATCCACAACCGCTGCCTCTTCCTGGCTGAGTTCCAGCTGTTTCCTCTGAAGTAACTGTAGGATTGCCTTCTTGCCAGCCGGGGCTGTATGAGCCACAACATGCAAGGCAGTATCTCCAGACATCGTCATATGGTCGTTGGCTTTTGCTCCGTGTCTTAGGAGTAGTTCAACAAGTGCCGGCTGTCCCGCCCAGGCTGCATAGTGCAGCGGATGCCCTCTGTAGAATTGCTCGGAATAGACGCCTATTCCCGTCTCCAGGAGCAACTGGGCAGTTTTTTCCTGCCCGTGCAATGCAGCCAAGTGCAGAGCTGATGGCTCATACTCGTGCGGTGCCCTGGGATTAACACTGCACTCGAGCATGAGTCGGACGATGTCCACTTGGCCGTCTCCAGCAGCTTTACGTAGCGCTGCTTCCACGTCGGCGTGGTCCACCAGTGCTGGGTTTTTCTTCAAGAGATCCTCGACAATGGCCACATCCCCGCGTGCCGCAGCTGCTACCAGAGCCTGTGCTTGAGCATTGATCGACTGCTTAATTAACCGCTGATCAGTAGGCAACACCACATCTGCTTCCTGTCCTTCCTTGGCAGCCGCTTCCATCGAGTGCGTGACGCTCTCGCCGTTCTCTTCAAGTTCCGGTTGCAATACACCCAGATCTCCATCTTGTGCGGCCCCTTGTAGCGTCAATGTGTTGTCTTGTGCTGTCGTCGTGGAGATGGATTGAAGCAGCCGAACAATATCCCCCTTGTCGTTCTTAGCAGCCACATCTAGTGCTATTCGTCCTTCATGGTCCGCCACCGAGGCATTGGCCCCATTCTCAAGAATTAACAAGACCAAGGCTTTCCGGCCGTTCTTCGCCGCTCGATGAAGAGGGGTCTCTCCATTGTTGTTCTCCACATTGACCTCCGCACCGTGCTTTACGAGGAGCTCGGCTACCGCCAGCACGTCTGCCTCCCTCTTGACGAGGAGACGTGCTAATGCGTGGTCCCTACTGCCGCAGGCTCGATGAAGCACAGAGTCACCATTTTTGTCCCTGGCATTGATGTCTGCTCCCGCTTCAATCAGTCTCTGTACCACATTGGTGTGTCCATGCAATGCCGCTTCATGCAGAGCAGTCCGTCCACGTTCATCTTGGACATCCGATCTCGCGCCTGCCTCCACCAGTAGATGCACCAGCGTCTCATGTCCTTTCTGAGCAGCCAGGTGCAGTGGTGTCATCCCCATCTGGACTTGCTTGTTAATGTCGGCACCCCGCTTGACCAACTCCCACGTCACTGCGTCGTCTCCATTTGTCGTGGCCCATGATAGCGGCGTCCGTCCAACTGTGTCTGCGGAATTGACATCCACGGTATCCTGCGACAGAAGCAACTTGACAATGGCCAAATGGCCCTTTTCTGATGCCAAGGATAATGGTGTTCTCCCGTCCTCGTCTTTGCAGTCGACATCAATATGGCCATGGGAGTAATAGGCCTGCAGTGCTGTCCGAGCCAGTTCTTTGAAACGTTCGAGGACCGTTCCGCTCTTAAAGGCAAGAAAGACTAAAATATAGCTGATTAAGGTTATTCTCCAAATCTGCGCCGCAACTGCACTGAACAAACCATGTCTCGCTGAGGCGTGCAATAATGTGGTCTTAGGGACGGGCCATTCGATGCTCCGCTGGGTCCAGATTCTAACCCAGGAGTCCACCTTCCGAGAGGAAGGCCAGTCAAAGCAGGTTAGAATCTCATCCTGAGCTACGTCCATGGCCTCTGCCTGCTCTGCATGTAGCATCCAGGAAGATATCGCGTAGTCAAGGAAGGGAAATTCATGGTCGGAAACATGGCCTTCCCGCTCGACAACCTCATCCGTCGACATGTACTTAATGCAAGCGGTTGCCAATTGGATATGAGCCCGTCCAATGACTATAATCACGGACCAGAGACGGCGATCCAAGATTTGGAACCCCTCGAGTGTGAGATAGTCCTTCACAGTTTGATGAATCAGTTGTGCGAATGGCGTATCATTGTACGTTTTTGCTTCCGCAAGTCCTCCGGAGAGGCTCTTCAGTCTCTTTTCCATCTGTTTGTTGTCCTTGATTGATCCGAGATGTTTCCCCGGGCATGAGACTTTCTTACGAATATTCATAGCATGCCGAAGCTCAGTCAGGGAGAGCGGCCTGCTCGCAAAGCACAGCCACTGGAAGAGCTCTAGGGTTTGGGGCGAATCATTTTCCGGACGTCCCTCGACAAGCTGATGAATAATGCCTTGGAAGACGCGGTTCAAATCTGTTGGAGTCGTTTGAAGATGACTGCGCATCTGCTCCACGCTGAATCCTGCTCTATGCTGCGATAGTATGACAGGGAGAACCAATCTCACCCATAGAAAGACGCCGTTCGATCGATCTACGATCTCCTCCTCAAGGCTGTGCCGATCAGCCTCATCTTCAAACTCCTCCAGCGCTCTTCCAACGTATATCCTGATGTCGGCAAGGTTTCTCGTGTCCACGCAGATTTCCACGCCACCTGTCCACTTCACGAGTGGATAATGGCGACAAGTAACGCATAAACGTACGGAGTATCCAAGGGCCGGAGTTTCCGCTTGTAGTCTCCTGAAAAATCGTTCAAGAGCCAGGATATCTTCTACAGCGCACTCGTCGAGCGCATCAACAAGTATCTCGACAGTATGCGTGGCCAGCATCCTGCGCAGGCATTTTATAAGCAGCTCCTGGAGTTCGTTAACCTGATATACGCAGATTTGATCGAGGGTCACAAGGCTTTTGTGGGCTTCCTGGAACTCTTCCACAATATCGAGCACATGAGGTCGTACTCGCTCTCGGTTCTGGAGAAGCAGTTGATGTAGAAAGGTTTGATACACGCCGCGAGGCGTCCGCTGGAGTTCTGAGCCTCGATCATAGAAGAAAAAGGAAAGAACAATGTCCCCTTGAGTCTCCTTAATAAGAGCATACTTGAGCAATGTTGACTTCCCTGACCCCGGTTTCCCAGTCAGCCAGAGCAAGCCATTTTTCTCACCCTTCCATTGAACAAACGCTGGGTCCTGAAGTAGCCAGCCGCAAGTTCCCTCCGCAGCGTCATCTATTTCGTGCTGACGACGGTTCATTTCTTGGAAGGAAAGAGACTGCAAAAAGTCTGCCAAGGTTGAGTAAGGTTAGTCTCAACTCGCATAGCCAGCGTTATTCTCCTTCACTATGACAGAAGAGGGATAAGGAAATGACTCTTTGCCGTCTGTTTCATATCGTCGTCCTTTGAGTAGCATGGCACAGTTGCAGGTATGCATTGCACCGATGACATCTCTAAGCTACATCCTCGGAATAGATAGATAAAACGAGCGAGGAGTGGGATAGATAGAACAACCGACACAAATATTGGGTCTGGTTCATAACTGGCTTAGAGTGCAGGAATCCAAGAGATTTGCCATTGTTTCATTCCCAATCAAGTCTCATTTCGGTGCAATAGACACCACAGTCTCACATTCAACTTAAGAAGCGGGCTTACCGATAGCATTCGACGCGGTATCTGTGCTTTTGAGCTCTTGGGCGCGGACGCTGTAGAGCACTTCTTTGGCTGCAGCTGCAGCGGTGGCAGCCGCATAGCCATGCCAGCGGTCGTTTTTATGATAATCGGCATAGTCGCTGACACCCCGAATCACAAGGCAAGGGAAGGCGTTCATCAAACCCGCTGCTTCCATCTCAAAACACAGGACATTGCCCAGCTCCTTCCTCATGCGGTCGCGAGTTCTCGAATCCTTGATTACCTGGTTGCCAGATGCGATGAGGCCGTAATGAACAACCGGGTCGTCGTTATGGCGGCCAGGCCTTTGCACTGGCATCTCGACCTCGCCAAATCCATCAGCATCGGAAGTTCCTTCTGCCACCTCATATATAACATCATTCTCGCTCCCCGGGTGTGCGAAAAACTGTGCCGTGGCCGCAGGACGGTTCTTCGGTATATCCTGAAGAAACTCGGGAATGCGATATTGACCTAGAAGATGGTTCGCTTTCAGAGCGTTCAGCGCGTTCAACAGCACTCTCGGCGGGGCGTTCAAGAACCCCGTCCTTTCAAACCGATGCGCGAATGTCTTCCCGCGGTCGTACTGCACAACGCCGCCAAGCTGGCCCTGCGGTTCGCTGATGATGATATCGCCAAGCCGAATATCTCTACCGGGCCCTGGTATACCACCGCCGATTCCAACTAGCAGGCCGAATCGGATCGTGGGGAAACTTGAGAGCATTTGTTGTGCAGCCGCGGCCGCTGGAGCAAGGCCGTACTCGCCAGCTGGAAGGCAAGCAATGGCAACACAGTGATTCTTGATTCGTCCCAATACGTACTGATTGGTGTCTGCTAGATGCTGTTCTTGGGGCTCGTCGTAGAGCTCGTCCAACATTGTCGTTGCTACCGCTCGTTCTGTAGGCAGGGCGCAGATCCATCCAACAGTGAAGGCTTGATTCGGCATCGAAACTGGAGCCATGGTGTTCGCGGCTGTCCAGGTGATACGTGCGTGAATGTAACAGGTGGGATATTCACCGTTGTAATGAGATTCGTTGCCTGCTGCTTGTACAGCGTCCGACTCCGGAAGTGCCGCCGTACAGATTGTTAAGTATAGAGTATATCTTTGGATTCGTATCGTTAGCTTTGAAAGGCTGAGTGACACGTCACCTGTCCTCAACTTACCCCAGATCAAATTATTTATTGCTGAGGGGTCAGTCTGACTTCTGGTTCGTTATTGGGTGTAAGATGTAAGAGCTAGAACGAAAGCTACCAAGCGTCACGGAATAGGCATTAGATGCATGAAGGTGACGGGATCAGCTTAACAAGAGGGGGAAAATGAGGGCGAATAGGAGGAGGAGCAGCATCAGCAGCCATACACACAAACAAAACAACAGCGGCAATCAAGAGACCGCGGAATATTCTGCTCAATCTATACGGGGTTTTGCTTCTAAATACTATAAGATGAGGGTAATTAAGCCTTGAGCACTCTGTTGCTGCATACTAGCTGTGTAGTATCTCACAACTCCTTAAGTACTGTCCTCCATTCACCACTGGCAGCCTTCCATAGACCCAACACTGTCAACAGCCATCTGCGTTTTCTCCGCCATCGACTTCCTGTTGATTTCGTCTGGAATTCTACTTGTCAAAACGCGAGCTGTCTCCTCAGTACCTCGCGATCAGCCAGCTTCTTCGATCGTCGACAGGCATTTGGCGCAGTATCTTTGCCTCCGTCCGCTTGACTAACACATATGTGCTGATGATTACTGGCCCACACAGTTTGCGTAAAGCAATGTCTCTCTCCAAGATATTCAAACTCTCGTCGAGTGACTTCGGCAGAATGGTATTGATTCCCAGGGCCTGCCGCTCGGCCGGCGACAGCTCTGATGCAGATGCCACGCAGTCACCTCCCTGCAGAGGCTCATGATTCCGCATCCCTTCGATTCCAGCGGCGATCATTGCGGACAAGGTGAGATAAGGATTTGCGAGGCCGTCAGCCAGCTTGAACTCGAAATGATTCTCCTCGATGCGACGAAGTGGAACCTCCTTGTTCTCCCACCCCCAGCAGGCGTATTCGCCCCCACTCCAAAGCCCAGGTGCGACACGACTGTAGCTGATATCGTGAGGCAAGGAGAAGGCCATGATGGCGGGCATATGGCTCATGATACCTGCGAAGAAGGATTCTGCCTTTTGGACCCAATTCTCTGATTCACCCACAGAACTTACTGACAAATGTACGTGACCCCCGTTACCGGGATGGACGGGTGATGGACGCGAATACACTGTAGCATGATACCCGAATGAGGTTGCAACTCGTTTGATGGTCTCACGAGCCCTGATCAGCATATCAGCGGCCTGGATGGGCCGCGCAGGCGGCAGGACAAACTCCCATTGACCTGGTGCCGCCTCAGCATGGAACTGCTCCAAGGGAACATCTGCCGTAACCAACGCCCGCGCAATGGCCTCCAGCATCTCCAGCATCGACTCATCCTCGGCGGTCATACTGGACCACGAATGCTCGTAATTGGTCATGGAGAATCGCATGACCCCATCGCTCTTTTCGGCTCGCATAAACATCACCTCGATCTCAAAACCGACCAATGCCGAGCACTCGAGCTCGCTCAACAGCGTCTCCTCCAGCTCTCTCAGCCGCGACCTCGCGCACTGCGAGACCGCCGTGCCTTCATCGTCTACAAAGTCGCACATAATGACCGCTCGAGTTCCATTGGATCCTGGCTGGCAATATACGGTCTCGAAATCTGGGCGCAACCAGAATTTGCCCGACGCGAGACCACCTTCTGCGATAACATCGCCCGGACCCAGGAGGAGTGCGACTTCGGGGATGGTGATAAATTTGCCCATTTGTACCATGGCTTTGAACTTGTCCATGGGGAACATGCGCGTATAGACTAGACTGCGGTAGGACATGAATTGTAGCCAGACGAATTCGACGTTGCCATGTTTGGCGACGAAGTTGTCCCACTGGGACGTGTGTTGCTCGACGCCCATTTTGTGCTGCGACTTGTAGCTGTTAGTTTGACGATGAAGTGAAGAATTGATGGCGAGAGTTGTGTAGGCGTCAGTCCATGTTGAAGCCAAAGGGATACGACCCTAGACCGCCAATCTGTGTCGCGCTGACTGCGGCTGGGATACGTAGACTCATACGGAGTACGCCAATCAGAAGAACACATCATGGACTGCAACCATTGCTTGCATTGTTAGTGTTGATTTGATGACAGGGGTCTATGACAGTCGCTCTCTATTCGTCATTCAGTTCGGGCTGAATCTCGACTCTTTCTAGAAAATCTTTGTCTTCAATTGTCCAGACCTGTAGCTTGCAATAGCAGATACTTTAATATTACTTCTCAACTTCGGCAAACGGGACATCCTTAAAGAGCGGATTGTTTAGAGGAGGAAAGCAGCCTTATGGTGAGGATGATTTGAGGTTATGGTGTGGCTGGGCAGGGGATACTTTCTCACCAAAAACTCCGTCTCCTTTCACCCATCCCAACTCACCGAAAATCATCAAACCATCATATCCCATTGAATAAGAATCAGTAATCGAAAGAAAGGTGACTGAGACAACCTTAGGGAAAAAGCTTCGGTGTTTTACCCTTGACACATCAGAAATGGCACACATTGGCTAACCCTTGTTTCAATCGTCTTAGGAGCCGCTGATCTTTGTCAAGGTTCGCAACTTCGCATTGCTTCGAAGACAGGTCCACAAAAGACTCGACTCGGCCATGGACGGAGGGGATACTCAATCTCGTTTTAGTATTGTTCATCGACCGCGCAGCCCCACTGCAGTTTCCAATGATTGATAGCGATTATCGTTTCTCGGAATAGGGTCCCGCGTCCTGACTCGTTAAAGTTCAATGAGGGTTTGGGGGCCTGAGATGACTCGGTCGCACTTCTTAGATCCATAGAGACATGCGTGCAGCCTGGCAGGTTCCCGTCGGTCCCCTAGTTTGACGAGTGAACAAGAGGAGTGATATTGGAGGCGACTTGGGTGACAACACGACTGTCTGAATTTCTATCCGCCTTCCTCCTCACTTTCCACTATCGGAAAATCAATACTAAAGGAATAGTTATCAGGTTGCACTCGCTTATACGGCAAGACATGAGCCCGAACTCCGAAACCCGCCGTCTGTTATCCAAGTGGTGGGTGAGACGCTATGGCCTACAGACTAGGGTCCTAGACTACTACCTTTCAGCTTTTGAGGGTGGTAGTTCGTGGCAATGATAATCTGAAACGCGAAATCGACTGACCACTTAGTGATCATTGAGAGCTGAGATGACCCCAAACCTCGGCTCTCCTCACCAATTCTGATTTCATGCAGAAAAATGAGCCTGAGAGGCCCTGAGTCTTACATACCCCCCCACTTGGCCTCTGGAGCGTTCCGATCTCTACGCCTCCGTTCCCAGTTCACAATTCTCGAGGTCTCAAACCCCGTCGGCATGGCCGCGTGGGTACGCGGATTTGGTGCCATGAAAGGTTAGATCGCGGAAGACGGTCGTATTACTCGACCCCCACAATCCGGACCCTAGGGTAGGACAATGGATCTAGAGCGAAAGATCTGCTCCCCTCGTTCGCTGGTTAGTTTGTGCCATATGCCATATAGCTAGCTTGACAGCTCTTCGGGCCTGCTCTTACACAGGGGCCCGGCTTTTCTTATGTGCTCCCGAAAATCAAATCTGGCGTGTTTCTATAGAGGTACCCAGAAATCATCTTCCGACTGGCAGCGTCTTTATTCCTGCCGTCACTACTATGGCACTCGTCAAAGTACTTGGGAGTTCTCGTTCGGATTGAATACCTGTCCCTTATTTATTGATAACCAAAAAAAATTTCACTCCGTGATCGGCTAAAGGACTGCGCTGGGCAAGTGCAAAATTCGCAACGTCACAATGGACAGCTCTCTGCCCCTCGTCGACCGGGCACTTGCGATCTTCGTGGTGTCTGTTGTGATGATGGGTATCTCGGTCGTGGCAGTTGTTCTACGTAGCTTTGTTCGCTTGTACTTAGTGCGAGCCTTCGGATGGGATGATGCTCTCATGGTTCTTGCCTTGGTATTACGATGCTGGAATAATCTGACGACGAGAAAGCTGACATTTCAGCAGACACTCTTCGTAATCTTTGGCATCTGTTGTACGATTGGCTCAATGAGCGGAGTCGGTCATAGAATGGTCGAGTTCAGGGGTCCAGAGGCATTGGATGAGCTTAAAAAATCACTACTGGTATGTTGTTTCCCGCGGTACCCTGCATATCCTTGCTGATAATCACCTCAGTGGTGGTGGCTGGGTCAGATGCTTTATATTTGGTCGTCTACTGTCGCCAAAGTATCCATATCCATGACGCTCCTGCGTCTAGCCGCGCGAAGATTGCATCGCATCATCCTGTGGGCCGTTATTGCCCTCGATGTCGTCATTGGACTCATGTTCTGTCTCATTCTGCTACTGGACTGCAATCCCGTCTCCTATTTCTGGCACCGTGTGGACCCTCGCAGTTCGGGAACATGCGTGTCCGGGGACGTTCTTTTGGCGATTGCCTATCTCTACAGTTTGCTCACTATCTTCTGCGATTTGACTCTCGGGGTCATGCCCGCCCTGCTGGTATGGAGTCTGCAGATGAATAGGAAGACAAAGATCGCCCTTGGCGGGATTCTCGGTTTGGGAGCTGTGTACGTATCACCAGGCAAAAAACCATTTCATCTGCCGGTGCCATCATCACAGACTAATCACCCGTCTTCAGTGCGAGTGTTGCAGTGATTATCCGATTCCCGTTCCTTCATTACTACGGAGATAAGGATTTTCTGTGTGAGTACACTCTTGATCAACCCATGGACCCTGCTAACGTCTAGCGAATAGACTCCACCTACCAAATCGCAATCTGGTCCATAATGGAAACCGGACTCGGCATCACAGCCGGCAGCCTTGCCACTCTCCGACCCCTGTTCCGCTGGTTTCTGGACGGCAACCTGTCCGGTCGTCACAGACGCAGTGCCAAACGCAATGACAGACAATACCCGCTTTCTAGCTTGCCGGATGATCCACCGAAGAAGGATTCTCGCGATCCAAGCTACTGGCGCCCTGACCTCCCGGAGGAATTTTCCAACGTTGTGGTGACCACCATCTCGTCGCCTATGGCGCGTAGTAGTCATCTGAATGACGACCACAGCAGCCAGGAGGAACTTAGTCTTCCTGAGGACTCTTGGGACCGTTACCAGGTCAACATCCACAAGACGTTCCAGTTGACTACCGCGCCTTCTTGATTCGATCTACCCTTGATCCTTCCTCACTTACATAGGAGAAATATAACGATTACAATGCATTATACGTCTCATAACGAGCCAGTGTTCATTTGACTGATTGATCATGGGTATACCAAAAAGGAACATTGCCCCGTCTGCCTCCGCATGAACATTCCCGTTCAACTGGGAAAGCTCCAGGTCGTGAAAGGAGTGTAGTATTACCAGGGCTCACTAGAGGCAACGCGTGTTTGGCGAATCTCCGGGTATGCGGCCTGATGCGGTTGAGTAACCAAAAAGCTTCATCTTGTCATCGACTTTCAGACTCCAGTTCTTATGGCTGCTGCGATTTCGTGGAGGTCGCCTGGAAATCTCGTGATTTGACCGACGACTTAAAATTCAACGACCATCAATGAGCCATGACTGAGGCATGAGAGCAACGTGAATTCGACTTGGAGACCATCGTGGTTCAGAAGTAGTCCACATGTCTATGGAGGGAATCACAGGGTATGAGCACTTTATATAGGGTTCTATCATAATCATTATCATGACGCATAATCGGTCATCTATTGCGAGCCAGCAGTCCCTCGGCTTCTTCTGAACGGCCTTCATAATCAGAGGCATGCTCTCCGTGCGACTTTTCTAATATGTCTGCCATGGCTAACCCGTCCTGTCGTCCCTTTTCTGCATTGACCATCCAGATCAGCGGTATGGGGAGAAGGATCAAGACCGAAATGAAGAAAAAGCCTGACCGCACCTGGCCCGTGGCATCGATGAGCACTCCCACAATGGCCGGGCCAATAAACGAGCTTCCTTTATCCGTAGCCGCGTACAGAGCGTAGAATGCGGCCTCGCTACCGGGGGGAATTAGCAGACCGAAAAAGGAGCGGCAGTAGGATGACAGTCCACCAGATACTAGGCCATGAACAATCCCCAGGGGGAAAATCTCCCATGGCTGCTGAAGTCCAATCACGCCCCATTTCTTGAAAAGAGGAATGTAAGCAAGCATGCCGTAAAGGGGTATAACCTCGAACAAGGCGATACAGAGCATAATAGTGTGGTTGGATTTGAGTCGGAGCCGCCGCGAGACCACTGGCCAGAGAAAGGCCCCGGCCATGCCTGACAGGGTAGCTGTGATGGACAGTAGTGCAACCGCTGTCGTGCTCATCTTTAGTTCTGTGTGCGCAAATAGAATAGCTGTACCGGACACCGTCGCCATTGCATCTGAAAGAAGGAACCAGGCAATGAGGAAGATGATCACTTCTCGAAGTTTGACTGCTACTTTGACCGTCTTCCATAATGACTTCCACGCAAACCCAATCAGCCGCAGCCAGACGCGCCACCGGCTGTTAGCCGCCGCTCCTTTTGAAGAAGCGAGGGGAGGTCCTGGTCTGTCGCGTAGCCACCGCTGACAGACCATGGTGAAAGAGAACCACCAGATCCCAACCAGAAGAAGCACAAACCGGAGAGGCAGAGTCCCTGAAATCTTGGGTAATGATGTCTTTGACAGCGCAAATAGCATCAAGATACTGAGTATTTGTACCAAAACGGCTGCACAATAGCCGAGTCCAACGCCTTTAGAGGAGATTCGAGTGGACAGTTGTAATTCAGGTGAACCCGACCCCGTTGCTTTTGTCTTAAGTCCATGTCCGGTCGTAAAATGGTCGTCAGTATCCCTGGCATCTTCTTCGTCAAGATCTTCCGATCGCGCAAATTCTCCGCTTGAGTTGAGATGCGGTAGCTCTTCCCCTTCCTCCTTGTGTGCGGTCTGAATCGATGGATCGTTGGCTACCAGAACAGGCAGAAAGGAATTGAGAACGACGAACGAGGATCCAAGACAAGTCACACCGACGACGACAAGAAGTGATCCAAGGATGTAGACCGGTGGCGCGATGAAGACGAATAACATGCTCGTCATAGAGCCAATGAATCCAAAAGCGAGGAGGAGGGTTTTGCGGTTATTTTCTGCGCGGGAGATAATTATCGTCAGCACGGTCTTACCAATGAGGTATAAAGCCGGTTCTCACCGTAGTCAGCCAGCGCGCTGAAGGAGATCAAGGTCAATGCCTGAACGAGAACCGCAAGCGAGAACGTGTACATGGCAAAACTGGCAGTGTTGACCTGCAGCCCCAACACGCTGACCACACACTGATCATTATCCGTGCCATCGCGTCGGAGCATTAACGTAGCCGTTCCATTTCCAGGGGCTGTAGAAGGCGAGCTAGAGCCTACACATGGTAGGTGGCTTGACAGCAGGGTTCCGCGTTCGCGAGCCAGTTGCTCTAGTGTGAGTGGCAGGAATGAGCCTGTCTCATAACAGATAAATCAGAAACGAGCTCTCACAGCCAGAGTAGATCGAAGAATAAGCTAGCGTACCTACACCACAAACAGCAAAGACCTCAGCTGCGATTCCGTACGCGTACCAGCCCAGGATCTCCTTCCGACTGGTCGGGGTTGTGTCCTCGCCGGGATACCGAGGCGGGCGCTGTTGGGCCTCCGCGCCGGGAGACGCGGGTGTGGAGGCCAAAACCATGAAGATATATTGAGTACAGAGCGAGTGAACCGAACGAGGATTCAATATATCTTCACAATGGCCACCATGGCACAGAGCGAGCGGAATGCTGCGAAGATGAATGCACGATTGCGAACATTATCCTTGCTTGACTCTTGACGCAACTTGTTTCTGTGCTGATTCATCATAAACCGGATGTTGCGGAGGCTCAAATTCATGCTGTGATTGGTTCGTCCGATCTATGTAATGGGGACTCCAAATATAAGCAAACTAAACGCATTCTGACAGCTTTTGTGAGGAGAGTATCTCAAGATTGATCCATGGATATCTATGGCAGCTGCCTCGGCCTATATTTGCCTGAGGTTCAGATGTTGCCCATCATACGAACACCCGTTCTAGAGCAAAGGTGGGAGCATCTCTTTGAGTGCCATAGACGCATTAATTATGGTCGAATATGTGCCTATGTGCCACCAAAGGGAAAATTGAGAGCGAGTCATGACTGTTGTAGCTGCATACGGTACTCCGAAATCTACCAATTGTACCTGAGGTTGGTTCCGCTCGGAGAGAACTTCCACTCCACACAATCAATCCGACTTGTCGTACATGAGAAGGGGTGAGTTCGCAAAATGCATTCCACAAACTTCTTGGCCTTTTGGTCTACTGGCAGAGAGACCGCATAATTCGCCGAACTCCAGTACTGTCGCCTGTCAAACACAGTGCCTCATATGAGGTTATCCAAAAATGGAAGCAGCACCCGCTACCGGGCCGGTTTAGGGCTTCCTTCTTTCCTCATTTTATACAAATAACAACACCCAGCAGTAGCTTCTGTATCCTTCTTCTTCCAGGTACTATCTGTTCCTCCCATTTTGTCTTAATTTTTTACCGGCTCTCAGTTCAGATCAAATTCAACTTACGTTCGACTCTTCTTGAAGCGGTTGCTCAAAGGCAATCATCACAACCTCCAGTGCTATCCGGTCGTCTGGGTTGACTGGTCCTAGCCAGCGAAATGACCGGGATGCTTGACTACCTCCAGTGTGCTCTGGGAAAGCTCCTATATCGCATCCGTGGTCACGATTCGAAGCAGATCATCAGAAGTGCTGCTTTCAAAGATCTTCCCGAACCCAACATGACCCTTGAAGCACCAGAATGCGGTCCCACCGGCTCAGTACTGCTTGACTTCCATACGTGCCTGGCCGAGGACAGCAAGGGCCGGTTTCCTGAGCTTCGCTGGACTGCTCCTCCTCAGGGCGACGTGAAGGAGTATGTGCTGATCTGCGAAGACATTGACCTGCCAATTCCCCGTCTCGTGATCCATCATGGCCTGTTCTACGGTATCCCTCCAACGACCACCACCGCAACGCATGCCGACATCAAACAGAAAAAAGATGCAGGAGAACGACTGACTCGCTCTAATTGGAAGTATGTTCCTAATCTGACTGGCAATTCTTACATTGGTCCTGCTCCGCCTCTGGGTCACGGCTTGCACCGGTACATTTTCACCATCATCGCACTCAATGAGCCTCTCCAGTTCGACCAAGCAGAACAGGTCAGCAAGCAAATGATCAAAGAGGCCATGGTTGGCAAGGTCATTGGCTGGGGTCAGTGGGTCGGACTCTGGGAGCGCCCTTGGCCCAAATAAGCATACGCCCAACGTTCGTCATCGATCATGACAAATCTATGAGACCATCACAACCTCGAGTGGAGACAAAGAAAGCATGGGAATGATTCAGTGAATTATGATTAGCAGGGAAGTAATGAGGTTGAACCGGTAAACTGGTGGCTCCATGTATGCTCTTAGTTCTCTTCGTCTCATCCTTACAACCGAAAAAGCACTTTGAAAAACATATGAAAGTCTATTCAAAGGCAGATGAACCTCCCCCTCTCTCCCATTTCAAAATAGGGTGCAGCTGATCCCTCACGCAGGGTCGATAAGCACGTCGTTTCAACTAAGTATGACAGTCAGATTCCGCAAACGAGAAACAAGCAGGACGCAAGGCTCACTGAACTGGAGCTGAAACTGTTCCATGAATATCACGAGCCGGTGAATGATGGACTCTATTGAAGCGTCCCAAGACCGAAACGACATTGTCCCAATACGGTGCGTATGCACAGTCTCTTTTGGCCGCGCCCGCATGATGTCCCTGAGAGCTTCCAGAAGCCCCAGCAGCCTCATGAGATTGCGGCTTAGCAGCATCCGT
The DNA here is from genome assembly GCF_018404265.1 of Aspergillus viridinutans. Lineage (NCBI taxonomy): Eukaryota > Fungi > Ascomycota > Eurotiomycetes > Eurotiales > Aspergillaceae > Aspergillus > Aspergillus viridinutans. Next base: position 1,083,823 of record NW_025091217.1, read on the forward strand.
ACAAGCAGAGCTGACTCCTCCTCGTTGAGCTCCGTTTGCCCTAGCAGCACTGCACTTCTAACACAAATAAACGGAGGCAGTTGCTGCTCAAAGGCAAGAATTGTTGGGTCGAACAAGGTGTTCTGCCGGTTGATACTGTACGCCGCACAGATCGCCTCGAATAGGAGGAGACATTGCTCTGCTAATGTAGGAAAGGTCATTATGGATGCTTGGGGGCTTCTCCTGCAGTCCTTGCATTTGATGATCGCTTGGCCTTGGCTGCAGACACGATGAATCAAATCAAAGACTGTTCCAAGTTCCACAACGGTGTGGATGCTACGGAGCTCGTTCATGAGATGCAGCACTTCCATGGAACATTGGCACGTATGCTCCATCTCCATTTGTTGATGCGATGTCATGAATACTCGGATGATGAAAATGCTGAGGATACCAGAGAAGAAATGAGGTCCGGTCCAGATATCTTGACAATGCGTGCTGACATTGCTAACCTCATCGGCATTGTTGAGTAGGACTCCCCGTGGTACAATCAAGGGACAAGCCCTCTCCAGAGCTGAAAGACCAATGGCTGCCGTGTGGGTTGCAGTAACTCCCTTGGCTCGTTGCTATTCACATGCACAATCGCATTCTACCACGGAAGCCAATCAAACCAGCGATTGGAATACACTTCCCGTTAGAACATTGGCGAGACAGCCTCACCATTCTCTGCAGTTGACTGGACAGATCCGAATTGTCGGCCCCTGAATAACTGTGATGAAATGTGGTACACGCACTTTTCCCAGGTCAGCTGAAGGTCACACCAATTTCGACAGCAACATTGCGAAAGACATGTTCGTGAAAGATCAATGATAGAGTACCGGTAGTATTCAGCGCAGGGACATCGTCATGCTGACAGGTGTAAGTGTTCTTTCTGACTTGCTACTAAGCTGCAGACTGCTGAGTGAGAGAGCTAGGATCAGGCCGATACAGACTGATCACAAGGCTGACTCGATCAAGGATTCCTCAGACATCGGCCTTGACGGGTTTTGAGATTGAAAATCGATATTAATGCATCATCTGCTTGAAGAGACTATGCCACTATGCTTGCTCAATAGACAAGTATATCGCTACAGCACCCACTATCGTCGTCATCTGGCGAACGTCCTCATCCTCATCATAAACAGCTGTAATCTCCGATCCGTTTCCATCATCATGCTCAACCTTCCACGCGAAGCAGATATCGCCAGCATCTGCTGCGTACAATACCTTATACGGCGGATGATGGCCAATAGTCCAGTCAGCCTTGCGTACAGCACTTGATGTATGAAGAGACATCTCTCCTCCAGCGGAACACAGAATCCTCCGACCATTAAGGGACAATTTTCTACCTCGGCCCTGAAATGGAAAATACCGCTTGCGGGCCTTCGGTTGCTCCCATCCGTCGCAATTTGCTGCCCAAAATCTGGCTGAAGAAGCATATGATCATGTAACTCAGGCAAAACACCCTCTATCAAACGACCGTCCCCGGATATGAGGTCTTCAAGTGTGGTGATTAAACTATCAATGCTGACAACCACCACCATGAGGAGATTAACTCGTGTCTTGGAACAGAGAGCACATTGCAGGATAGTTTCTGCCAAATGTTGCACAACTCGCTGAGAGCCCAAGATGGAATCAATCGTAGGTGATGGTCCTGTTCGAGAGGTACAAATGTTTATACGGATGAGCTCTCTGATGACTTGATCAGGGCACTGACACCGACACTGGCGACCAGTCACAGTACCCACGGGCGTGAGGCTCGGAGAAATATTATTAGTTGGAGAACCAACGTCATTTGGATGCTTCCAAGCTCGTGAATGGGCAAGCAGATTGGCTTGTTCTGTTGCAGTCCACGATTTTGCAGAGAGCGCCTCTGCCATTGAGAACTGCTGAGGCTTGACGGAAGCGCCTTTCTTGAGGAATTCAGGATAGGAGGCTTGAATCGTCGCAGGGAACTGGGTACTGCTGGCAACTGTCTCGTTGGGCGCGGGGTCATCTGCGAGATAAAGGCTCGCCGTCGGCGGATGATCCTCTCCTACCGGCGACGACGTGGGAAAGCTCTTCGGTGAGGACTCCGAATGATTGTACCCCTGTTTCAAGACAGCCAATGGCTTATCGTTTTTGGGGTTTTCGAGGGCTAGCGAATCAAAGAGATCACTCTCCTGTGCAAGTTCGGGACCTTGCTGAGAGAGAAATTCTTGCAGCCAGCTGTCGGAGGAGAAATCGATGGCATCGTTGACTGTAGGATACATTTTCCGTCAATGACTTTGCCTGGTTACGTCGTGAGAGAGTGTAGTCTACCTGCAAATGATGGCAGTTGATCCTTTTCGCCAAAGGTAGGCGTACTCAGATTAGTGTCATCGAGGGAGATATCGTCTAGCATAGTCTGGTCGACGGCAATGGTATCATAGGCTACTGTTTCTCCAAGACTTGGTGAAAAGTCGTCTTCATCGTCCTTCTTGTTGTGCGCCTGGCCTTCCTTTGTTTTTCTCTTGGAAACTGGCGCCTTCTTGTCTCGTTGGTGACGCCGAGGGTCGACGCATTGCGTTTCCGGTGGAAGGCCGGCGTATTGAGACTCCCTCCTCTTCGCAGGTCTTCCCAGTCGTCGAGACATGCTGTAGATGCACTCGATGTTATGCTTCAGACACCGTCGGCAAGACGGCTTCTCATGACTACAGCGTATCTTGGCCTGTTGACATGCGTTGCAGGTCGAACGCACTTTGACGCTCTTGGGGAGTCGATCAGGCGATGACTTGGACTGTTTGTCTCGGTTCATCCCGACGAAAGAAAGGCACGACCCAGAATGTAGATACTGTTCTGGAAAGTAGGTGTCTTCCTGTTCCAGCCAATTCATTCTCTTACCTGGTTTGTATATACGAGTGGATTGCAATTTGGCACTGACTGTCTTCCGTGTGTCGATCGACTAGAACGCCTCTTGCTATTCCCATTCCCTTAAGCCGAGACAGTTGAGGGCGCGAACAGACCATGAGGTAGCATCAGCACTACAGCCCTCTAGCCATTCATGTTACATGGTCCGCGTTTCACGGCCAAGTGGATGTTGAGACCTGGACTACCGAGGCGAGTAATCCGATACTGATGGCGATACTTGCATGGCCTGCGTGTGCGTTGCAATTCTGCTGTGAAAGATTTACCATGCTGATGTGTGCCTGATGGTTACACAGAGCAACGTCTCTACTTGTTCTTCCATATCGCGTTTGACAGGGCGACCAAAAAGCAATCTGACTTGATTACTTCTCGAATTTGATTCGCTTCATGGAGCAACGTAAAGTTCCAGCTACGGCCTTGGTACACTCTGACTGTCCTACATGGAATTATATGACCACCTGCTGTTGATCGACCCCGTAATTTGCCTCCATGGGAATGAAGCCCGTGCTCTTCGGTTCCGCAGACCTGCATGGAGCCGATCTGAACCACGTTGTGGTGGGCACCAATCCTCCTGACGCCGTTGTCGTCGTTGCCGCATCATTGTCGACGTAGAAGAAATTCCCTGCCACTGGCGCTCTCAATCCAGCAACCTCGACGAACTGTTTGATATCAAACCCGCCTCGTCCCTCTCTCGTCTTGGGAAAAATGTGCCCAAAACATTCTGGAAACACATAGTCGGGGTCCTGCTCGTAGAGAAGATAGACATATCGATGGCGTGTGTATGGCGGCGATTGGGGGGCGATGTATTCTGCTCCAGTGGAAGTCCTGTTGACTAGCCATTCATTTTCATTGCCCTTGCAGTGACTGGTAGCAGATGCCGTCATGTGCGGCTGGTACCAATGTAAGACTGTGGTTGAGCAGGATTCCAAGACCACGTCGATGTCGACGAAGAGGAGGAGGTAGGTCCGCGCGGCGTTGAGGTTCAGAGTGCTGATACATGGTATCGGGAGGGCATCTGTTCGTTTCCACTATCGCGTAAGCCATCGTCTACATCAGCTACTGGAATTGTGACTAACGTACCTGGTTGTTTGATGGTATCGCCTGGGGAGATCCAGGGGGTCGAGGGGTATCGCATCTGCAGAGTGGGAGTTCCCGGAGGAAGAGCCCACTGTGCTGAAGATATGGCTGTGAATACGATAAATGGGATAAATGCGTTCATGGTGAATACAAGCTACGCACAATATGCTCAAAGTCCTGGAAAGATTGACTAGCAGTCTGCTCTCGGAGACCTGACAGCTGAATTTATACGCAGCAGGAGGCCAAAACTACCGAAAAGAGCGCTGTGTAACTTGCAATTATCCCCGGGAAACAGCCAAGCATGAATAAACCGCTCGAATGCGCTTTATCTTCATCCAGCAATTGCCATCTCCGCGACGCGCCTGCGTCTCCATACCAATCCTTTCCAGTAGACCATCCCCAGTAACGGACTCACACTCAGCATCGCCCCCGCCACAGCCCAGTACGTAGTCCGATTCCCCCATTTCTGGATCATCGGATGGATGACGGCCGTTGCCGCCGCGCCCAGGAAGCATCGCACGAGGTTATTGGCCGCCATGGCGGTGGCCGGCGTGGTGTAGTACAGATCGACGATGAGGACGTTCATCACGTTGTATGCGGCCGTGATGCAGAACGAGATGAGGAACACGAGGGCTAGCGCAACGCTCAGTGCCGGTTTTCTCTCAATCAGTGCGCCGTACCAGGCGACTGAAAGTGCCGCTGCGACCTGTTGCATATCAGCCCGTTGCAATTGCAACCCTGGGGAAAGGAAAAGAGGTGCAGCGCGACCGTACCGTCATAGGAAGCCCGATCTGCAACCGTGCCCTCTCGATAGGAAAGTCGCCATGGTCTTGCTTCTGGTCCTTGGAGATGGGTTCGCCGGTTTTGCGACGGAGGCGGATGTAGTTCCAGTCGACGATGAGGCCGTTGAAGGTTGCGCTGACGAGGGAGCCTAGGCCCGCTGGGATGAAGCTGAGGCCGATGCCTAGATCGCTTAGTCCGTAGATTGCTTTGAATTGGGAGGGGATGCCGGCTGTGACGGAGTAGTAGCTTGCGAAGACTATGCCGTTGACGAGGACGAGGGGCCCTGTGGGGAGTTGGAAGAGGAGACGGAGTGTGGACAGGGGATTTGGGAAGGTGATGCTGCTTTTTTGAGGCGGTGGATGGGCATCACGGCAGGTATCTGGGGTGCCCTCGACGTCACAGTTGGAGGTAGTAGTAGCATGTCGTTTGTGCCACCGGTTCCAGACTGATTGATTCCATCCTGTAGCTGGGATCGACCCGTCCCCGACAATGGCGCGACAAGTCTCCGGGAAGAAGAGAAACAACGGTATGAAGAAGGTTATCGCGGCGAGGGCAAGAAACCAGAATATAGCCTGCCAGCCCAGGTACTGACTCAGAAAACCGCCTAGAATCGGGCCAAGGGATGGAGCTAGGATGTTGCCCAGCGAGGTGATACCCATGTACATGCCTCGCTCGGCGGATGTGATGACGTCCGCTGCCACGGCAGACGCGAGTGCGACAGTCCCGCTGCTTCCACAGCTCTGTACGGCACGGAGGATTAGAAGAGCGATATAGTTGTGTTGGAGCGCGAGGGCAATGTTGCCGATGATGTAGATGACGAAGCAGAGGATGTATGCTGGGCGTCGGCCGGCTTGGTCGGCGAAGGAGCCCATGAAGGAGGGAGCGAGGCCTTGACATATCTGGCTCCATCAGTGTCAATCACTTAACGAATGCAAAAGTTAATAGACGGAGGAATACCATGTACGTAGTGATGGTCAAGTTGATCTGAGAACTGGTGACATGTAGATCTGCCGCAATGGTATTGAGAGAGGGATAGTAGATGTTGGCCGAGAAAGGCGAAAAGCTCGAGGCCAGAGCAGCTGCAAGAATGATGAGACGCTTCTGTCCATTGGTGAAGACCGAATATCGCTGGGATCCTGCATGAGAGGAAAGCAGAGGTGTTGATTCCGTGGGTGGTGATTGAGAGATACTGGACTGCCCTGTCATATTGTGATATTCTGACAGCACATAAACACATGTAGTCTATACCCTTTGGCAGAATTGTTTTAACGGTTTTCGACCTCATCTTCAGCATAGTTTCCTCTATCTAAATGCTCAAAACTACGAGAGTCCGGCGCATTTCGCTTCCGTTCATACTAGCGGGTGACTATACGTATTCTACGCCTCGATATCCATACGTGTCGGTTTTAAGACCTCAACCATATTTTCTGATTATGATAGACTACGCAAAAAATTGCTCACTCTGACTGTTTGGATGTCTGTAATCCATCTTCATATCTTTGGCAGAGGCTTATCCTCTTTGACTTCCCCGGTATAGATATGAGACGGCCTGAACAACTTGCCGCGTTTCACTAAACGTACTCAAGGTCAGAAACTCGCCGATATCTTACCGATTCTTGCAAAGACTTACACATATACTCCCGCCAGTGCGCCATTACCCCCATGATACGCTGAGCCATCATGGCGGCCGGAATCATATCTGGTTCGAACCCTCTGCAGACACCCTTAGCCAACGTGTCACCTCTCCAGGCTGAACTCAAAGAGGATTCTTACATCCCGGTGAAGACAAAATTTCCGTAGAAGTCAGCATTGGGGTAGAGTCCCCTGCTCTTGAAATAGTCGTCGGCCGAGGCAACCTGCTCAATCCGTTCGGCGACTTTTAGGAGACTGTTCGAGGAGGTATCCAGATCCTTGAGAATGGACCTGATTGGAGCAACCCTGGGATCCACTCCCTTGTACGAGCGATGTCCGTATCCGAAGAGTCTTCGTTTACCCTGCTTCACTTCTTCGATGAAGTTGGGAACCTTCTCTGGCGTTCCAATCTCCCGCAACGCGAGGTTGGCTGACTCGGTAGCTCCGAAATGAAGTGGGCCAAACGCTGCCCCTATTGCTGTTATCACACACGATATAGGGTCTGTGAGAGACGATGCTGTGACCAGTGCTGAAAATACTGATAGAGCCATGCCATGGTCCGCGTTGAGCATGGCAAAACGCCGGAAACATGATATCTTTGTTAGATCTGGGAGTCCGGTAGTTGGATTTACCAGACCTGCTATCTGGAACAGATTCTCGAGGTAAGGCTTGTCGCGAGATGGTTGTGCAAACGGAATCCCTCTTCGATGGCAGTTTACCAACCCGAACACGACCGCGTAGGCTGCAACAGTTCGAATGATTGCGCGGTCGACCTCTCTGCTATTGCTTTGATATAGATCGGGCTTAGTCGATGCAGGAATACTCTCTGGCGCATATGCTAGACACGCTGAAAGTCCGGCTAGCATGAGAGGCAGGGGTGAGGTAGTCCTTCTGTAATGGGCTACCTTGTTAGCCTGGACTCGAAGTCTCTGCTGACATGGATAACTCACGGCAGTGTTGCTATGGTCCTGTGCACGCTTTTGGGAACCATAGCCATTTCCTCAGCAAGCTTCCGGCTCAATTCCTTCTTCTGCAAGGCCGTAGGATAACCCCCCCAGACGAGAAGGTGCAGCATATCCTCGAAATCGCTGTCCCAAAGCTGCTCCAAAGTATACCCACGAAACAAAAGGACTCCCTTCTCATGATCGCTAAGATCACCAGCCTGTCAGCTGTATCATCCCACATAGAAGCTCAGAGGTCCGCACGAAAAACTTATCCCCGTTTCCACCACCGTAGTATTCTGCAACCCGGGGTCGTGCACGCGTAGTCCGCCGGCAACTTGATCGGCTCGGTCCGCGCCAGCTGCTGGGGCTTTGATCCTCTTGAAGTCCATCGCTGAGACTACATTTCGTCTGATTGGGATTACATACTCCTCGCTGGTGCGCGAGTCTCTGATGTAAAGCGTCCCCGATGACATGGTGACTGTGCTCTGAATCCATTTGAGGTGCTCCGTTGGTCAATGCCCCTCTTTTATAGGACAGATATGTACATAAATGCGCCGAGCGGGCCATCGCTCAGGCGCGTCGAGGACGTCCTGAGGGAGCATGGGAGGAACAAAGCTAAAGTTCCGCGCTCTTTTCGGGGGATTAGGGGGGATTTACACCAGAGTCCGCTTTATTATTTTTCCCAAACAAGTTTCAGCCATGTTTGCATCGACTGCTGAGTATTATTCACTGATTGACTGAGCAAATAAAGTGCCCAAAGTCCTTAGTATACAGCCTGAAGAGTTTAACTCAACACAAAGTAGATCGAGGATGGCAACTGCAACAGGTGCGGTTCTGCAATTTGAATATATTCCTGGTTGATACAACATGCTTTCAAACAGATGAGACCTCTTTTCCGGTGAAAGTAGTTACATCCCGGTAGCAACAAGGTGTCTTCAAAAACTCAAACTCCATTCTCGTATTGCTGAGTTCATCGTATATTAAAATGGTCATTCATCGGCCTGACCAAGCAAAATTCGTGTTTCGTCCCATCTATTGGGGCATGTGCTCGAAAGGCTTGGCCAGGTGCTCCTGGCAGAAAGGAAGCTTGCCGACGGTCCAGATTTCCGTATCCTAGGCAGGGAAACATATAGTTAGCATATTTAAGCCGACAGCGGCGCCTCTGAATGCACGCACCGGCTTCAAATTCCTCTTGATGTCGGTGTCCAAGGTCCCAGCCTTGATGGCGATGATCTCTGGGGCAGCGTCTGGGTCGTGGGCAATTGGCGAACCACATTCCGAGCAGAAGATACGATGAACAGCCTTTCCAGAGCTCCCATTCTTCGCGAAGCTCTTGACGGGGCCATTGATCTTCAGCTTTTCTTTGGGGACGACCGCAACGAGAGCTGCAGAAGGGTGTAATTATTAGCCAACCAAACGATTATACGTTAATACATGAAAAAACTGAGAAGCAATAAGAATAAGATCGACCACGTACAATAAGTCGAGCCAGTCTGACGCTGGCAGTCATCGCAATGGTCGTATCCCACCAGAGCGGGCTTATCCACATCAATAGTGTAAGTGACTGCGTTGCAGAGGCAGTGACCAGTAAGAGGCATTGTGGCTAATTCGACTGATAATAACTAATTGAAGGAAAGGTATCACGATAGAGTCAACAAGGTGCTCAAAGTTGAGGACCTTTGTAGAGAAATGGTGATGAGGGGGGTTATTTATACCCCAAATCCCCCCTCCTTCTCCTCCATCTGATTTGGAACCATCAGCCATTATTATTGCGAACCACTAGTGGCGTCCCCTATTCAATAATGAGCAAACGAAGTTTATGCCGACGGTCAATTGAGGATCGGCCATGTTTGGCTCATGGGAAAAATGATGGAGGGGCGCCGTGGTTAGAAGCAGAGAGAGTTGCGTCACTGTCGCGCCGAGCTCATTTCTCTTCGCTTCTCTCCTACTAACCAAAAGGCTCTAGTAGCGCATTCTAGCTCCTCTGCTGGATTGCCATTTGGTCTTCTGATTCGGCCCTGACACTTAGCCGTCCGATCAGTATTTGTCAATGGGCATTTTTAGTCCAAAGCTCCCTTGGAGTTGGAATTCATCTGCTGGGGCTGAAGGAGGGGCAGTGACTTTTCGACCAACAAACGCTAATATGAATCAGAATTATCGACAACAGACCATTGCGGGGACCACATTCTCCTCGAGCCATTATCACATTATTTCAAATCTACGGACAAGGTGCATTCTCAAATATCTCCGTTAACCCGACAATGAGCTCTGATTGGCGTCCCTTTGCCCCTGTCGGGATTTCTAAATCCTAACCCGCGCAAAAATTTGTCACGCTTGCATAAAAAGAGACTCGGAAGGACGTCCATTGACGGTGACAAGAAGTCCAACGAGCCGAAGCAAGACAGCAAAGCCACTAAATACCTTATTCATGCCTTGAAGTATCTGACTAACTGATAGATCGAGCCGGTCCGCTTCGAGCTTCATTTTCCGAATCGGGATCCTCACGCTTCTCTAGCTCAATTGGCTGGCAACCTAGCCTGGACGCAACAATGCACTACAAATTCCATCCTCTTAAAGTGATTCACATCGTTCTATCTCGACCCTCAAGAGACGAGTATCCATTGGTACGAAACCGAGACCATCTGGATTGAAGCAAGGTCTAGGTTCGCGCACCACCTATCCATACGGCTAATAGCTTCCTCCATCGGCGGGGTATTGCAAGGGCGAAAATAAACACGATCACTCAGACGCGCACAGGGATTTTCGATCAGATCTTTGTCGATCTTGCTATTCCAATTCATATAGTGTTTTGCCGTGATCCGACGATCGGCGCGAGTCCCTCTCCTGATTCTGGGATCCCCCTGTCTGCTGCGCCGATATACTGGATTCAGACACGCCATTAATTTGGATTTCCGGTGTTGCCAGGCCCGATAGTTGTCCAGGCCGTAATGACCCAGGAAGCTCGTTGGCTGATGGGGAAGGGTTTTTCTTATTGGCTGCACCACTCGGTCCATGAACCTGCTGCCATTTTTCACGCGGCGAATGCATTGTTTGGCCATACTCTGGCACTGGTAATTCAGCGGACGCTACTGAGAATCTATGCGAAGAAGTCGAGGTCGGAGAACCCAAGGAGATGGAGTTGTTTTCCGCACGTTCTTTCAGAAGGTTTGCTTTCATGACCAGTCGATCGACCAGCGTTGCATGTGCTTTCTTCAGGGTCTTTTTGACAAAGCCCGTGGCCCAGATTTGACATCGCATCTGGATGTCCTCGCGCAGGTACAATCCCTCCCGAGGGGCCTCTGGTAAGCCCAGCTCGATAGTCTCGCGAGGTTCGCCCGGCATATTCCCGCAGACAGTCCACTTATCCCGAATATCGAGTCCCGTCGGTGCGTAGACATGCGTTTGCAGGCCGCGTGGAAGATCATGGAAACACCCTTTGTAGCTGACATTGCCCTGAAGAAGTCCTCCGGGTAGATAGGATATTCTGTCGGTCAATTCGTACCAAATGGCGTGGAACTCGTCTGCGGGCGCGAAGCTGGGAGGTTTGCATTGAGCGAAATTGGTGACCAGAGGATTCAGCTCTATCATCTCCTTATGGTTATGCAGTGTCTCCACAACCGTTTCTCTGGTGATGTATGAGGGGAGGGGCGTAATGGTGGTGAAAACAGTCTGTTTGACCATTGTGCTGACTGCTGACGCCTGCCGAAGAAAGCCACTTGGTGCCTATGCGAATTTTGATATCAACAAGCAGTACGGAGTAAGTCAGTTTATATCAATACAGCGATCGTAGTGTACTGGGGATTGGAGATCTTTCTGTTGTGGAATAATCAAGAAAGAGCAGTTTACACATAATAACATCAGGAGCCCAGATTGTCAGCCTTAATAATAATTGCCAAGTAGGGATTTGTGGCTTGGACAATCTCCTATTTTTACCAGTTCTGTGAAACTGAGTTTGGAGCTGGCGTTGCTCACATGGCCCCAGTGAGGTGCACTGTTGGCCCCTTCCAACCCCGCACCGATCATTGATAGGAGAGTCAAGTCCTTGAACAAGCCACGGGCGTTGTTAATCATCGAGTCAATAATACAGACGGAATACTCTCCGTTCTTTAGTAGAGCAATTCAGCTGGACAGTGCTTCCAGGCTTATCCATCAGCATCGTTGTCAGCTTATCGAAACTCACCAAAACTTTTCTTTCGTCTTGGTGCCCAACGCTAAGGCTTGTCTAGATTTGAATGAGGTTCGGAGAACTAATTCTGGCATTTTTAGGGCTGAACTATATACTCTGCACTATGAGATGGGATCACTTTTCTTGCAAATGTTCAGACGCTACCTTACTTGTCATGTTGTCATATCTCGAACCCAAAAGAGGAAGCTCGGAAAGATGGCAAGACTCCGCCACTCCTGAAGCCACAAACCATCCGCACGGTGGAGTCTCCAGCCCCCTCCTAATCATTCGATTCATTCCTGACCGCTGACGCTTCTGACATGCTCTATCTTATCGGCAGCGCTCTACATAATAGCAGTTTGTCAGTCTGGTTACCTGAGGCCAACCCGATATTTTCCGCCTACCTGCATCTGGGCCGCCATCCCGCCCGCGGGGTTTTGCCCTCCATACGCAAACGATTCGGCTCTCTGCGCTTCTCGCGCATCATCCTTAGTCACATATACATCGACACCTGCATTGACAGGAGGAAGTCCCAGTGCCTCGTTCCGGTTGGCAATGGAGCGAACCTGAGCGGCGACGGAGCCCGCACCAGGCGGCTTGTTGAATGCACGACCCTTTGAAAAATACCTTCAGACCGCTTCGTCTCGACAACGTGATAAAAGCGAATGGCAGACTGACCTCTGTAGCTTGTATCTCTCGTGCATCCTCCTGGGTGATATGGCTCTGCGGCTTCCTCGAGATCTCATCCAACTTCGTGTCAAAGTTCATCTGCCGCATCGCCAAGCTCTGCGCCGTTGCTAAAATGCAATCAATGTCGGATGCTCTCCCATTTTTCTACTATCGAAAGAACTAACCTGCAGGTCCTCCTCTTACAGGCCCTTTACCCGTCAACTCGCTCTCCGCTTGTGCTATGACGGAGACATCTTCGGGTGTGATGCGCTGGCCGACTTCGGCCGCGCGTTTGAGCTCGGCAACAGAAGGGAGATCGAAACTCATGCTTATATTACAGTTAAAAAAATTAGTGACTTATACAGTGAATTTGAAATACACTTGGTAGTTGTACGTTGTTTGAATCTATCTGTTGCCTCAGAGTTGGGATGAAGCGACTTGTGATGTCACGGTGAGTACATACCGCCATAGAACTCGGGGACGGCAACAATTGCATAACAACAGCGATAGCAATGCACCATTGGTATTATACTTGCCACCTTAGTCATAAGAGGTAGTTCAAGAGGAAATCGTTTCGTTTCTGATGAACCCTTCGTCGAGAGTACAATTCCAAGATAGCCATCTATCCAAATCGGTTTCTAGCGCAGGCAAAGGTAGTTATTGATAGTTAGATACAGTCTGGCAGTGCACCATGTACGAGGGTCTTCACAAGGTGAGCAGTGGCGGTTGCTTATTCCGAGAACGGTATCAGTAGAGGAGCGCAAAATTAGCGCAATGAGACGAATAGGAGCACCTTCGATCTATTCTGAGCCGTTGATAGTGATTCTTGAGATAACCCGGACAGCAGGTGTCTCCATGGCAGTAAACTAAGGTCACACTCGCCCGATCAATCACCAACCAGGCTCCAGGTCTAGCAGAAGTGCTGCAAATGCCACCACTAAGGCGACATCTGTCGAAATTGAAAGAGTCCCCGATGATGTTACCATTGGAGGCTCTGTGCAACGAATTCCCTCAGCCAAGTGAATAAGGAACTTGCCCTTAACAAATTTCGGCACGGCATAAGCCATTGCAGCTGCTCTACTGTCAGGGTCTATGTTCCGCAATGACTGGAGTTGCAGGGACGCAGCTCCTGTTTCTAAAAATGAGAAGTAGGATGTACTCCTCAATATGCACGGTGAGTTGTCAATTGCGACACAACGACACAGTGTTCAGTTCATGGGACAAGCTGAGCTGAGATACCCAACTTGTCAAATCAAATTCTGTCCCTGGTGAGTCGTTTCATCATCTGCTGGGGCAATAACACCTAATGCGTCTCTCATCCACATGTGAGACTGTAGGATACTCTGTCAGAAAGACAAGCTCCTAGGTCCTTGTAACCGTGATATCGACGTTGCTACCCTTGAGGATCCCCGCGGAGACTTGCATCGACTATCACACCGTCGCAGGCTGAAAGAGTATTTGATGGTATGTCAATTGTATAAGGATTTGAGGTGATTGAGGTGATTGAGGTGCGCTCATCCTACCCTGGACAACCACACTCTTGACATCTTAGACGGATCAGGTATCTTAAAGCCTTATTGTCCAACATATTCCATCAACTGATGTGCGGTTTGTGTGACAGCTGAAGTGCTTCATCTAGACATGTGACAGGTGGCCGGGTTGTACACCATTTAGCAAGACATAGGAGAACCTGGAATTTGGGTTGCCTGCACACTTGGTTGCGAGTTCGTCTCTAGAGTAAACTTCTAGTAGACTCAAACTATACAAATCTTCCTGGCATGCGTTCCGCAGGTCGGAACATGTTTGCTCATGAATCGCAGGCGATCCTGGATAGCATTGAGGTCAGCCAAATTTGTGTAAGCATGGCGGAGCTTCAAACTTGGCCAGTCAGTTCCGTCAGCCATTGCGGTATAGTAGCAGGATCGTCACTGATAATAAGCAAATGTCCAAAGGCTAGCGAAAGGCCCCAGTCACGGCGGCTTTGAGCCCAGAGATGTGCACATCAGTAGGCACAATGCCGAATGGCTTGAGGGATAATCGGCCTGATGTTCCTTTTATACATTTTCCGAGGTTAATAGAGAGGCAATCGCCATTGAATTCGCAACTAACACTCATGGATCCCGACGTACTGTCCTGATATTGCTCAGTCTTCATCTGGGGCAAAGCCGGGAAAGGACATTAGAGCCAATCGGAGCTACATATGATTGCTTATCTCCGTGCCGGTTCCGGGCCTGATGCTAGGGTATAGCGTCATTGTCAACAAGCCCGGTTAGAAGTTTGAGAGAAAGGATACCTATGAGTGAGATGGGACGCCGAGTCATGGCTCAACTATGATATTTAAGATGAGTTATAATAGGCTTTTATAGTCAGAGCTGAATCACGTAGACCATAAAATCCATCATCACAACTTATGTCCCCAAATCCTCGTTTAGGAAACGTCTCGTGTTACGTGACTCTCACCATAACCAGTAGTAGCCTCGCTAAAGGACGTTATGAGTCGCGATTTGCTAAGTGAATGCTCAGTCTCTATCCTAAGATTACCTTAGCCTCAGTCCCAAAACTCAGCAAAGCAGTCTTCTTGCCAGTCAATGTCATTCATCGCTAGCAGTTCTGAGGCTTTCTCCACCAGTCACGGACATTATGGCGCTATCTCCGACGGCCCAAACTTCAACTCGTAGCTCTTCTCGCCAGTCCAACCGTCATCGCGAAGAGTATCAGGGAGAGAGCTCCTTTACATTATCAGTGCAGGAGCAGAATGCAGAGTCTCTGCTACGTTGTTCCCGATACATGCGAATGATTGCTGATGAAATGGACCCCCAGTGAGATTCTTCACCCCTTCTCGAACATTCCTGGGTGGGTTCCATGAGCAACGCTAACAAAGAAGCTTATCTTAGATCTTCGCTTAAGCGAGCCAAGAAAGCATGCACAGAGTGCAGACAACAAAAGGTACGCCCCTGCTTACTGAATGTTGGAGTGCATGGCCTACTCCAAGTGTTTCTTCATGACTAACTCTCCATCATCAGCACAAATGCGATGCCTATTTGAACCCTGATCAGCCATGCACAAGATGCCGAAAGTCTCAGATTAAATGTGTCATCTCGGACCCTTTTCGAAGGGAGCACAAACGCCAGTATGTATTGCCCCAGTTTCATGGGTTGTGTTGACTGGAAGGCTGACAAAATCTACGCAGGCGTCGAGCCGAACTGGAACATGAGGCGAATGAGCTCCGGCGACAATTACAAGCTGTGCAGGCTCCAACGCATCATGCCTCGCCCATAGCCATGCTCACAGCTGCAGCAGAGATGGGAGTACACTCTGCAAGCAGCGAGCTTGCATTAAGTCTTCCTACCCCTCCTGCTCCTGCTCTTCCTACTCCCCCGGCTTCTGGTCCTTCTCCTTCTTGTGCCACTGCTGCTCTTCCTGTTCCGTCGTATGCGCAACAGCTGCTATCCTCGGCAGGTCTAGAAGAGCCTTTAGGCCAAGTAGATATCGAGTCGGACGATCGTCGTCTAGAGCCGACCGTTCCTCGTACCTTGAATAATGTAACGGTGAAGGCAGCAGAAATCGATGATCTGTTCCAAGTGTAAGCCAATGGCAGCAGTTGGATGATGGCCCACTATGTCTATTTTACAACGCTGACTGTGATGCTTCAGGTTCTTTCGTGAATACTCGCAGTTTCTTCCCATCCTCGACATCGGGCTGACACCCAACGCATATTACACACAATCTCCTTTTCTGTTCTGGGCTGTTATCGGGGTTGCGTGCAGGTCTTACCCGAAAAATCCTACCTTACTGACAGCTCTCTCTCGGGGCATTGTTGAGATGGCTTTACTCTCAGCCTTGTCAACCACACCGTGGCACACGGTTCAGGGACTGTTGCTGCTTCTCACATGGCCCTTTGCAAAGGACAAAACTCGGTCGGATGTGATGTTCACCTTGAGCGGCATGATGCTGCATATCGCCATGCAGAACGGCACGCACATACCCATGTCCAGCCATGAGTTTTCCAGGTTTAAAACTCCCGCACCGTCCGAAGCTGATATGATCCGGCGATCGGAACTTTGGGCGCATTGCGTGATTGCCTATCAGAAGTAAGTCCTTAACCCCGAGGGTTTGCTAGCATTGCTCACAGTCTTATAGCTCTTGCATTGTCAAAGGGCAATTAGCTCGCACTCTCAACGATATGCACCAGGAACTCGGGCAGAGCCATCGCTTGTTCCAGAGAATCGCACCGGGATTGGTGCTGAAGCTGAAATGCTTGGACCTGGTAACCAGATGCAGCGCGGCAGTCGTCGAAAACGGCGTGCGAAATTTGTCTTTGGAACAGGAGCGATCGTTGGATATCATTCTCCGCACATACGAGAGTCAAATCGCAGACTTGGAATCCCAGTTCACTTCCGGTATGATCCAGCTGATTTATTCAAGGAGGAACAGCGCTGACGCCATTACAGCAGTCGACAGATTCCACGTAGCTCTGTGCCGCTTGAGTATTCTAGTCTTTCATTTCTACAAGACCGAAACCCTATCTTCAACCGGCTCCTTGCCTCGCCTTTTGGCCGCGGCTTGCCGAGTCATTGACTTCGTCCAGTCTTTAGGTCAAACACCCGGCCGCCTGGTGACTACCCCCATACAGATAAACTTTGGGCTCCTCCTCGCTTCAGTGTCCCTGCTCCGCATACTCAAGCTATACACATCGTGCGACCTGGATCTCGAGCGAGCCAGGGCCTCGTTTTTCGCCGGAATCAATCTCGCCAAGGAGATGTCCGTCCAGCAGAACGATACTGCCGCCAAGGCCGTCTTCATCCTGAACCAGCTCTGGAATAGCACCAAGGCCTACCGCAAGCCCGATGGCAGCGCGTACACATCCCTCAGAGTCCGGGGTCGTCTTGTTCTCAGTCCCGTCCTCGACGCGGTCTGGTGGTGGCGGGACGAGAACGAGCCGCAGTACCGTACTATGTATCTTCCGCAGGGGGAGGCCGCGGATGGTATACCTCCCATTCCTGAAACTCATCCCGCACAGGCTGATGACCCCGTGATCTCAGGAGCTGAGAACAATCACAACCACTCCAGTGCGGCCACCAGCACCATGGTCAACTCCGCGGAGAGACAGGACTCAGCTCGTGCCGACGACCACTTCCTCGCAGATTTCGAATGGGCCTTGTGCGAAGATGAATTCTTCCTGCCTACCGGCCCGTATACCTAGAGATCATCGACGGGGACTCGAGGCGTAAGGTGGGCCTTTACGAAGAGAATATTGAACGCAATATCGTTGGCATTGATCTTCAGGAAGCCGAGCATCTTTTTGCAATCGGCGGAGCCCTTTTTCCATTCTGGAAATCTTTTTGTCAGGGTACAATACTTGTCAGATTATTTTCATGTCGATAAGAGTAATACATACTAGCAATAGCAATAGCCAATAATGCCAGAAAGGAAAAAACAGCCATTTTCTTATCCTCAGGATCACCCTACAATATCGCCGAATAATCTCCGCCGGAGCCCATCCAGTTAATACTGTGTCTCAAGCGCAATCCTACCTGAGATCGAAGCCAGATGCGATTCGCCCAATTAACCAACCCAGAAGCGAAGTTTGGTCCATCTCCTAGATTGTACTATTAATGGTTACCAGAGCGATACCTGCTGACACGTACTTTGACTTCATCGCGGACGTTGTTTTTAGGCTCAGTGCAATTATAAGGAGGTCTGCCCTGTAGCCCGCACAGTTTAGACTTTAGACTATCCTACGCTTAAGCGTAACCCTTGATAAGATGCTCCACTTCTCACCCGTCTTTGGTTCTGGCTGATCCTTAGTCCACGGAGCTAGTGCAGATGAAGCAGGAGGTTAACAAGTGAGATATTCAGGATGAGAATATGGGTCTAAATCCCTTATCTGTGTCCATGCCATACCTTTAGAAATGGCGCTATAGCGGCCTTAGCGCTGGTCTAGGTCCTTGCGTCCTATTGGGAAAAGGCAAGCGTGAGAGCTCAGAGACAATCTGGCAACGCGAGAGATACCACTGCAGAAGGTCTAAGCGGTTATTATTCTTCGATCTGAGCAGCTTTATTTTGGCATTTGCATGTATTCAGTCGTCGATAATTTGTGTCCACGTTTGCACCACACTAAAACTGGAATTTATGCTGGTTTGTGAACTTCTAGGACCACTCGGACCTTGACAAGAAAGGCACGGAGTTCTCCGTAGACAGACGCGCTTGCAAACTTACTGTCTTACCTCGGGAAGTCAATGATCGGGAGGGGAAATTGGTCTCAAATTGAACAACAGCCTTGTACAAACCAGCATAACGATCAGGATTCAGGAGTAGTCCTGGTCTCAGCTAAACCAAGGGTCAAGTAACACCGGGTACGTGGCCATCTGAGAACTCGCCAGAAGGTAAGTAATACTATCGCATAATAAATTCCTTGGTTCATATGGGGTGAGGTTGCAACAGTCGCAATTTCCACAGACTTATCCGCTGCGGTCCCATTTCCCTCCTTTTTAGGCGTCTAAAGCCAAGTACCTCGGGCTCTTCCGCTCCCAATTCTCAAAGGCTCAAAGCATGATTGGTGGCGGTTATCGCTGGCTTATCACGGACAAGCCTCGTGGGTGCGCGCGCTGCAGCAAGCTTATCAGCCGTCTTGTTTCAAATCCAATCCTCTGCATCCTCCTCCAGTCCTGCCCATGATCCCATCAATCCATACCCAGCGACATATCTGAGACTCACTTGGGCTTCTGATAAGCGAATGTTGCCACCCAAATCAGCGATTCTGCTCCCCCCTTGCTGATCTTGTCTGTTCCAGAAGCCACATGATCTTTTGTTGTGAGGGTATGGAAATGTTCAGAAGCAAGCCAGTGGCCACTGTCTGATGCAGGAGACCACGCTACCCCGGATTTGGCACATATGGCCGGCCTAATTTAGCTCCAGCCAGCCCCCAACCATTTAGTCTTGTCTTTGGTTTGCTTGAGTTTGAGTCTAACCAAGGATAGCCCAGAAGAATTGCCTTCTCTGATGTTGATCGGGGCTTAAGCGGCAAGACTGCAAGAGTTATGTAGAATTCGACCGGTCCTGGCTTTTACCCCACAGTCAGTAAATGGCAGGCAACCTGGGAAGAGGGGAGAATGTGAAAAAAACCAACTTGATTCGAGCAAAGGCGCCGTCGAGTATCCCTGAGACCTTGTGCGACCTGGACATGGGTTCGGACTCCCGGCGGGGCAATCAGACGTCGTTCCAACTTCTAATGAATTGCTGGGTTGATACTAGGGCTCCCTCGCGCTGCCATCAGTATTGGACAGCTTCTGAGCGTTCTCAGTCTCTCTGGCGCCACCAGCGCGGTGGAGCACTGCTCTCCAGAAATAAGAAAGAAGAAGCTCTGATTGCGTCGCTTTCGGGCCATGGCAACAGGAGCGCTAGTATAGCTCCATGGACTGTCTCGCCGATAACCTGCAGTCTAGGTTCATGTCTTTCATGGATGGAACCCAAGACTTTCCAACCGGCCGGTTTCCTCCAATGGGAAGCTATCATTGTCGAGTCCTTCGTTCTCACACGTGTCGAAAATCACTTTGGAATGCCCCATCCTAGAACTAACAATCGATCAGACCATGCGTTTATGAACTGGTTACCTATCAGGGTAACATCTGACAAGAGCAAATGACTTACTCTCTCTCGGTGGCGGACAGCGGGCCCCATCCCCCTCCTTGAGATATGATCTTTGAGTGGCTGAAATCATAGTAAATGAAAGTATCCAGAGATAACGTGGCGGGTTACCGTCGGCCTTGAAATAAGCACGGATATCTGGTTGGGATAGTGATAGGGAGACCTGCCGGGGGGATGGTTTCCTGTCAGTGATGGTTCTCGCCCGCGCACCACTCTCACTTCCGTATATAACGTGACCCCTGTATCTGCTTCGCGTCTGATCTTCCTCCCCCTTCCCTTCCCCTATCATCCTTCTCTGATCATCTAATTCTCTCCCCTGTCGATCGTGTATGGCAGCAGCCTGAGGTGGATCCTTCTCACGACGGCACTACTCCACTATTACTCCTTTTCTCATCCACTGCAGACATCCTGCATTGAAGAACCTCTTCAATTATCTGCCGCCAACTTCAACCGTTCGATCATCCTCTCAGGATGAAGGAGGAGAAGATCATCGAGCCCACGGTCGCCGTCAGCGACAACTCTCTGGCGGACGAGACGGCACCCGATGAGGTCCTGAAGCATCTCAGGCACATCAAGGAGCTACATCAGTGGGATCCCAATCTCCCTGACGATGTGGCCGAGGAGCTCGATGAGGCCCTGCACACGTCCGACAAGGGCGCTCGTGCTGGCGTTGCCCACGAACTTATGGAAAATTCGCCCTATATCGAGGTTCGCTCCGCTGTTCCAAACTACGATGAGGGTGGACACACAAACACAATCCGCGCCTGGACTATCGGCTTGGTGTTCGCGACCCTTGGTTCAGCTCTCAACATGCTGTTTTCTATGCGCCAGCCGTACATTGTCATCCCCTCGTACGTGATCCAGGTCGTCGCCTACCCAGTGGGGGTGGCTTGGTACAAGGTAATGCCCAGCAAGCAGTTCAAGTTCTTCGGCATCGATTGCAACCTCAACCCCGGACCGTTTAGCAAGAAGGAGCATGCTCTTATTGTCATCATGTCCAATGCTACCTTTGGTGGTGGTGCTGCTTATGCGACGGATGTGCTGCTCGCTCAGAGAGCCTTCTACAAGCAGCGTTTTAGTTGGGCTTTTGAGATTTTGATGTGCATATCTACCCAGACTCTAGGCTTTGGCTTGGCCGGTTTCTTCCATCGGTTCCTGGTCACGCCAGCCGCCATGATCTGGCCCTCTACTCTCATTAACTCCGCACTCTTTACTGCTTTGCATGATCACTCAAAGCCCGATCCACGAAAGGTCTCTGGATGGACCATTGGAAAGTACCGCCTCTTTCTGTACTGCATGATCGGATCATTCGTCTGGTACTGGTTCCCCGGATACATTGCTCCGTTCTTGAGTACCTTCGCTTTCATCACCTGGATCAAGCCCCAGAACCCGGTCATCAACCAGCTCTTTGGTGGTTGGACCGGGCTTTCCCTCATCCCCATCACGTTTGACTGGACACAGATCTCTGGTTTCAACTTCAGTCCCCTGATCTCCCCGTGGCATGCGCACATGAATACTCTGATTGGTATGGTGATATTTTTCTGGATCACCACAATGGGCGTGCACTATAGTGGTATGTGGTACGGCAAGTACTTGCCCATTAGCGACTCAGGCAGCTACGACAACACTGCCAGCCGGTACAAGGTGTCTAAAATTCTGACCTCAAATTACGAGTTTGACCAAGCCAAGTATGAACAGTATTCGCCTCTTTTCCTGTCCACCACATTCGCTCTGAACTATGGTTTGAGTTTTGCTACCATCATCGCTGTGCTCCTTCATACTGGACTCTTTCATGGGAAGGAGCTGTGGGCGCGGCTACGCAAGTTCGGTGAGGAGGAGGAAGACGTCCACGGTCGTCTCATGTCCCGATTCAAGACCGTCCCATTGTGGTGGTATGCTGTACTTTCACTGGTCATGATCGGAATGGGTCTAGGCGTTGTACTGGGCTATCCAACTCATTTGACCTGGTGGGCCTTTTTTGTCTCCTTGATCATCGCCGCTGTGTGGTTCGTGCCCATTGGTCTCGTGCAGGCGACGACCAACATTCAGATCGGACTGAACGTCATTACGGAGTTCATCATCGGTTACATGCAGCCGGGACGCCCTATGGCCATGATGTTGTTCAAGACCTACGGGTACATCACCATGTCGCAGGGCCTGTATTTCTGCCAGGACATGAAATTGGGTATGTCATTTATCAAAAACAGAAGAGTCGTCGAATTGGCACGATCATAGAGCTGACTTGAGTTCAACCTAGGCCACTACATGAAGCTCCCGCCTCGCGTGACCTTCACCGGACAGTTGGTTGCCTGTTTGTGGTCCTCGGTCGTCCAAATATGCACGATGAACTGGGCACTTGGAGCAATTAAGAACGTCTGCGACCCAAAACAGGCCAACCACTACACCTGTCCCAATGGCCGCGTATTCTTCAATGCTTCCATCATTTGGGGTGTCATCGGCCCCTCCCGCATGTTTTCTCCCGGTCAGATATATTCTGGTCTTATGTGGTTCTGGCTCGCTGGCGCCATTTTGCCCGTTGCAATCTACCTCGGTGCTCGCTACTGGCCCAAGAGTCCCATCCGGTACCTCAGCGCGCCCGTCATCTTCGGTGGTGCCGGACTGATTCCCCCCGCGACGCCGCTGAACTACCTCAGCTGGGGTATCGTAGGTCTTGTGTTCAACAGATACATCCGCAACCGTTTCCGCGGATGGTGGATGCACTACACCTACGTTTTGTCCGCAGGATTGGACGTCGGCCTGGCGCTGTGCACCATCCTGATCTTCCTCGCGCTTCAATTGACCGACACGAGTTTCCCAGATTGGTGGGGTACCAACATCGCCGCTGACACCATGGATGCCTCGGGGACGGCCATCCAGATTCCGTTGGAAGACGGCCAAACTTTCGGTCCCAAGTCCTGGTCTTGATGCCGTGCAGATTGCACGTCGGCCCAGGCATGCGACCTGTTAGATACAGGTGGAGCAGTGTCTGTCTGAGCTATGGGATGTTCGTGGGGGTTCTGTATTGTTCTTCTATGGTTTTGATGTCTTCCTGTCCGGCTGGACATGCAACCTATGTCATGATAATAATGTGATGACTTACTTACGATAATGCTTTTACGGAGCTACTTCAAGGTCATAATATTCATAATTTGACAACAACTTTCAAGTCTTATCGAGTCGGAAGTTTTGATCGCTTCGTAGGATTTGATATTTATATAATGCCCTCTGCACCAGCAGGAAGCGCTGCTGAACGGGATCATGCAGAGGAGCCAGAAGAACCCGAAAGATATCAACAATGCATAAACAACTGATCACATCGAAGAAAGTGAATCGAAGATATAGAAACATGAGAGAAGAAAGAAGAATTTTCAATACATCCAATTCATTGCATTATCGCGGGCCCTATCCAACGGTCAATTCCTCCCAAGTCATATCCTAGAATTCCACCAGCCATCACATTGCTCGACTGGTGGTGTTTAAACAGAGGCATGCGCAGTTCTCCGCTTCATCCCGACAATCAGTCCCAGAGGCTTGCGCAAGAAGCCCTCACGTGTCTGCATGGGTCCATCCTGCTGCATCTCGAACTCAAAGAGCCGGAAGATTGTGCCGGTCATGACGAGCAGTTCCATTTCGGCGACGTTGCGGCCGACGCAGGCGCGGGGGCCGGTGGAGAAGGGAATGAAAGCGGCCTTTTGGCGCGGTGTAAGGCGTGCGGGATCCCAGCGTTCGGGGACGAATTCCTCGGCGTCGGGGCCCCAGATTTCCTTGGAGCGGTGGATGGTATAGCTAGGTACGGAGACGACGTCGCCGGGGTAGAAGGTGTGGCCGGAGATGGTGATCGGGGGATTGCCGGGGGGGATCTCACGGGGAAGGCCCATGGCGGAGGTGCTGTGGATGCGCATAGTTTCCCAGATGACCCATTGCAGGCTGGAAGTGATTGTTAGCAAAATAACGAACGGGAGAGGCAATGGATGGAATGGGCGCATACTATGGAATATCTTTGACCATGGAGTGTGTGGGAACATCGACGTCGTCGGGAATAGCCTCGTCGAGAACCTTTTGGAGCTTGGGGATGACGCCGGGCGTATACATGCACCAGTAGAGGATTGCGCAGGTGGTGTTGGAGGTAGTATCTGAACCAGCGATGAGCTGGGTCAAGGCCTCGGCGGTGAGTTCCTCGCGGCCGAGCTTGTTGCCGTTGCTGTCCTTGCCTTCCATCAGGCGGGACAGGAGATCGACACGGGTGTTCTTAGCCATGACTTCTGGCTTGAGGCGCTCGTTGACACGGGCAACGGCGATACCGGCCAGGTTTTCAACGGCTTGAATGCCATCCTTGAAGAAGCGGTCTGGGAGATACTTGGCGTAGGGGATGAGTCCGGGGTGACAGCCGAGAGTAGCAGAGACCTCACCACGACGGTTGAGGACCTCGACAGCCTGGACGTAGGTGGGGGGCGAGTCAGGCGTCTTGCGCATCTCGGCAATATCCTTGCCCTTCTCGAGCATTCCAAAGGGAGCACCAAAGGCAAGGTCGCCAATGATGTCAAAAGCCAGATAGTTGAACCAGTTGAGAGCGTCGATGGTGGCATAGCCGGACCGGGGGTTACCATTGAGCTTGGCGAGCTTGGTCCACTGCTGAACGAACAGCTCGACGTTTTGGTGGATGTACTGCTCGAACTGGCCAATGGACTTCGTACTAAAGGTATGAGAGACAGTCTTGCGCTTGCGGGTATGTTCTTCACGGTCGCGAGTATTGAAAAGACCGCGACGAATCGAGACAAAGGCATCATAGAAATCGCTGTAAGGCAATAAGTCAAAGTTCGGAAGAGATCCGATGGGGATACACATACGACTTGAGAAAACCATTTCCGTGGCCGTAGATCGCCTGAATTGCATCGTCGTCCGCAATGGAGACATGTTTTGGCGCAATGCGAACCAGTTTTCCATATTTCTTGTGGGCCTCGTCCACCTTCAGGAACCGGTGACCTCTACGGGCCTGCAGGAGCAGCCAGAGGTTGCTAAATGCAGCAAAGCTCGGAGAAGGAATGTCATGTAGATGCCATGTCTGCAGGTACGGAAGAATGTAGTAAGCGGCAAGCAGACCCAGCAGGATAAAACCTGTGTTCTGCGGGGTGAGGATGTCGGTGATCATAGTGGGCCGATCCTAAATTCCAATCTGCAAAGCGGCCAGATCTGAGCAGGATTGCTTAACCATTAGTAACGACCGATGTAGATGCTGTGTTGCAATGGTCTGATAGGGCTGCAAATCAATTGCCTTGGACTAACCTTGTTGGTAGCTAGGTTGGTTGTTCCGGAGAAAGACTTTTGCGTGCCAAGAGGTGTCGTGTCAGTATATAAGGATAAACCAAGAAGCAACGGCCAGAGACTCAAGTCGATCACAAAGAGCCAGAATCTAGTCCATGGCACGCTGCTTATGATATAGTCTGCCAACAAACCGTGGCAGACACTGCAGTGATGCAGTCAGTCTATTTATGGATTGGAGGGTTGGAGCGGTTGAGGGGAAACCCCGAGGCTATCCAAGTGACGGATCTGGGGGTCGGGAGTCTGGGGATGGGCCCAAGCCGGCTACCAGCCGATCTGCGACCCCGACGCTGGCGTTTTCAACCGCTTCACCGCTCGGTTATTCTGCTTTGACTCTCGGTGCTAGTCTAGTATCAAGAGTGGGGTTGCCAATCATCCTGTCAGCAGTGGTAAAAGTGGCTAAGACAAACCTTGGTTGTGCGGAGCCATGTCTTGTAATAATTGGAGGTTTGCGATAGGTGATGGTTTGGAGGAAGAAGAACAAGTGATCGCCTGCCTGCCTGGATGCCTGATCCCAAGCGTGTCGAAGATGCAGATGATGCAGACTACTCCCAATTTATTGCAGATCTTTGCAAATTTACAACTTACAGACTTAGCCTAATAGGACTTGTAGTACTAGATGGTGTGGAGCATCTCATTCTCTATATCCAAATATGTACATGATATATCAGCGGCTCGACGGATAGGTCACATATGCTCCCTAGGGGTATGTACATCTCTATCAACGGTAAGTAGGCTGCACATTTACCATCGTTCTCCCTCTACTCGGTACAGTCCACTCTTCCTCTTTTCGGCCTCCCACCGTTCAAACCATGCTTTCATTCGATCCCGACTCTGCCGGCTACCCACATTCACAGTCGGGATTATCCGTCCTATCCGTAAGGCGCAGCAGAACATAGTCAGCTCACGGAAAGAGCTGTGTTCGCTATATGGTACCCCGTAGCACGCACTCTCCCGGGTACTCCCTCTTTGAGGTGTCAGATCGCGTGCCGAAAACGGCGTTTTCCACTGCGGTGAGTGCAACACTGTGGAGACGGGCGGGTTGTCCAGCATTCGACCTGCCGGCGGACGATAATTCCAGCCCGTCGGTCGAAAGCCTACAATGCGCGAGAAATGCGGCTTCATTGAGTCCAAGTAGTCGGCCAAGGTTTCTGCGCGAATCTCAAAAAGCGTCTGCATATGCACCTGAGCCTCAGCCGGATCATCAGTGAGTAGTGAGGATAATTCCGGGTCTTCTAAGCACGCGCACACTCGCTTCTTGGCTGGCGTGGCGTATATCTTGCTTTTTAGTGCTCGCGCGATGCCAAGACATATTCGCTCCTTGCCGATACTGTATGTCCCTATAACGACAAGCAACCGACCCTGAGCCCGCGCGGCCTGGTTCTCTGAATTGCCACGGGATCCGCTCATCGCAGAAAAGAATCGGCTCATAACATTCCCTGCACCAGAACTTCCCTTCTGCAACAGACTCTGACCAACACCTTCTTCCGGGTTCCTGTCGAGACTGACACAGAGATTCGCGCATGCTTCGATGACATCCTCCTGGCTGGGGAACGCATACTTAGGACTCATATATGTCGTGTCAAGGTAACAAACGTCAATTTTCTGTGGACGGCGTTGGCCAGTAGTAGGGTCATCTATTTCCGGACGCAATAGTGCATGTTGCACATGTGCGGGAGACGCTCGAAAGTCTCCACAATGCAAGATCCGTTGTACTCTCGCGGATGATCCGGATCCCACCTGTTTTTCGAAAAGGAAGATGGCGCTCCCAGGGCAGTGATTGGCCTCGATCATGGTGACATGCACGCCTTTCGTTCCAGGAACCTCTGTCTTCCTTTCGAACTGCAGGTCTACAACCCACTTGGGGTCAACCTTGAGTTGCTGGCGCACTAGATTGGCCGTAGCCCTGCTACAGTAGATAGGACCATGTCGCCAGGACGATGTGAGACCGATATAGTGATCACTATGGTAGTGGCTGAGAAAATAGGCGTTACAGCCTTCCACGGCACCATAGCGAAACGCATCCACGCAGATGGAAAAACCAGGAAGAATCTTGTAGAACGGACAAGTTCGTTGATAAGCCTGCTTCCCGCGAGACGCTATCTCTCCTGCTGCTGCAGTCGCCCAAGCGGCATCTTCAGCGTTTCCAGCCATAATCTCCGAGAAGGCTGATTTTGACTTTGTACCGACCGACGACAACGGGTCACGTTGAGCTGGTCGTGGGACAGCAGCCCTATCGGACCGCGATAGGGCTTGCTTCGGAGCGTTCGGGAGTGTTTCTTCTGAGTTAGCCGTAGGCTCCCCGTCGAGGCAATCGTTCACATGCAGGCTCACATCCTGCAACAAATTAGTTAGAGGTTCGAAAAATAGGAATCCCAACCCGGCATCTTACCGACTCGCTTAACCCTGATAGATCTGACTGGCATATCGGACATGCAGGACCTTCACCACCAGAACATTCGCTAACATCATTGATCCCCAAGGAATCATCCATAACAGTTGAGTCAAGGAAATCCGCGTTCTCGCCAGCATCTTCGTCTGCGTAAAATGGATCAAGTGTATCGTCGTCTAGGAAGTTATCGTCTTCTATATCGTCAAAATTCGCGAATTCATCGTCTCCTGCGTGACTCGTGGCTTCTCTTACCAATGAGGGTGCGGCGACAGCGGACGGTTGCTCTTGACGTGCCGGGTTAACATTACCACTACTTGGACATTTTTCTTCGTTTCCGGTCGTGGTCCGCTCAAAGCTCGGTACTTCCTCGTCTACCTCCTTGAATGCACCCAGATCGTCTTCGCTGTCCGATTCATCGATAAAAGGACCACTGAGTTGGCGGGTCTTAGTAGGTTTGGCCGGATGGGGAACATCGCCCTGATCAACCGCTGAGGAAGAGTCCACTTTTCTTCGCTTGACCGAGTTTCCGTTCTCATTATATCTCCCACCCTCTGGCTGTGTCACATCTTCATTTCCGTCCTCATCTCCCCAGATATCATCCGGTGTCCTCGACCTTGACTCGCGGGAGTCAGGAATACCGGTTCCCGTCTTCAACGACTTCGAACCATTCTTATCCTCCAGAAACAGACCCCCAGCCGTATTACTTGCTTGCGAGCTACCTTGTCTGCGTAATGAAACGGGGCTATTACCGCTCCCAGTCGAACGCTCGACCTTAGTTGCAAACTGCGTGATTCGAGGCTGCCGAGAGGTGGCTTGCGGGGGCCCGTCGGCTTTCTGGAAGAAACTCAACAGACTCGCATTCCGTTTCACCTGCGTTTTCTGCTTTGAGCCGGGTGGTGTCTTCGATGGAGTAAATCCTTTTCGCGCCTGGGCGCCCGCCATTGTCGATCTTCAAACGGATACTTGCAAGCACTTGGGGGAAATCGGCGGGGTCTTGCGGGCACGTCGTGGTGGCTATAACGATAGCAATTCGTTGATCTCTCGCTCAAAGGACATGCCTTCCGTATTCACATAAAAACAGGGGAAATTTCCCGTCACGCTTGTTCAGGAAACGTACAGATTCGTATCGTCATGAGTCATGAAATTGGCGGTTAAGAAGCCCAAGCAGAAGGGCGCGGCCGGCGCGGCGAATCCTGTTTTTCGCGACGCGAGGTCACGTGCGTATATGGGCTTGACTGCCGGTTTCTGTACGCTCTACGAGAGAGGTACACCATCAGATTCAACTACATTTGCTACCATTTGACGGAAAGTGTACAATAAGCATATGTGTTTCCTGGGTTAATAATCCTGCTCATTAGCTCTAATCTAGTTGGGGCTTTTCAGACGCCCTCACTTCCAAAATCTGAGAGCTATTCTAGCGTCCGATCACCATTGATATAAGCCAGCTGTCAGAAGGCCAACTGAAGCGTATAATAACCGCTCTTTCGCCCGTTGAAATCATTATTACGCCCCTCGTGTGGTATCGTATTTATCAACCACGACCTTCTGTCCAACTTGTAGCACTCGCCCGCAATCGATTCGTTCGTGCAACATAAAGTGCGATCGCATCATGAGCGATCATGCAAGAGATAATTGAGCGATATGCATCGTCATAGATGGATAGCCTCGAAGAAAAAAAGAAAATACATAATTCAATCACCGAGCTTTTCCGGCTTGGTTCGCGGCTTCTGCAGGGAGACTACCAGTTAGCATCCATCTAACGGAAATGAAACGGGTTACTCAGGATAGAAGCCCAGATTGCGGCAGTGAAGGAGAATCGCCTCAGCTGGGCAGAACCCGTGGTAGCTCAGGACGTACCTCTCCGCGTAGCGTCTTCTAAAAGACCGACATCAACCTCTGACCGGGGCAGCATGACATATCGCACCACGCTACCACGAATGAACATGTTCTTCACCGAGGAGAGGTGAGGGTATTTGTCTAAATCGAGGACGTCGACATCGTCGAGCTTAATGTTGAGGTATTGATCGACCGACTTCAAGGTTCCGCGGATACGAATGTCATTCTTGAGCTCGATGGTGACGGTCTGGTTGGTGAGGGTCTTGAAAAAACTGTAAAGCGGTAGAATGTGAGCTATAGGACCAGCCAAAAGTTGGTGATGAGCCAGTTATAGCTCTTAGTGACATACCTGAAGAAAAGCATGGTTGCGACGTTAGGGCGATGGAGGGGTAGTCGAGGGAAAAATCAAGGCGCTATCGCATTGCTTGTCAAGCTTTGTAAATGAGTGGTATATTGCCTCCCGTGTCCCTCTTTGATGAGAACCACAAACGCGAAGGGAGAAATGTCCTGAAGTTGGTGATTTGAATTTCATGTCGCATTGCGTTGGTCGGGTTGAACTCAGCAGCACCTTATCACGTGATTGATATCTGGTTTGACAGCATGACACAAAGAACATCAAGGTATTTGTCGATAGGTAACAATCAATTCGACGTGCGATTAGGGTTACAATGGAAACCTTTATCAGTAAGTCATATGGCTAGCTCTTACCGAGCGAGCGCGTCTACATCTCTGCGCTGATGTATGTACATAGCAGGTGTCATATGAATATTCAAAGATCAGATCCCGCGCTCTCCCGGACCAGGTGTATCAAACATGCGTTATAGGGAGTCCTCAATCATTATTACATTATAGACCGCCACCAGGGCAATAGGGGTATCAAACTATAAGACCGACTTGGTCTGACAAACGATAAAGCATCATCAAAGGGAGTGTAGGTCGAGAAACCAGTTCTCAGATCAAACAAAACAGTTAACCGGTTCGAAGACGCGAGGGCGGCATCTTGCGTTTCGGCTTCATCGCCCATCCAGACAGGCAGGTCCAGCCTGCGCCATTCTTGCGGCCCTCATCAAAAACGCTACCGATACCTTCGAGCAACCGGTGTCGCTCGCGACCCATCTCGACTTGCAGCTTGAGAAGCCATTGTTCCCACATCCAGCCTCCAAAGAGACCTGTCACGCTCGCGATGTCGGCCGTGCTGCCCACAGGCCCGTGTACAGCTTCGTATTCGTCGACCCAGCTCTTGACCCGAGGGTCTGGCGTCTCTCTGGGAAGTTGTGCTTTTACAGGCTCCATGCCCATAGGCAGAAACATCCATGCCCTCTTCACGCCAACAAAGCCTCCAGTTCGCAAGCGTCCAAGAAAGCTCCTTGTTGGTAACGGGTCGTATCCCCTAGTTTTGAGGTTGAACGCGAACTCAACCGAAGCAGCAGTGGCATACGGTCCTGCGCGGGAAATCTCGGCGTCCATCACGAAAAACTCCAGATAGCCCCCAGGCTTGAGGCAGCGGCGGCATTCCTGTAGGCAAAGGTCGTACTCATCTTGCGTCTCCCCGACCGGGCGCTCGTTCCTCAGCAAGGCGGGCAGTGAGCGGGCCGAGATCAGGTCGAACTTGTTGTCCGAGAACGGTAGTTTCCACAGTTGAGACACGGGAATCTGGCAATGATTAGACGGGCCTTTGACGCCATGGTTTACTGCTTGGTGCTCAGTAAACACAGTATAGACTTTAACGTTGGGATAATCGTGGGCAAGCTGCCACGCCCATTCGCACGAGGCGTGTCCGCCCAGGTCCAAAACTCTCACCCGGCGTCCTCTAGGTCTTTGAGGAGGCACGGGTTGTGCAGTCGCTGTGGAAAGACGCGTTCTGGCGGGACTGGTGACCAGGTGGCCGCCATTAAGGTACCTGAGAGCGTCCATGGCCCACATGGGCGGACGAAGCTGAGATAAGACCAATTGCTCCTTCTCCAGGATGGAAAACTGTGCCTTTTCTGCCAATACCGACGTAAGTACGGAATTGCGGGGAGCCTGTGAGAATGGACCCTTGTAGGGAGGTCGTTCGGGCCGCACCAGCTCATAATTCCCCAGCAAACAGTTGATATGCATGCTGAGTAAACCTGATCGAATTGACTGCACAGCGTCAAAGCGCGTGCTTCGATGAATGAAGCTATCTCGACGAGTCGAACGCCCAAGCACCGATTGGAAGCCTCGCCAATAGATCGAGTCTTTACTAGCCAGGGCAGACGGTGGTCGGGCTGCTTCAGATACGGACTCGGCGAAGCGGACAGACTTTTTCCGACATAACCCAGGGGCGTTCTTCTCGCAATCATCTCGAACCCCTTCGAGTGCGTCCGACTCTTCATTGTCCAAGGAGTTGACAGGATTAGTTTCGCTGAGTGCAGCAAGATAGGTCTGCTGCGCCGCCAACCAGACACTCGTCCGATCCAGACTCGACATTGCCTTTCTTTTCAGTTCCTCCTCGTAGTCTTCATCACGATCCTGGCTTTCGCAATAGGTGGCGGGTCTTGAAATCTCGTGCACTGCATCCGCTACAGGGCTCACAGGGCTGTCTTGATACCCAATGGGGAACGATGATGCCTCCGAGGGTATCTTGATTGCAGTTGGGGGTCCCTCGGGTACATAGGTCGCAGTTAATTGCTCATCGGTGCATCGCTCGGGACGTTCAATGATTTGTTCAACTACTTCTCCGTCATCGCGACCAAAGGGTAAGTTGTAGAAACTTTCCGCGATGGCAGAAGAGGGTGGCATAGCAGTTCTAGGAATCGACCAAGTGTGACGAGCTCGAGCACCAAGTGACGCAAAGAATCCTCCGGGAGAAGGTATACTGAGCCCGCTGAAGCTGTATCCGGAGAGGGCTGAGGCTGGAGTCGCATCATCGGCGCTGCGAGGACGCTCGACAGGTAGCTCGAGCTGCCACATCTCTTCGTTCTGAGCAGATGTTTCTGACCAAGGCTCCGGTGTGCCGCCCAATGGGATGTGCCTCAAAGTTGCGAGGGCATCTTCAGGGAGAAAAACACCACCATCCGACGGCAATGTAGACTGGCTGGGAATAGGCGGAAAGCTGCCGAGAACGTGTTGCCAATCTTCGTCCGGGTTCTCAATGGCTATCTCAATGCTTTGAACATCGGGGTCATTCCCATCGCTATCAATGTCCGCATGCTGACAGTCTATCATTTCCGGTCGCACCTGAACATCTGGGGCGTTCCAGTCAGTATCTGGAAGGGACTGCAAGTCCGGAGTTACTGGCTCGCTGCTATTGGAGACCTGATCCGAAGATACACTGCCATCCAAGGAGGGAGGGGCATTCAGGGCCGGTACTGTTCTCGCAAGTATGGACAGAGCAGCAGGTGAAACTGGTATCTTCGGCGGCGGCGTTGGAGGAACTGGAGAGCTCTTTGGCGCATTGTGTAATGAGGGCCACGTGGTCGATGAAGGTATTGTGAGGCTGGGGTACCGATTCCGATTCAGTGGCGAGGTAATAGGATTCCTTGTAGTGGGAGTTGTAAGGCTCGTCGGTCGGGAGCTCGAGAATGAAGTGCAATCGTCGCTCAACTCGGAGTCCTCATCCGTAACATCATACAGATCATCCAAGCTCTGCATCTGTCGCTGCCATTCCGTGTCCGAGCAAGATGACATCGTGCCTGCTGACAATGGCGAACGAAGACGATTCAGCCTTGAGAGAGAAAGGCTAGAAAGACCCGTGGTCATGAGTTTCAGCTGCGGTCCTGAGGTGGTTGAATGAAACCCAGCACCATCATTCTTGATCTTGTCCGAGTCCGGACCCTCGCTTACTTCCTCCATTATGGTATTAAGTTTCGTCCCTCGGACCTGCCGAGAGGGCGGGCATCTCGTTGAAGCCCGAGAAGCGTCAGCCATCTCGTGCTGCGGTGTTGACTGTTGATTCCCGCTATTAGATTTAACTCCTCCTTTCAATGATTATAATCCGCAGAAATGAGAGAAATCAGCCGGTACTTCTAGGGTATCTCAATCACAGGCGACGCCGATCAACGGGTCTGCCAGTATTAATAAATCAAAGGAGGATGTCAACGAATGAAGCCCAAGCTTCCAGAGCTCAAGGCACTATCACAACACGCAGAAAGGAAGAAGAGAACAACACGATTGAGGACTAGGTGCAGAACATGAGGTTGTAGCGAACGACCATGATAAATAGAACCACATACCCGGAGGCAGGCGCGGGGATCTCAGGATCTCATCATCATTTCACACTAGCAGTCACCCGTGCAGAAACTACTGCACCATCGCGCACCTTGGGACAGGGAATCCTTGAGAAAGGCTTGGTAGAAGTACCACTATTGGTGGTTGTGTAGCAGGCGCGTCGCCGATAGTAACAGCCCAGGCATCTTTGACCGAATCAGGGAGGATTTTGGAGCTATTGAACCTTGAACACACCAATTACGATGAGGATGAAGTTCAAGAGGTCTGCCCCGAAGCGCTCAAGGTGCACTTGCATATTGTTCACATGAGGAAGGGCACTGATTGGTGCAACGCAAGCGCCGAGTGGCTATGTTTAGAAGGCTTCGAGCAGACAGACAGGCAGAATGATGACTCGACAATCAATGCCTCCCTGATGAGATTGTTCCCTGATATTAATTCCTTCCGCGTGGTCTATCGCAGGCTTTCTTGCTTAAAATTCCGTTCCCCTCCATCATAGTCTGGAAGGGCGGTTAAATTCGGAGCCTTTGAGTGGTCACCACTTGGAGAACCAACGGAAATGGGAGTTCCATCACAAGCAGAGAGCCCAAGAAGACAACAACAATACTCCGGTCATTGGGCCATAATCTTAATGAAGAGCCAACGACGGATAGAAACTATCGACTTCGAGATGAAATGGCAGTCGATGTTGCATCGTGATCCTTTCCCGTGATCATTTGTTGATATGGTTAAGTCGTCAACCCTGGTTCAGGCATTCAGGCTGGCAGCCCCCCACTACGGCGGACTATAGCTACAATGTGGACTTTTGGTATTTTTACAATGATTACATGCTACCACTACCGCTACCTTATGATTGCACGCACTGCATGTATAGTATTAATA
Organism: Aspergillus viridinutans; assembly: GCF_018404265.1. Taxonomy (NCBI): domain Eukaryota; kingdom Fungi; phylum Ascomycota; class Eurotiomycetes; order Eurotiales; family Aspergillaceae; genus Aspergillus; species Aspergillus viridinutans. Next base: position 1,118,258 of record NW_025091217.1, read on the forward strand.
TTAAATCATTATCTAGTATCGATATCGATACCATAGTATTCAACATCGAATCATCAACTAGTATGGATATCGAATCATCATCTAGTAGGAATATCGATACTATAGTATTCAATATCAAATCATCTAGTCAGGATATCGAATCATCAACTAGTCAGGAATCAGGATATCAATTTGATACCATAGTATTTGATATCGAATCATTAACTAGTATGAATATTGATACCATAGTATTCGATATCGAATCATCAACTAGTCAGGAATCAGGATGTCGATTCAATACCATAGTATTCGATATCGAATCATCAACAAAGGTAGTCAGGAATCAGGATATCGATTTGATACCATAGTATTTGATATCGAATCATCAACTAGTCAGGATATCGATTCGATGCCATAGTATTCAATTTAAATTATTATCTGGTAGGAATAGTAATACCATAGTACTATTTACATTAATATTAAATTATTATATACTAAGGTTGTGCCCTTATAGTTTAAATATATATATATATAAAGAGGGGGGTACTCACTATAAATGCAGTATATTTATAATATATATATCTTAGTATAGTACTATGGTATCGATATTCCTACTAGATGATGATTCGATATCCTGACTAGATGATGATTTGATATTGAATACTATGGTATCAATATTCATACTAGTTAATGATTCGATATCAAATACTATGGTATCGATATTCCTACTAGTTGATGATTCGATGTTGAATACTATGGTATCGAATCGATATCCATACTAGGTGATGATTTGATATCCTGACTAGATGATGATTTGATATTGAATACTATGGTAGGTCATGGTTTAATATTAATACTATGGTATTAATATCCTTAGTATATGCTGCTATCTGTGGAGGTAGTGGCAATATGTAATACAGGCAGTGAACAGTAAAAAAACTCCAAAAGTCCACATTGTAGCTATAGTCCGCCGTACCCCACGGACGGATCGACCCCACGTCCCACGTGAAGGTCACGACCCTAGCCCTTATCGTCGACCAGATTGCCATCGTCGGACTGACGTCGACCGAGAACGGGAGCGGCCTACTTGTTTAGCTAGCTAGGACTGCATCTTTCCAGAAAGCTCTCCCTGCTGTAATTCACTCTGTACAGCTTTACTTCTATTGCAATTTCCTCATATACTGCTACTACTGCATCTCCCTCTCTCAGCTGCTCTGTTTCAACTACATCTAGAAGCGGAAGAAGCCCCTCTATCACTAACCCCACCATGTCTCCTCCAGCAATCATAGCTCCCTCCATCCTGAGCGCGGATTTTGGAGTCCTGGGCAATGAGTGCTCAACAAAGATCGCGCAGGGGGCCGATTGGTTGCACATTGATATCATGGACGGTCACTTCGTCCCGAACATGACCTTTGGCGCCCCCGTTGTCACCAAGATCCGGTCCCATGTGGACCGCCCAACCCAGGCCCTTGGAAAGGGTACCTTTGACTGCCACATGATGATCATGGAGGTGAGCACAGAACGAATATACGCCAATTCGTTCAACTTCGCGAGAGAAACATGCTGACTTGCCTCGACAGCCCCATAAATGGGTCAAGGAGTTCAAATCCGCCGGATGCGATCTATACTGCTTCCACTACGAGGCCGCCATCTCCTCCATCGCCGCTACTACCCCAGAAGACAAAGAGACGACCCGTCTGACAAGCCCGAAGGACCTCATCCGCTATATCCACGACGAGGGCATGCAGGCGGGCATCGCCATCAAGCCCGACACCTCCGTCGACGTCCTGTGGGATATCCTGGAAAACAAGGATGAGAAGGAACGGCCTGATGTGAGTTTCCGCGGTCTCTACCCTCGTGCGATACACAGAGACTACTGAATTGCATACTAACGAATTACTGCTGCTGTAGATGGTTCTCGTCATGACGGTACACCCCGGTTTTGGAGGTCAGAAGTTCATGGCCTCCGAGCTTCCCAAGGTGAAGGCTCTCCGTGAGCGGTACCCGGATCTGAACATTGAGGTCGATGGTGGTTTGGGATTGGGAACGATTGACCAGGCTGCGGATGCTGGTGCCAACGTTATCGTCGCTGGTTCGGCGGTGTTTGGCGCTCAGGACCCTGCCGACGTCATTGCGAAGCTGCGCGAAGCTGTTAACAAGCGGCGCCAGACATAAACATATACCATTATTTAGAAAGATCATAACTTTTATTTTCAACATTGTTTACAATCTCACCTACATTGGTGCAGTTTCAACTTAACTTCCACACAGGCCTAGGCTGGGAGAAAATGCTTCGTAACTTGGAATCAAATAATCTAATCTGAAGCATTATCACGCATTGTATGAGACAGACGGCGAGTTAGAAATGCAACTTGGTATCATACACGAACGAATCACGCAAGGAAAATTCTTTGAGGTTGAACCATGTTCGAAGAGACTGTAACCGTGCCCTAATCTTCAACGCTCACTGTCGCTTTCAACGCATCCTTAATATCCTGTTTTTGGGTTTCCTCGCGACGACTCTTCTCATCAGGCTTGTCATCCTCGCTGTCTGACTCTTCCTCGATTGTCTCGTCCTGTCCTGCCCGCTCCGCATGTTCGTTCTTCAAAGCCGTTAATATTTCTTCGTGGCCGCCAGATATGGATTTGCGCAGGTCCTGAGCCACCTTCTCCATTTCCTCTGGGGAAGTTGCGGAGACAATGGAGCCGCGGTGATGTTGAACCAATCCTAGAGCTTCAGCATTATCAGCACGGAAATTGGCAGACGATTCTGCAGCGCACTCGGGCACCCTCAAAGGTGGACGCCCTCCAACGCCCGCAACAATTTCCGCAGGAACCACCGATCGCCGACGTACAGGTTCTTCTCCTCCTTTGTTCTGCCCGCTGCTCGAGGACTGCCCCTTCTGCTGTTCAGAATCTGCGGAGGTGTTGTCCTTCTTGCCATCTGCGCCCATGTTGCCTTTGGCCTTTGCCGCAGCTTCCTCGCCCGCCTGTCGCAAGGCAAGCGTCACTGAATCATCCTTTTTCTCTTTCGCCGGTGGGCTCTGGATTTTGATTGTGCTTTGCTTCGGGGTTGCGCTCTGTGCTGGAGGCTGTGGGGTAGCAGGGGTGACAGATCCAGTGTTTGTCTCGGAAGTTGAGACAGGATAGCTGGTGGCAGGAATGCTGTCGAAATCTTCCACACTATCAATCTGCATCCTCAGCTCACCGTACTCATTCCACTCCTCGATATCCTCTAGATCCTACATGAGCAAATCTATTAGTCACGTAGCTCCGTCGATAGCTGCGGCTACTTTCATCAGGGAATATCAGAATGACCTACACCGACAACAGTGCCAAACTTCACCAGTCCAGGCAATTTTTTACCCTTGGAACGACGACCCCACAACTTACGAGCGGCCTCATCGGTAGCCACGTCAATTGCGCGAAAGGGAATTTTGTTGGCCTTCATAATCGTCTCCAACCGTGCAGTGGCGGTGACAATGTGGGATGACCCCGCAGTGAGGGAGGTGTAGAGATAGAGAGTAGAGTCGGACATTGTTGAGGTCGCAATGTGTAAGGGAGAGAGGGGAAAGTGATGATGATACGAAAGGAGAAGTTGAGAATTCGGTATTTGGTGGTATCGAAGGAAAATGTTTCTCCTCCTTTTCTCCAAGAATCCGTTATCTCCTTTTCAGAAGCGGAGCAGGAAAGGGCCTATGACGTGGCCGGAGCCCGCAACGCCTTTGATATAATCACGTGTTTCTGTGTTGTTCGCAACAGTGACAGTTGAGCATCAACTGAGGCGAAATTACCATGGGAATTATCACAGCTGCGATAGATAAAGAAAGTAATGATCAGAAAGAAAGCGTGATGGTTCTCTTAAATATTGCCTGCGAAGGACCCAAGCTGCTTCTATCCGTAGTTCCCTCCCGAGTTAATCTCCAACGGAAACTGCGATTGTATGGGAGACCCAAATTTAAGGCGTGGCGATCTGACGTCAGGCAGACAGTTCCACCCATTTCCAGCATGATGGACGTCTTGTATCTATCCTTGGATTTTTCTTTCTGGTACACCTTATAGGCGCTCATGGTATGGATTGAAGGCGATTGTCTTAAAACAGGCACCCAGTTAGCCGTTCTGATGACCAACTGGGATCGGCCCGCCAGAAGTATATAATTTGGCTTACACATTCCATATCATTCAAATGTCAATTCTCCATTTTCAATTTGGCCTTTTGAAAATGAGTTCTGCTTTGTTTGCTACTTTACGTGATAATGTGATTTTCTGGTACCGTTGATGAGATATCCATACTTGAGTTCCGAATGCTTTCACGAACCGAAGTGATTTGCACAGGGAACTGGCTGCACGCGAGTGCCCCATAGGTCCTACAATATGACGCAATCTGTCTGATCTGCTATGGAGCGAGAACTCGGGATGCTGGAAGTTGATACATTGACGCTGCGCGGGCATAACTCGTGTTAGAATCGTTCATCGACGGCAGAGAGGCCTATGGAAATGTTACACTGTCTGAAGGAGAGGTACTCCCCTGGATATAAGACAAAGCACGAGAAAAGTTGACACCGTTAGCATCGGATAAAATGGTAACCTTCTCCGCGTTGATCCCTCCAAGATCCACTTCGCGGGGATGTATATCCGCGATGGATGCGTTGTCAAATAAACTCCTCAGTATGAACCCTTAGTCATTCGTCCGTCATGCGAAGCGGCGATGGCAGAAGAGCTATCACAGGTTTGAAGGACACCTCTCAGCATCCCATGACGGTTATAACGGCGAGTCGACAGTCGAGGGGTTTCTCGCCCTAGAGGAGTCAGGCCAAGCGAAATGCACGATGAAGTCGTAAATTTGACGTATACGCCCAAAGAAGAATTCACAGGCGTTTCAGGTGACCAGAAGAAGGCTATTTTTATAGCCGAAGGAAGGTACTTCACTCTGAAATGCTTGAGTTCGAAAAAGAGATGGCTTGATTTGAATGTTGCCTAGGTATTCATGGGCGATTGGAATATTGCTGCAACCCAATTGACCAATGAATGAAGAGCGCGAGAGAATCTGAGTAAACCGGTCGTGTAATTCCGATAATGGAAAGACCACGGTGCTTAGACAAAATCGCTACCTTCTCAAAAATGTAAATTTGCCAAAGCTCTGCGAGCTCACTCAACTCGTAGCAGATCTTTAGGGAGAGTCAGAAACCACACAACCCGACTCTCCACAGGCCCGAGCGCAAAACCCTGGACTCCCTAGCACGCTGTCACTTTGCATCACGCCCTGCTATTGCAAGGATCTTGTCTTAATGCTCAAGTCCTCGCCAGGTTGCCTCTCAATCCTCAGTTAGACGCGTCATCGATAACACAGAAGCCTGAGCCTCACCAAGAGGAGACGGGCTGAAGGGGTGTCGGTCGACACCCGACCCTGTAGATACCCATTGGGCAAACATAGAATAATGGTGCCTTGCCACTTTATATATGAAAGCGAACTTTGGGACGAGGCCTAGAGCTGAGCCATATGTCAGCCTTCCAAATCTGTCTGCCGACATAGCCTGCTAAGTTAGAGATGAACCTAGACGAAGGCGAAAGTTGACCAGTTCATCGGAGAACAGAAATCCTACACCTTATGTACTTCGCCAAAAGAAGATGGTGGTCAGACTGGGACACCAGTATAGCCAAACTAGGCGATAACTCTAGCTTATTGATATCATGTAGACGTGGAGGACTAGTTCCATGCTGTTGATGACCTGTTTAACCCTTTTTCGTTGTTGAGGCCTTCAGGCAGAAAGGTCTACTTCGGGCATTTGGCTTTGCAGATGTTCGAGCTGGAGGCTTGCTGAGGCACTTTCCAGCCCACGACATTATGAGTAAGAACTGAGTTTGTTCTTTTGTCTAACTCAGTGTCCTGATGGGGTGAGGCTTCGGTTTTGTGAACATAACGCTCGATTATCGCCTGCGCACTGCTCAGTAGTTGATTTGATTTGGGCAAGATGAGTCATAAGCCCCTGCCGCCGTGGCTTTGCCTCTCTGTGTCTGCAACGATTTCTAGCAAAATGATCATCGTATGGGCGTGTGCACATGAAACTACTATGACTGATGATGATAAGTAGCCCATAGAGTAAGTAGCCAAATGTGAAAGGGGATGCGGCGGCCTACCGATTCCCATCTACAAAGGATTTCTGATACATTTGTCTGATCTACGCCAGACGGTGGCCCCACTTGGCCAAGGAGGTCATTTCTGGCCAATGTACAGAAGGCCACCAGTGAAAGTGTGGTAGAGAAGAGCGTGACCGTCGAGCCTATTTTTGTCTATCTGTAGATAGTAGGCACTCCGTACTCCGTGGATACCCCTTGTCGATTGCGATCCTTTTCTAGATACCGACACGGGTGAGTATGTACCATGTAGCACCACTGTCAGCAACGAATTACAACGCTGTGCTACTGACTCCCTTCCTACGATTCCCCCCGATCATGGTCGTTACGCAGCCTTGAGGCCAAATCAAGGCCCACAGTGACCTCATCTACCTGGCTCGTGGCTTGGCTTTGTCCTCTATACTTTTGAGATCTGGAGGATGAAACGAAATTGCCCGGTAGCCGAGACAGTATATCCATCACAAAAGGAGAAAGACTTGTATGGTCTACAAGTCCACTTGGATAGCGGTAACTGTGATGAAAGAAAGACGATCTACTAGAGAACAAATAGTACTAAGAAGTCGGTCAAATATTGAAGTATCAAGCCCTTTTGACCGATTAGAGTAATTGCAGTCAGTTGTGGATGTTGCAAAACATCTCCGGGACGGCATACTAGTACTTCATGGAGACCTGAACCACGAAAGGGCCAGGTCACGTGTTACACGTGAGACGTTCGCTGGTCAGCATCTCCACTTAGAACCTAGCACTGTCGGTCAGTGAATAGTGGTAGGATCGCCATTTGATGTGCCCTGTCGAGAAAGAAGCGATAGATGCGACTTCGGACTTCGAGGGGCATCGTGAGCAGATACCCGGTCTCCCAGAAAGTGAAGTCGGCGACGGCCACGCTTGGCCGGGCATATGACCCTTGGGAGTCTTCCGAATGGTACCACGGGAAAGTTCCGTGGTCGGAATGGGTTTGTTTTCGCGACAGCGCAAGATGGCATCTCACCGCTGAAAAAGGCGTGGGGTGACGACAGGTAAATGATGCAAACTCAAGGGTATCGTTCGGGTTGATGGAGTTTGCTTTCTGGAGACTGCTGTGCGTTGCACGAAAGGTTCATTTGGGCAGCCAGAACAATTGATGCCTCAGGAATCAGATTCTCGTTTAAGTCAATTTTCGCTTCGTCTCTATTTTAGTTCTTTCGAGAAACAACACTTTGCCATACCGCTCCTGGCCTGACTCCACGCGCTCGAAAATACTCAGGGTATGAATACCATGTCTGACCATCGGCTAGAGCGTCACCTGAACGCGCAGTTGGACTAAGATGCCCGGCGACTGGCAGCAAGATAATGACAGATCCGGATACGGTGTAGTCTAGCAACGTGGCAGACCTCGAGTCGAAGGGTACAATCAGGTCACTTCCGGCTGGCCTGCAAACTGTGGCAGTACTACATGCTTGAAGGGTTGCTGACACCGCTAAGCCTAACTATGCTGGCTTGGAGGGTGACCAAGAACAAACTTGCCCAAAGGCTCTGGGATACTTTGCGATCTCGTTGGTACCGCTGTAGGCGCGCTCAGGGGACGAGGGAAGAATTTGCATGCGCTGAAGGCGATAGCCAGAAAGAACCATGAAAGGGAGCTCACACTTTCATCATCGTCTGTTAACACTTTGACAAGGCACATGAATCGAAGACTACACACAATGTGTCTACAAGTAATCCTGGCCACTACTACAACAAATCTTGCTGGATCTTTTGGTGCTCTCAGGACACCATAATAGTGATGAGAACCAATCACACTGATGATTGCAGCAGTGAAATGGCTTCTATTGTATTTCTTCATTTCAAGGGCTGAATCTTGAGACTTGGAGGATTGGACAATACTCCGTAATGCATCCTGTTTCCTCTCCTGCTGTCCTGGTGGCCCGGGGTTTGGTCGGCGCAATCCGTTTGGCTGCCTCACTTTTGAAAGACTCCGTGTTCACCCTGTATTTTTCGACAACAATATTTTCTGACCAGTGTCGTCACCGCTTTGGGCTTTCAAGATAGGTTAGACACTCTAGGCCTAAAAGGGACCTCATCATTGCACCATGGACAACTGGAGCGTTTCCTGGAACCCTGCGCTATGGAGTGATCAGGTACTGCTAGTTTACCTCACAGGTCACACTCCCCTTTTCTGCCGATCGAGGACGGGACAATTCACACTCCATATCTGTAGTACTCCGTACTCCGTACCCAGATCCTGCCTGAATCCATTTGACCTTAACTAGACCAAGTAAGTTAGTGCCTTAGGCTCTTGGGTACCTTGCCCTGACAGAGTAGCGATCAACTATCGACTAACTATAGTTAGAAGTTGAGCTTTCCTTCTTCTGTAACTCCCAAGCTTACCTTATCCACCTTTGGATGGCGTCCTGCTCATCGGTTGGCTTGGAGGTCTCAATGTGAAGTGACGACGTCAAACCGATATCCGCATACTAATTTGGAAAATTAAATCAGCAAAAAAAAGAAAAAATATTTGGTTTCTTCTCTAATCCAATCGTATGAAGCCAAAGAAGCCAGAAGTGTTCCAGACCTTCGATTCTGCCAAAAGTTCGTGGACTTCATCGTCAATCCCCATTGACGATTGCTGCTGATCCACCGACCATGATCCATATGATCTATCACCCAAATAGGTATCGCAGCGTGCTCCTTAGTAGTGCTCCATAATACAACCAACTAACTAGCTATCTATTATTGTTCTAGTAGTAGTAGGCTCTTTAGTTATCTCGAAAATAATCTAGATAGTTAAACCATCTATCTGACTACTCCATCCATAATCCATCCCATAACGCCCAGTTGAGCTAGCATCCCCACTCTGGTCGCTCCCCAAGTTTCAACTTCGAGATTCAGACCTTCTCTTCTGACAGATCTTCCGTCCCTTTTGACTTTTCAGAAGATTTCATTACTGCACCTCCGAGCCGTGGGGATAGCTCGCCATCAAATCAATCTTACCGTCCCATTTCTTCTTCTCATTTAAATCCCATCCTCCCCTTCGCGATCTTTCTCTCAGTCAATACCCTTTCTTTCATCTTGGCGATAACCCTCCCAACTCGGTCCTTGTATACATCTCGAGCACTCTCGCACCTTTGCCAATCCATTATTGTCTTCTCTTCCTCATAGTCACTGATCCCTCAACGGCGCGCCTGGATACCATATTGTAACTATTTTTCTATCTATCGGTACAGTCAGCCTTCCCTCCTTCCCCGAACCCCGTCAACCGTCGGCTCTATTTCATTCACATTCCACACTGCTCATTCTTTGTTTTATTCGTGGTGCTAATTGCTTATCATACAGAATAATTCCCTCTTCAATCTCGTGTGATACTGATAGCAGCTATCCCCCCATGAGCTCTGTTGGAGAGGCGCTCGCAAAGGATCATCCCCCTGCGATGGCAGTCACCATGGCCGACGACGATCTCTTCACAAGGGCCATCTCTGGGTATCGGGACGCTTTTTTGGATCGACACTCTCACCTTCCGGAATCAGAGCGCAATCGTCTTTGGAGTCAGCGGTTGAGCCAGTTCTTACCGGCAACGGCGTCATCCAGTTACCGTCCAGTTCCCGGCTCTGGCATCCCTGACACTGGTTCATCTCTCGAGAAATCTGGGAAACGGACGCGACAGGATACTCCTCGGACTCTCCCTGGTTCTGGTCTTCCTCCGACAAAACGACGAGTCACCGTATGTGATCTATCTTGGTCTCCTGCTCCCGCCTCTTCTCCACCTTCCGTTCATAACCCACCATGTTTCTCTTGCGCTACTCCATCCTCTTTCTCTTGACTCCCCCGCCGGCAGTCCATGGATTGACACTTGGCAGACACCGGAGCCACCAGTGACCGTTGACTTGACTCGTGAGCTTTCTCACGCCTCTTCGCCAGCGGCCCCCGAAACCGATCTGAAATCTACTGGAATGGCTTCTCGGACGGACGACTTCTCCCTCCCATCGGTTACTGGGTCCTCTGTCCGGCACACAGCCATGGTTAGATCGCAGAGTCAGCAGACTCCGGTCTCTCACCGAAAACCACTGGCCCCAGGTGTTTTGGGACATCGGCAATCCTACGGACCTCAGCTTTCGCAGCTTCGACTTGACCATGTCAACGAATATTCGCCGTCCGAATATGCTAGGCAGTGTTTGGACGACTTTCAGGACCGGTCGAACGTATCTACGCTGTCGCTGGCCCTCTCTGCGGATCCTGCTTCGAATGGACTCCAGCATCAACTGCAAGCATCAATACCGGAGTTTTCGACAGACCCTACTAATTTGTCGAATCCATCTCTGGCTAACCAACCGGCACCACTGGCTTCAGCAGCAGTGGAGATGACCAGGAGTACTACTACCGACTCCATATGTGGTGGATTGGGCATGATCAGATTTGACTCCACCGGACCAAATCTAAACTCCAGCTACCCCTTCTCTATGCCTTCTACTGAATTTATGCCCTCTGTTTCCCCTGTCAATGTTCCAATCCATGACTACTCAAGTCAGCAAGCCTTGCAACCCGTCACCTTTCCCTTCTCTGACTCCGCTCCTCTTCCATTTTCCTGCTCAGCACCCTCCTCAACTTCATTCTACCCCCCTCCCTCTTCAACTGTCCCTGAATCCCCTGCTACGGAGATGAAGCCTTCCATGTCTGCTGAAAGCGACAGTTCGGCTACTTCTCAGCAGTCAAGAGCGGCGCGGAGGACTCAAGAACAGATTGTGCAGGGTACTCGACCTATTGCACCGAAACTTGAGTCGCGCAATACCTCTCCAGCGAAGCTGGTGGGGCAACACAAGATGATTCGTATCTCATCGTCCGACGGCACTTCGAAAGAAGTTGCGGCAATCCCTAAGGCCTCGATACAACGGCCTCCGCGCCCGAAAACGTACTGCCACATGTGCAATGACCAGCCAGATGGCTTCCACGGGGAGCACGAGCTGCGAAGACACATTGAACGGGTGCACTCAGTGGTCCGTAAGGTTTGGGTCTGCGTGGATATATCTCCAGGCAAGACCTTCCTGGCCAACTGCAAGGCTTGTCGGAATGGGAAACGGTATGGTGCTAATTACAACGCCGCTGCCCATCTCCGTCGTACTCACTTCAACCCGTGCCAACGCGGACGGGGAGGACGTGGAAAAGACAGTGAGAAGCGAGGTGGTAAGGGTGGCGGGAATCACCCGCCGATGGAAGTACTGAAGCACTGGATGGTGCAGCAAGAGGAATTTGTTCTTGAGAATGCCCAGAATGCTGTTGACCAGGACACAACAGGGGAAGATCTGGCTACTGTGCCGCCGTCAGTATCTACGGATGAGGCGGCTTTCAACGGGTTGCCTTCGGCACCAGCTGACAGCCTCCCTCAAGTAGGTATGGAGGCCACTATGGCCCACGGGTACCACGGCTATTCTGACCTCCACACGATGACAGTGGGCCCGTCTCTTGAGACGACATGTTATTTTGATTCTCAGGCTCTACCGCCTGAGATCGACTCGTATGTATGATGATGACCTGTAATGACTTTATTCTTTCCATCTCTTCTTCATTCATCCTTTCGACTTTGGTAACCATCATGATGATTTTTTTATTTTCATGTGATTTCACACATTGATTGGATCTCAATTTCTCTTCACAGCTGTATATCTCCTACTCTTCAGCTCTATTTCACCCTACGCAGGTCTCCCAGTTCGGAGTGATGAGCTCGAGCCATCTTGCTCCACCATATACTAATGTACAAATTCTTCTCATGTTCTGTATTAACATGTAAGCGCGCAGTCTAATACAAATTATGGTCAATATTGTAAAGTATTACCAAGTCGATACCCTACTGTTGAAAGTTGTTAGTCTGGCATTGGCTTGGACAGACCGTCGGTGATTGACTATCTGGAATATCGTACCGGTGCGGCTGGGCGGACAGAATCACACTTCCCATGCTAGCAATTTCTCGTGTACTTTTACCCATTGACTTGTAAGAGATTCTATAGACAGTTCTGTTTTGATAGGACCATTCTACAAATATACTTCTATCCTTCACATTTCTCAGAATCGATTATATCCAGTCGATGCAAATGAGATCCAAGCCCCATATCAATACTTCACATGGCATTCAGACGCTCATTTGAGCCAAAACTGATCCCGGTGATAGGACCGTTGCTGACACCGATCTGGAGGCCAGAGTTCTGATTCCCAAATGTCACACGCATCGAATTATTCTCGTTCCTCGCCAGAACATTCACAATAGTACTGTCCTGCACCCTCATCAGGAGCTCATTGAGCAATCTTCGCGATATATATAGTGCTTTGTGTTCTTCGTCGATCTGTCTCAGCATGTCTGCTTCAGTCTCCGGGTCTGCGGCTGCCTGGGCCAGGTCCACAGGGCCAAATTCCTCTCGTCTTGTTTGGATATCAGCGATCTGATTATTCGTCGTCCTGATGGCGCTTTCGATCTCTGTCTGCCGCATGGAGATCGTCTTCTGGATTTCCTCGGTGAGGCCGGTATGCCGAAGAGAGCTGTATCTATACACCATAATCGCTCGCCAGTCAGTCTCTACTTCTTGAGCATCTAAAGAACACATCGGATTCAACCTACAGCGTTGCTATGCTAACAACGGAGTTGATTGAGATCTTGCAGCTCTGCAGTTGCTCGCACATAGACTTGATTTGTCCCTGCTTGAAGATCCCCACCTTTGCTCGATCGAGCCGCGACAATCTCCCATTGCCATCCTGAGAGCGAGCTGTCCAGCGCTGGAGGTCAGAGCGGAATGTCTCACATGATTTGGTGCAGGTTGCGATGGTGGCTTTTGCTTCATCTGCCACGGTTGTGCCGAGGGACTTCTATTCTTCGCCTGGGATGGCTTGGAGGGAGGCCAGGGCCAGTTAGATGGCGCTGCCGTCGGCCTTTAGATTGCTGATGGTTTTGGGTGCGCCTTTGATGCTTTATAGGGCCTTTAGGAGAAGCGTGAGTCCCTGGAGAGCGGAAACAACGATGCCGACAATGCCTGCGGTATACTAAAAAGATCTACCATTATACATGACAATGAGCATTGTTTGATCTCCGAGGAGAAATTGCGTCCATAGTTTCACGAAAACATGAGGCCATATAGCAAACCGCACAGGTGCCACGTTACTGCGGGGTCTACAGGGATACATAAGGCGGGCGCTTATAGGATCAGTATATTTCCAAGCGCCACAATGTTCATGTCCTCGTTGTTATGCAACAATCATCATGGAACATACGATATCTTTTGGTGAACGAAACGCTGGACTCCAAGTGGGAGTGAGCAACGCTTCCATCACTGCGAACTTCTATTCCCAACCTGGTAAGTCGTGCATCGAACAGGACAAGGCTTCGCTAATGATGTCCTGGTTCAGAAAGACCCGAGACACCGCCGCGCCCATTATCTACTGTTCCGTTTCGTCGCGATCCAGACTTTGTTAGACACGGGACACTACTTGACCAGATTCACGAAAAATGTTTGGCACCGGCATCTAGAATCGCACTGGTGGGCCTTGGCGGCGTTGGGTGAGACAAGTACACTAAAAAGGACTATACGGTTGCTGACACAGGAAAGGAAGTCGCAGCTCGCTATCGAATACTCTCATAGAGTCCGGGAACACTCCCCAGAAACGTGGGTTTTCTGGATCCATGCCAGCAACATAGCTCGTTTCGAACAGGGGTTTCGGGAGATTGCAGAGCGAGCGAAAATCACCGGCCGGCAGGATCCCAAGGCCAATATATATCAACTTGTTCATGCATGGCTCCAGGATGGCCGAAAGGGAAGCTGGGTCCTGATTCTCGATAATGTTGACGATGATCACTTCCTTCGTCGAGCGCCGTTTATCAGTCAGAATCCAACCGAGCGCGACAGAGATCGCTCGCTGGACCGGCCATTATGGGCATATCTCCCCCAAAGTACGCATGGATCCTTGATGATAACTACACGAAATAGAGCCGTGGCGCTCAGAATGGTCGAAGAACGCGACATCATCACTGTGCACCCAATGGATAAGACCCACGCCCAAATGCTTTTTGAGGCGAAGCTTGGGATACCGGAAAACCCAAAGGACATTATGAAGCTGACAGCAGCACTTGAGTGCATGCCTCTTGCAATCGTCCAGGCAGCATCCTACATCCGGCAGAGAGCTCCCCGTTCCTCAGTGAAGCAATACCTTCAACAGTTTGAAAGCAGCGACAGTAGAAAGCTGAGTCTCCTTGAGCATGAGGAGGGACAACTTCGGCGAGACTGGGAGGCCAGAAATTCTATTATTCATACTTGGCAAATATCGTTCGATCACATCCTTCTGGAACGGCCATCAGCCGCAAATCTCCTGGCATTGATGAGCTTCTTTGATCGGCAAGGAATACATCAGTGTCTGCTCCAAGACTTCAGTAATGTAAAAAGAAGCAATACCAACAAAGAAAACTACTCAGACGCAGTTGACAGCTGCACGATGGACAATACAGACAGCCTAGTCCAATCTAATGTGGACGACAGATTCGAGGATGATATCCGCACACTAAGGAACTTCTCATTCATCACGGTGAACGCGGATGCTGCAAGCTTCCGAATGCATCGGTTAGTGCAGCTCGCCGTGCAAAAATGGCTTGAGGCACATGATCAGCTCGAAAGGTGGAAGCTAAGTTCTATCAGAAGCCTTGCAAGAGAGAACGTTCCCTCCAGGAGAATTTGAGGACTGGACAAAGTGTCAACTACTGTTCCCACACACCAAGCTAGCGATGTGTGAGCAGCTGGATACAGATGATTCACTGCCTCTATCGTTACACAAAGCAGCAATATATGCCTGGAGAAAAGGCGACCTGAACGAGGCGGAAGATATGGCAATTAAAGCGTTGAAAATGAGAGAACCACTCTTTGGCAAGGAGAGCTCCGAAACACTCAATAGCATCAATTTACTGGGTCTGGTTCTGGACGGCCAAGGGAAGTATGACGAGGCATTTAACATGTATCGACAGGCAGTAGCGGGTTTTAAGAAGCTGCTAGGGACTGACCACCACTCTTCACTCGTGAGTCTGAACAACTTGGGCTTAGTGCTGAGGAACCGGGGGGAATATGAAGAGGCAGAGACAATGCTTAGGAAAGCGTTAGCAGGGTCTGGGAAGGTATTAGGCCTTGACCACCCCACCACACCTATGTGTATTGGGAACCTAGTGACAGTACTTACACTCCGAGGCAAACATATGGAGGGAGAAATATTGTATCGGGAAGCATTGTCAGGTTTTGCAAACGCCTTCGGAGATGACCATCCCAGTACTCTGACCAGTGTCCATATGCTGGCCATGGTAGTGAAGCTCCAGGGACGGTTCGAGGAGGCTGAGATGTTGTATCGAAGAGCCCTAGCAGGATATGAGAAGATGACTGGGATCGACCATCTCGACATGCTAATGACTACTAGCGAACTAGGCTCGGTGCTCGGTTATCAGGGAAAGTGTCAGGAGTCGGAATTGATGAACCGAGAGGTGCTAGCAAGCTATGAACAGAGGTTGAGGGCCAATCATCCGTTGAAGTTGGTAGCTAATAACAACGTAGCCTCCACGCTCCTGTGGCAAGGGAAGTACAGGGAAGCTGAAGGACTCCTTCAGTAGACACTAACAGGCAGTCAAGAGGTGTTCGGGGCCGACCATCCTGGCACCTTGACATCCGTTGACGACCTGGGCTTTGCGCTCGCTGGCCTTGGGAAATACAGGGATGCTGAGGCGATGCACCAACGAGCACTGGCAGTGAGAGAGAAAACGCTAGGAGCCGAACATCCTGACACACTGGTGGCAATGAGGCATCTTTCCGATAACTGGAAGACACAAGGCCGAGATATCGAAGCAATAGAACTCCTTGAACGGGTTGTTCGGCTCCAATGCCAGTCTCTGGGTGCAGAACATCCGCAAACTAGGTCTTCTATGGCCGAGCTGAACAAATGGAAGGTATCTTGTAGCTCCTTCTTATTTGCTCCACCGCGACTTCTACTTCTGACACTCTCATAGAGAAAGCACAATCGAAGTCAGTTTAAAAAGAGGCCGAACAAAGGATGCGCAATATCCTAGCAAATGTTGAATTTTCAATGACATAGAAGCGCTGGACCATTAAATTGTGATGATATGGTTAGTTCTATTTGACCTGGCCGCATTCCTCCCCGTCAGCGGCCTCTCGTTTCCTCGAATAGCTTCAGGACTTCCCAATTGGGCACTAGGGAGCCTTGTCAATATTGACAACAATCGATCGTCCACATAGGAGGCTGTGTTGTGAGTTGAGAGGACGTGACAAGAGCCGATATGTTGCCGTATGACTTGCGTGAACCAGGGATAATTCATGGTGAAGGTATTCCGTACTCCGTACTCTCTATAGAATATTTAGGTATTTAGGCAGCAACGAGACATGTTCCACTTTAATTGGCGAATTGGGGTGGTGAGTCTGGGCGACACAGTGGCTCAGGTGGACACCAGCCACGAGTGCCACCTCAGTCTCAGAAAAAAAAAAAAGCCAGCAACGATTGGCTGATATGCTGATAGCTCAAACTTGGGACCAGAGCATAGGTATATTTCATTGGTTATTATTTCATGATAAGTTCAGCTGAAGCCACTACCTACCTAGTAGGAGTTCAAGTGTGGGCCACGGACAGCCAATGAGTCTGGCAGGTGAGAGATTTTTGGCCAACCATGACCTCATTACCGACCGCCGGCCGTGGCTTGGTTTTTGTTGTAGACAGTAGGGCTGTAACCGGGCTGGTATTATTAGGAATACTGCTGTGGCTCAGCTCACGAAGGGTGGCTGTTGTTTTGAATTCACTGGTAGAAAACCCAGGAAATTGATAGCAACAAACTGGTACCTACCCATGTTTAAGCATGAAAAAAGCGGATTCTCTGAGGGAGTTCTAGGCAGCCTTGTTACCAGAACCACGATTGAAGGGGTAGCCAGTAGATGGCTTGTGGGAAGCGACCCAGTTCCGCGGTCGGGGTATTCGCACTAAGAGTTCAGCGTTGCATATGTGGAGGGACAATTTTAAAAGACTGATCCTTGGACGAGTTGTTTGAGAAATCTGTTGAATTGTGGAAGCATTCGGACAGAGAGCTAATAATAAAAACCCATTGAGTTGTCAAGGTAGTCATCTGGAGGAACTTAGTCCGAATCTTAGCTTGCCTAGCTCCCTCTGATCCCTTCTCCTCCTTCTCCGCTTCTTTGTCCCTTTTCAGTTTTCAAACACCACAGCTCATCTTCTCCTCTTATTTGACCCCTTTCCCATCGCCTTATTGCCTATTCTCGAACCGTTGGCACTTGGCATTTGCTTAGGTACGCTTTCTCCCTTGTTATTGGCTCTCCGTTGCGTATGGTTCTGTTCTCGCAGACGATCGCGCCATTCTCCTACTCTCTCTCCGCCAGTCTGATTTTTGTTATCCATACTGACTGTTCTACTCTCTCAACGTTGCAGAACACTCTTCCTCCATCATGAGTTCCTCGGACTACTACAATCAAGGCCATCAGCCTCAGTAAGTGATGTTGGACTCATTTGCATCTATCCTTCCCACCTCCTATCGTCCTTTTCGTTCATTCCCTTCCGGCCTGGTGTTTCGAACTTCACCACGCCTTGCTTCTTGGACTCAAGACAGTCATGGAGCGCTTTAGCTACGCTGTCATCATGCTTTTGTTCTTCGAGGAAACGCTGCTGAAGGAAGGCTTGAACGAAGACAATGCGATCTCTTCTCATGTATTTGGATTTTGCGCTTGAAGGTAGTTTCTAATCTGTTTTGTGAATATAGTTACCCCCAAGCTCCCCAAGGTTATTACCCTCCTCAACAGGGACAATACCCGCCAGGCTATCCTCCCCAACAGCCGCAAGGCTATGCTCCACCGCAGCAGCCGTACCAACCTCCAGTACGTTACAACACCGTCGCATGTCTACGGAGAATAAAGAACTAATAGACTCGGCAGCAGCAAATGCCGTACCAAGAACAGCCTCGTCAGAAGAAGGACCGTGGATGTCTAGGTGCTTGGTAAGCTCTACTCGTTTCCCTCCCTTGACCAGAGTCGCGTGGATACGATGTTTGCGTATCAGTTGCTAACGCTGCTCTTCTCTCCGCTAGTCTTGCCACCCTCTGCTGCTGCTTCCTTTGCGAAGAGACCTGCGAGTGCTGCTTTGATTGTATCGAATGCTGCGAAATGTGCTAAGCCTCGCGATCGATGACGTCGATAATATTCCCACATCGAATGCCGCTGGACTTGTAGACACGCCGGGAGTGATATCCTCCTTGTTTATACACTCATCCGGTCCTTTATATCTATTACGATCTATACCTCGGATGTTCTGCTCGGTGGTTTTTGTTTCTATACATTTTTGTGTATGCTGCTTGTTTTTGTTTATGAAATATGACTTTTGAGGAATAGGTGCTTGCAAATGAGGATACCATTCCTTTAGTACTACGCAGTTTATAATCTGACTTGGAATCTCGGACCACCACCAGCTGTAACGATGTGACATCAAGACGGTCTTTCATTGCGCGTGAGCAGGACATCTTGCATGGCCAGGGCTGACTCTTGACGTTGTCATATGGTGGCTACAGCCTCATACCACAGGCAGCGAGTCGATGAGTTTCAGAGGTCAACTCCAAAGTGAAGCTAGTCAAACAGCGATCTGTGATGGTTTGTATTGAGGGATCATCTGTTCAGATCATGGTAGGCGAATCCATTAGGACAACTTGATAGTGCATTGAGCTTGATATTGTAGGTATGATCGTCCTGAAAGTTTGTCAAGACAGCGTCAAGGTTGAAAAGATAGGGAAAGAGAAACCAAGCGGCGGGGGCCATTAGTTGTGCTTGGTCTCCTTTCGCCTTCCTTGGAACATGTGTACGTTGTACACAGTGGTCATCAACAAGGTCACGCCGCTCAGACTGATCAGAGCATGAAGATCTGGCTCTCCGCGAACAAGCCAGTGAAGTTGATGAATGGAGAAGAAGCTCGCACAACACAAAGCTAAAGTTTTGACAATACCTCCGAGGCCTCTTATGACTTTAACCACGACCATCAAGTGAAATGCGAGGTACGAGAGGGGCATTCGGAGGCTTCGGACGGAGAAATGGAGTCCGTCAAACCCCACATGGAGAATCCCCGATTCTCCTCGTTTCTCCATGCATTGCTCATATTCAGACTAGCCATCATCTAAACGGACAGTCTCCGGCATTTCTCCCGGCTCCAGCAGCACATATTTAGCTTTTGATTCTTGTCTCGCACGTTCCATGGCAAGCAAATTGGGCCGTCCATGCGGGGAACTTCCGTCTGGGGCTTGCCTAAACTCCTCCCTTGGTCGACGACCATTTAGACTACTGGGGATGATGAGAGTTTATTTTCTTGCCAATATTCAGCCACGGCTCTTGTTTGCAGGAAGTATTTGGTATAAGTCCCAATGGGACTCTCCTCAGTGTTGGAGAAAGTCGTACCTTTGCTGAATCCTCTCAGAGAGACTGACTGGATCTAGTCGGCAGTCTGCGACGTCTCTACCTGCTCGAGGTGATTTAGCATCTAATCATGCGTCCCGGCTAATTGCCCCTACGAACTTGGAAATGCCCTGACGATCACCCTTGTCACCCCCTCATGGGATTTTGCCAGAATGGGAAGCTTGAAAACAATCGCTTGCGGGCCTCTCGTTCTCGTCCCTTGCAATTCATGCAAGCTTTAATTAGACAGACCACGTTGTTCAGGTTGACCCCGCAGATACAGCTTCAATTGAGGGGTAGAATTATGCTTCAGCAAGGAGACATCCTTCCCTGGCCCGCCATGGACGCATATATAATGTCACTGCGATCTGCAGGATCTGCCTCGTAACCCTGCCAATTGACCAGGTATAGGACCTGCAGATAACTACCAGAGCGTGTCTTTCTGTGGAGCGGGATACCATGCTGTTGTCTAATTCTCTTCTCCTGCCGCTTCTGGCAGCGTGCACTGCCGCCGTTGAGATCTCCGTTGCGTCGTCTGGGGGCAATGTCACGACTAACTTGCAGTACGGTCTCATGGAAGAGGTGATTCCTCATAGCAGCAGTAAACTTTGACACGAATGCTAATGATAAATGCAGGAAATCAACCACTGTGGTGAAGGGGGTCTCTATGCGGAGTTGATTCGCAATCGTGCGTTCCAGGGAGGTTCCAAGTACCCGTCCAACTTGGACGCTTGGACCGCTGTCAACGGAGCTACGCTGTCTCTGAAGAACCTCAGTGATCCCCTATCATCTGCTTTGCCTACATCGGTCAACGTCAAGGGCGGCAAGGGTCAAGCTGGTCTCACTAACCTGGGCTGGTGGGGCATTGATGTCAAGCCCCAGCAATATACCGGGTCTTTTTACGTGAAGGGTGCCTACAATGGCAGCTTCACGGCTTTACTTCAGTCTGCACGTACGGGCAAAGTCTTTGCCAGTGCTAAGATTGCGTCGCATAGCGTTGAGGACAAATGGGTGCAGCACAGCTTTACCCTTGTTCCTCATAGCGCTGCCCCGGATACCAACAATACTTTCTCCATCACTTTTGATACATCGGTTAGTAGATCAAAAGGATAAGACCACAGGGACTTACTAACCCGGTTTATATACAGAAAGCTGAAGACGGTGCATTGGACTTCAACCTCATTAGCCTGTTCCCGCCTACCTGGAACAACCGCCCCAATGGACTTCGGAGAGATCTGATGCAAGCAATGAAGGACTTTGGTCCGGTAAGAATTAGGATTATTGTGCATCTTAGGACGCAAGTTGCTAACGACGCAGAAATTCCTACGCTTCCCTGGTGGTAACAATCTTGAAGGTGACACCATCGACGGCCGCTGGAAGTGGAACGAGACCATTGGTCCGCTCAAGGACCGTCCGGGTCGTGCCACTACTTGGGGATACCAGGAAACCGGTGGAATGGGTCTGGTTGAGTACATGGAGTGGTGTGATGATCTTGGGCTCGAGCCTAGTGAGTGATTTACAGTCAGGGACGTGACGATGCCGCTAACCCAGTACAAGTCCTTGCGGTCTGGAGCGGTCTCGCGCTTAATGGCGACGTTATCCCCGAAGACGAACTCCATGTGTATGTGGAAGATGCCCTCAACGAGCTTGAGTTCCTCACCGGCTCCGTGGAGACCAAGTATGGAGCATTGCGCGCTTCCGTCGGCCACCCCGAACCCTGGGTCGTCAAATATGTCGAAGTTGGCAACGAGGATGGCCTGAGCAACGGGATGGCCTCCTACGCATCCTACCGGTTCAAGGCTTTCTACGATGCAATCAAGGCCAAGTACCCTGACATTACTGTCCTGGCATCGACCATTGATATAACGCTCCCTGGTGACGCTGGAGGTGACTATCATTTGTACGATATTCCCGACAATTTTGTCAAAAGCTTCGGCTTCTTCGACAATATGTCCGAGGATCACCCAATTCTGCTTGGTAAGTATGACAAACCCCAAACTATAGCTCTGACTAACACTTGATAGGTGAAATTGCCGCGGTGCAGTATAACGGAGGCACAATTGACTGGGGCAACAGACAATTCTCCCTCTACCCATGGTGGATTGGAAGCGTCGCGGAAGCCGTGTTCCTTCTGGGTGCCGAAAGAAACGCCAACAAGATTATCGGAACGACCTACGTAGGTTGCCATACTTTGTTGGAACGACCAAAACTAACGAAATAGGCACCGATGCTCATGAACCTGGACAACTACGAGTGGTCCCCCACTTTCCTGGCCTTTAATTCCGACCCTGATCAGACAGCCCGCTCCACCAGCTGGCACGTTTATGATGTATGCTCCTCTCATTCGCACCTCACCTCGTTCCATACTATCCATGCTAATCAGCATAGCTCTTCTCTCACACCCACATGACCAACACCCTCCCCACCAAATCCTCCGACAAGTATGGTCCTCTCTACTACGTCGCCGGTCTCGACAACAGCACCAACAGCCACATCTTCAAGGCGGCCGTGTACAACAGCACCGCCGACGTACCGGTCTCGCTAACCTTTGACGGCGTCCAGGCCGGCACCGCCGCTGAACTGACTGTGCTGACTGCGCCTGACGCCTACTCCATGAACGCAGTGGGCGGTGCCAACCTCGTCAACAGCAAGGTGTCGACCCTGCGGGCTGGCAAACAGGGCGTTTTCACATTCAGTTTGCCGAATCTGAGCGTGGCTGTTCTGAAGACCAACGGTAATAAGTGATTGCTGTGTGACTAGTATACTGGAAGGGGATTGTGTACAGGAGACCATTATGTAGATAGTGGTACTAGAACAGATCCACTTAAGCAATTGTGCGTTTGCATGGAATTACGTCTCCAACCTCGGCCCTTGGTAATGCCTCTTCGCATACACGAACCAATTCACCACCCCCAGAAGCAACATTACAACCAACACAACAGATGCATAATCTACCCTAGTTAGCCCCAACCTTCGTCTACAGCTACAATAACAAACGACAAAGGAAAATGAAGGAGAAAGGACGTACTCATATTCCCCCCGGTAACAGGGAACGTCGTCGGAAACGTAAAGAAAACCGTAATCACCACCGCCCACACAATCGTCATCGCATTACACACATACCCCACCACATGGGGGAGCTTGAACGGCCTCGATGGCGGGAGATACTCCGCCGAGCGACGGCGGTAGATGAGCAATGCCGCTGGGACAGCGAAGGAGATCTGCGCGACGATGACGGTTGTGCCTATGAAGGCGTTGAAGGCTGCATCTATCAGATTCTATCTCTATATGATTGGATTGAAGCTGCAACTGCTGAGGAGACATACCCGTCGTCGAGCAGACGTATACAATCCCGATAAGCAGGACGAGGAGACCGTTTAGGAGGAGGGCGTAGACGGGGACGTTGAGGGTTGGGTGGACGGATGCGAGACGGCGCGAGAAGAAGAGGGCGTCGTCGCGGGCGAAGGACCAGGTGAGTCTGGATGCGGTCTGGTGGACTGCGTTGAAGGCGATGGAGGAGACGACGACGAGGGCGGCCATGGAGATTGTGGCGGCTGTTGGGGAGCGGGTGGCTTTTTCCCAGATGAAGTAGATGGGGAACCTAGACGGGTTCGTTTGTCAGTAAGTGGTTGTGGTTGTGATTATGGAGAAGGGCAAAGACGCAGACGTACCCTGTTGGCGAGGACAGAGATGACTCCACGTCGCGGTAGCTGTAGATGACGGCGATGGAAAAAGGGAACGCGGTGAGAAAGCCCACCACAACGGTTACCAGCACGGCCTTGGGGACAATACGCTCTGGCTCGAGACACTCTTCTGCTAGGTGGAGGGTCGCGTCCAGACCGGAGAGCATGAACTGCGGCGTGGAGAGGCCGGTCAGGAAGGAGATGCCGTTGGACCAGCCGCCGGAGCCATTGATGAACTGCGTCCAGATGGCCCAGGAGTCGACCTCGGTGTGGGAGCGGGCGGGACAGGTTATGGTGATGACGAGGAAGGTTTTGAGGGAGAGGAGGACTGTTGGATGCGGCGTCAGCATGCAGAAGTATATCCCAGGGAATAACGAGGAGAGAAGGGAGGGAACGTACAGCCCGCATTGTAGACCCAGAGGGTTCTGTTGGTGAGAAAGATGTTGTAGACAACCATGATAATGTTGAAGAGCTGATACACCAGAAAGTAATGCCACGCCTGAGGCACATACTCAGGCTGCCATCGGATAACCACCGCTATGAGCGCCTGCGTTGAGGCCACCGCAATCGACGCCGCGAGTGTGATCCACGAGAACACGGCCGCAAAACCACTAAAGTACGACAGGCCGCGGCTCCATCGCTCAGACGCCAGAATAGAGGTGAAGTGGTACTGTCCGCCTGCGGCGGGATAGACGCTGGCCAGTTCCGCTAGTGTGACACCGGTGCACAGCATGGCAACAGTGACAGCTACGATACCGTAGAGCAATGACACAGCGCCTCCAGACTGCACGGCAATAGCAAAGCTGGTGGCGATGGCGACCCAGCTGTTGGAGATGTTGTAGCCCACGGCGATGATGCTGAGGATGCTGAACTTGCGCTTCATGGGCATGTCCAGCAGGCCCATGACGACCTGGCCGGTGGTCAGTTCGATTTCTGGGGTTCCATTGTCGTGTGGTTTGGAATACGAGGCTGTTCTTTTGATTTCTGTCTCCATAATGGACTGGAAGACGTAAGGTGCAGCGTGATGCGAGTCCCTTGGAGAGGAGGCCGGCGACTTCTATATGGACTACGAGTTACGCTTCCCCAGACTCCCCCTCAAACCTATGGCCGCCACATCCTTGGGATCCATAGTCTGACAGGATAGTCGTATCCACTGGCGTGAGTTACAGCGATAAAGATGATCTTACCCTTACTGACATCTCATTATGCAATGGCTGATACCATTTGACCGGATCAGACAGGCAACAGAACAATGTCGGAACGCCATATCGAATTCCGAGCCTGTTATCAACACTCTCTCCAACAAGCTTCTTATCGGGCAGGAACTCCAGTTCATTTTTCGAGAGACGAGAAAAGAGTGCATCGGACGGAACAAAGCGGAATTCTGCCACTCGCCTGAAAAAGGATTGTTAACGATCTTGCGGGGGAGGTTAAGGGATTGGCGAATTGGACGACAACTACTGGCTCAACGTCAACTGAAGTCAGGACAAAAGCCAATTTCCCCGCAAATCAGGCCGGGTCCGTGGCGTCGATGTCGATGGTCAAGTCAGCCGTGGTTATGCTCGCCCTCATTGAGCTTCAGGGTTACGGTTTGGTTCCGAGTTTCCATCCCAAGGGACCCGAGGTTGGCTATTCAAGAGAGCTAGCTAATGCGGAGGAATGAACGCTGTTTGATAAACTGTGAGGAGCTTGAATCGATCGATATGTCAGTGGCTCAGCTGTTTGCTCTTCTGATGTAGATACCAACATGATCGTTCTTTTCGCCACAAAATCCATCCTTATCTCGGTAGGGCGATTATGTGGACAGCGGACAAAGATCTATCCTTTGCCTCTAGTTCTACAGAGTACAGACCCATGAAAACTCATCCTTCTTTCAGTGGAACACATCGATGAGGTCTCATCTCGGAAGCAATGTGGACTGACAGCCAAGTCATAGTCCATCGGATATGCGGGGTTACCGCGCCTTCGGGATTGCTCCGCAGAGCGGAATCGAACCTTTTCGCCATTATATCATAAGTTCATAACCTTAGAACGCGTAATGTCTTTTACTCGAGCCTGTGAACGATTGTATTCCGTATTCGCGGCGACTAGCCTAATACATGGCTACAAGCGTAGTGATCCTCTCTTCACATTTGAATGGATTTTGAACTTCCATTCACCAATCCAACAAAGCTTCAGCTAGTCAACGACGTACTGCAGAAGCCAGAACCTACCTTTCCCCTGCCTTGTCACTGTAAGATAATAGCCAGTGTAGAGCATTGTTGGTTTCTATCCCGGAGGACGCTCCAAGGCTCATGCGGAGTTCCCCCGTTGTAACCCCTTACCCTTGGAAAACAACGCAGCAATGGTCGCAATAAATGCGAAGCTAGCAGATGCAGCAAAAGATAATCTGATACCTCTGTAGTAAACCAGTCGTGCGGCCATCTGAATGTCAGGGGGCAGGTCCTGTATGGCGGAAACGGAGTGTCGAACTTGCTCGATAATCTATCACAGCATCAATTGCGAGGGTCAGCCAATGTTCCATGTCACACTGATGCTCCATTTGAGGGATGTTACTTTCCATTTGTCTGGTATTCCACTCAAGGCCTTCGAAAGGCCTGAGCGTAATGTATTTTGAATAATGGTTGATGTAATGGCAACGCCCCAGACAGTCCCTAGAGACCGTATCAGGTAGACAGTGGATGCAGACACCGCGTGATCTAACGGAAGTTATGAGTCCGGAACTTTCGATGAGGTAGAGCCCCCAACTTACCGGTGTGGTCAAATGCAGCGAGAAACGTAAACAAGATTCCGGGGTAGACGATCCCCTGGCCAAGACTGGCTGGAATCACGTAGGTGAGGTATTTCCACCCAGCATCGTGGAATTGGATAGACATCACGAGCAAATTTCCAATGCACATCAGTAAGCACCCTGCACGCACAAGGTATGCCAATCTGCCCCAGCGGGACATGACGATACCAGAGATCAGCCCGCCGATGGGAGTGGCCAAGGAGGGAATAGCCAACCTTGCCCCGGCTTTGGTAGGCGTGTCTAGCAGTATCACCTGGAATAAGAGCGGGAGAGTGAAGAGAAACTGCCTCTGGTTAGCTGTAGGCTAGACAGCCCCAATAGCAGAGGTGCACTCACTGCATACGCAGCCATTCCAACACAAACGTTCGCAATTTGAGTGGATACAGGCATGAGCCCGCGGAGCATTCTTGACGGGATCAGAGGAATTGCCGGCGTCTTCGCTTCGACGACCATGAACAAACCCAAAAGGAGCAAGCTGGACACGAGTGACAGGATGACCCAAATGCTCGACCATGGAAGCTGATTTCCACCCAGACTCAAGCCGACAAGTTGGCTTGAAAGGCCAAGAATGAGCAGCAGAGCTCCTAATATATCGACATGTCGCAGTATCGCCCGAAAACTCTGCCCTTGTCCAAAAGTTTGGCTAGGCCGCGGAAGATGCAGAACAAGATGGCCGGAGATCAATGCGAACAGTCCTACAGGAACCTGCACCAGAAAGCACCATCTCCATCCAATCGTATCAACAATCGAGCCACCAAAAGACGCACCACAGATGGAGCCAAAGCCATGCATACCATTTTGCAGAGCTTGATACATACCCCGACGTCTGAATGGGATGAGGTCGGAGTTGACAATTGTAGCTGGATCGTGTGAGCGCTGTCCTCCAGCTCGGGATGATGTGACTTACCCATAGTCATTAGACCTCCACCGCCAATTCCCGTCAACGCCCGCATCGTATTCAGCAAGACAATATCCCTCGCAACACCACAACCCAGACAGCCAATGACGAATGTAATGGTGGCGGTGAAAAAGGACACTCTCCTGCCAAATATATCTGAAAAGCGACCATATAGAGGCTGAAAGGCGGTGCTAGTGATGAGATAAGAAGTTGTGAGCCACGACGCAGTGTTGGCGGCGTTGAATTCCGAGCTAATCACAGCGTACGTTGAGGCTGTGATAGTACCATCGAATCCGGAGAGAAATACATTCGACATGATAGCTGACAATGACAGTGAGTTTCCACTTCAGTGGTTTCTCGCGATGTACTTACCGATCTGGACCCAAAGGAATCCTTTGGGTGGTGCCCAAATTTCCTCCGTCGAATCCAGCAGCGGTCGCTCCTCGTACGGCACAGACAGGGTTGATTCAACATCATCTGATTGGTCTGATATCGTTGGACTGCCTACAGCTGAACCTGTAGGAGATGACATGACGAGGATCACTAGGTGCTGTGGCCCAGGAAAGAAATGCAGCGGGTGGGCGGGAGGCCGACAGGATTCGTTCTCAAAGCACTGGTGTCCAATTGAAACGACAAAGAGTCTCGATGTCGTCAAGCTCGAGGAAAATATCATGCCTTTGAAGACAAAGGACTATTTGAATAGTTTTGAGCCCATGGATATCGATAAGCACGAAATCGTGCTCCACTATTGAGCCATGTTGCCAAGCTCGCTTAACGTTGATCCTCATCGGACTCCCGAAACGGAAAACAGCTGCACTTCTCAGGAGAGGCATGAAAGATGTGCAAAATTCAGAGAATACTCGCCCGTGCTTTGTTATCAAAAGCGTGTAATATCGCTACAATAATGCATAGTTACCCGACTTGACTGTATGCAGGAAAAGCTGAACATAACTGGACACAGCTAAAATAAGAAGTACTCGATATCAGCAAGCACCCAGCACCCAGCACCGATTGCTAAATTGCCGAATGAAGGAGGGTGAGATCGACTCCTGCTGGTCCAAGATACTGGCAACACTCCATGACTCTTGTTCTCCTCAACATCAGACCAACTGCCCTCAAGGTTTAACCAGCAGCTGTATCTGCATCGCTCTAAGAGATCACGGTTCATTTGAATGGAGGCAATCCGTCGCTAATATTCCCTGTAGACTATCAGCATCTCGTCATCCAGACAAGCCTACGGCTAGCCATTGGGACAAACCGAAAAAAATGTAAATTGGCTATTAGTAAAATGGGATTTTTCGATTTTTCTGCCAGCATAAGCATCTAACTAGGTACACTTAGATTTCATTTTCTTTTCCCTTAGGTGTATGTGATCATTGCGATAACATACCTATTGCTTAATATCCTTATAGAAAATTAATGTTTTTATATGAAATATATGGTAATTATCATCATATAGTAGGGATATCAAGTTACTAAATAGTATCAATATTGAATCACTATATCAAGTCGTCATTACTATATAATGATTTGATATGCCTACTTTATGGCAATTTGATATGGCGATTCAATACTCCTCCTATATGCCAATTCGATATCCCTACTATATGGCGATTGGATATGGCGATTTGATATTCCTACTATATGATGATTCGATATGGTGATTCAATATCCTTATTATATGATGATTTGACACTTAGTAGGGATACCAAATGGTATAGAAATGCAATTCTACTTCGGTGCAATTGGCAGCGGTGTACCTCTCTAGTCCATGGCTTGCCGTACAAGCCTATCGCTAAAGAGGTTAGTACGTAGTGGGACAAAACATCGGGTGAATTTGCGAATACGCAGGCAATACGAAGCCAATCAGCAGTCATGCAGAGTTCACCACCGACTGCAACCCACAGCAACAATTGCCGTTTTAGTGGCTAGCCCCGTCCTAGTCCAAGATCATGATCATGTAATATGATTAAATATCCGATCTCCATCTTCTGCGTAAGGCCATTGCTCGGAGAGTAAGGGATTTACATGTGCTTCAACATGTGCATTGTTAAGTGCCTATACAAGTTTTTCGTACTGTGCATCATCCAAGGTTCTAAGGTCCAATTCCCGAGTCCCTGATAACCAGCTACCCCGGACATCGTTGACGGGACCCCACTACGTTAGATCCTGTCATCATGTCATGGCGGGTAATGGAGAAACTGGGGTTGACCAAACCCACATGATCCATGTTCAGTTTGCCGACCCGCCAAGATGATTCACTGTCCCTCTTGTCGACCACTGAATCGCAGCGGCTGGTGGCCTGGCTGTCATGGAGTCATAGCTATAATGCCGATGATACCTTAGCTGGGGGGGCCTGGCCATACGGAGTAGAGCCAGAGTCGCGTATTCGGGTTCGCTTACATCCTATTCCTGAATGTTCTTTCTCATCGGATTCCCTTTTGTTTATGCTACCCGGGCTCGGATATCTTTCTATCCGTTCTCCGTGCGGGTTGTGGTTACCTTGTGTTTCCTGGATAATGACATGTATGGCACCTGTTTACCTGGTTGTCTCCATGAGGATGACTTGTTTATCATTCGCTCCTTCCTTTCACTCCCCGCCCAACCGTCGCTCTTGATTCTTGCAGATTTGTCACGGACGGACGGACGGACGACACGCAGAATATTTTAATCCCTCGTCGTCGTCTTTCTTTCTTTCTGTCATGACCAGGTAGTCAATTGGGAAGTTTGTGTGGATCTTGCGGCGATGGCGATGCAACCAGCCTGTCCAGCTCCTTTCGGGGCAGCAGCTGTCTCATCAAGTGCGGGCCAGGAAGTCACAAGTACACTCCGGCGGCAATCAACTCATGCTGAAGAGGATCGTATCGTGGAGACGCCACTAGGCGAGAAGGCGGACAGTTCGGATACGGCAGGGCCAGATTCCGAGGACGGCATTGATCAGGAAGGGCAGGAAAAGATCACTGCTCTTGCGCGGAGCCTCTCGCATATATCCCAGAAGAGTGCAGACCCAACCAACACCTTTCTCAACCCCTCCAGCGACCCCGAGCTAGACCCCAACTCCGGGCAATTCAACTCGCGCAAATGGCTGAAGAATTTGTTGCACATTACGACGCGCGATCCAGATCGATATCCCCGTCGTACCGCAGGCGTCTCATTTCGCAACCTGAATGCCTACGGTTACGGAACGGCAGCCGACTACCAGGCCGATGTAGCCAACATGTGGCTCAAAGGGTTCGGGTGGCTTCGAAGTATTCTCGGATGTGGGAACAGGGTTCGCATTGACATCTTGCGAAATTTTGAGGGCTTTGTTCGCAGCGGCGAAATGCTTGTTGTACTTGGCCGGCCAGGCAGGTAGGTCCTGCAGCGCCCTTAACCTGCAAGGAGAAGAAGTGTCTCGATTGGCACTAACTGTTCGCGCACAATAGTGGATGCTCAACCTTCCTCAAGACGATTGCTGGAGAAACCCATGGTTTGTGGCTGGACGAAGGAACGCATATTCAATACCAGGGTATCTCGTGGGATGAAATGCACAGTCGCTTCCGCGGTGAGGTCATCTACCAGGCAGAAACCGAGATTCATTTTCCACAGCTCACTGCGGGCGAGACTCTGCTTTTTGCCGCCCATGCTCGAACCCCAGCAAACCGTTTCCCTGGTGTTTCCCGCGAACAGCATGCAACTCATATGCGGGACGCCGTCATGGCCATGCTGGGCCTAAGCCACACGATGAATACACGGATAGGAAATGAGTATATTCGAGGCGTTTCTGGAGGCGAGCGAAAGCGGGTTAGTATTGCCGAGACTACCCTCTGTGGCTGCCCCCTGCAATGCTGGGATAACAGCACCCGAGGCCTTGATAGCTCTACGGCTCTGGAATTTGTCAAAAACCTTCGCTTGTCCACGGACTATTCTGGGTCAACAGCTATAGTAGCCATCTACCAGGCTAGTCAGGCAATTTACGACATATTTGACAAGGTTATTGTGCTCTATGAAGGCCGCCAGATATACTTCGGCAAAGCTAGTGATGCGAAGCGCTTCTTCATTGATATGGGGTTTGACTGCCCAGACAGGCAAACTACCGGTGACTTCTTGACGTCTCTGACGAGTCCTTCCGAAAGATTGGTCCGGAAAGGGTACGAAGCCCTCGTCCCGCGCACACCAGACGAGTTTGCTGCTCGATGGAGGGAAAGCGCCGAGCGGCAACAGCTCCTGGCTGACATGGAAGCATTTGAAAATGAGTTTCCGTTGGGTGGCAGCAAATACAAGGAGTTCAGGGTCTCTCGCGCAGCGGAAAAAGCGAAAGGTACCAGGGCGCCTTCTCCCTACACTCTTTCGTACCCGATGCAAATTCGTCTGTGTCTCCGCCGAGGCTTTCTCCGTCTCAAAGGTGACATGAGCATGACTCTGGCAACCGTCATTGGCAATAGCATCATGGCATTCATCGTCTCCAGCGTATTCTATAACTTGGACCAAACGACCAACAGTTTCTTCTCCCGTGGTGCACTCCTCTTCTTCGCAATCCTGCTGAATGCCTTTGCAAGCTCGCTTGAGATTTTGACGTTGTGGCAGCAACGGCCGATTGTAGAGAAACATGACAAATACGCACTCTATCATCCTTCGGCAGAAGCCATCAGTTCTATGATTGCTGACTTGCCTTCCAAGTTCCTGGTTTCCGTCGTGTTCAACCTGATCCTCTACTTCATGACCAATCTGCGCCGAACCCCGGGACATTTCTTTGTCTTCTACTTGTTCTCCGTGACGACCACTCTAACCATGTCCAATATTTTTCGCTGGATCGGAGCAATCTCACGCTCGATGGCACAGGCCATGGTGCCCTCCTCTATTTTCATGATGATTCTTGTCATCTACACGGGCTTCACGATTCCAGTACGGGATATGCATCCATGGTTCAAATGGCTGAACTATTTGAATCCGATCGGTGTAAGTTTCATCTCCTTGTTTCAACCTTTTAGACTGAGCTAAGCGGGAAGATAGTATGCGTTCGAGTCTCTCATGATCAACGAGTTCAGTGACAGGAAATTCCCTTGCGCTCAATATGTGCCCTCTGGCCCGGGTTACGAGAATGTTCCTCTTAGCTCAAAAATTTGCTCTCAGAAGGGCGCCGTAGCTGGACAAGACTACGTTGATGGTGACGCATTTATCAATACTTCATATCGGTATTACAGCTCGCACCTCTGGCGGAATTATGGCATTATATTAGGTTTCTTTTTCTTCTTCCTGGCTGCCTACATCATTTGCAGCGAGTTAGTCCGTGCTAAACCCTCCAAAGGGGAAATCTTGGTTTTCCCTCGAGGGAAGATACCTGCATTTGTCAAGAAGGCCCGGCGCGATGGGGATCTGGAAGGAGCTCCGACCTCAGAGAAGCAGCAGCTTGATAATCCGGGTCATGACAGCACCGCTGCAATCGCCAAGCAGACCGCGATCTTCCACTGGCAAGATGTATGCTACGACATCAAAATCAAAGGGGAGACACGCCGAATTCTGGATCATATCGATGGATGGGTCAAGCCAGGAACGTTGACAGCATTGATGGGTGTGACTGGGGCTAGTAAAACGTCGTTGTTGGACGTCCTGGCTAATCGTGTTACCATGGGTGTGATCACCGGCGAGATGCTAGTTGACGGCCGCATGAGAGACGACTCCTTTCAACGTAAGACTGGCTATGTGCAACAGCAGGACCTGCACTTGGAAACAAGTACTGTCCGCGAGGCTCTTATCTTCAGTGCTACACTCCGACAGCCAGCTAGCATACCGCACAAAGAGAAGCTAGCCTATGTCGAGGAAGTAATCAAGATGCTAAACATGGAAGAGTACGCGGAGGCGGTTGTTGGAGTCCTTGGTGAAGGTCTTAATGTCGAGCAGAGAAAGCGGTTGACGATTGGAGTTGAAATTGCGGCTAAGCCTGACTTGCTGTGAGTAGTCAAAAGGCCAATTACTGTGTGACCTCAGGCAAATTACTGACTAAGTGTCTGGCCCCGTCGTGGGCTCGTCTCGTCGCCAGCTGTTTCTTTGATGAACCGACTTCTGGTCTTGACAGTCAAACAGCCTGGTCCATTTGCACTCTCATGAGGAAACTGGCGGACCATGGGCAGGCCATTCTCTGCACCATCCATCAGCCATCGGCCATTCTGATGCAACAGTTTGATCGCCTGCTCTTCCTCGCCAAGGGTGGGAAAACGGTATACTTTGGCGAATTGGGTCCCAATATGGAGACACTAATCAAGTACTTTGAGAACAAGGGTTCTTCCAAGTGTCCTAAGAACGCCAACCCTGCCGAGTGGATGTTAGAAGTCATTGGTGCAGCTCCCGGTTCTCATGCAGACCGGGACTGGCCGGAAGTCTGGAATAACAGCCCGGAACGAGCTCAGGTACGTGCAGAGCTAGCACAGATGAAAGAGGAATTACTACAGCGACCTCCGCCGACTCAGACCAAGGAGTATGGTGAGTTCGCTATGCCTCTCTGGGTGCAGTTCCTTGTTTGTCTCCAGCGCATGTTCCAGCAATACTGGCGAAGTCCGTCGTACATATATTCAAAGACTGCAACGTGTATCATTCCGGTGAGTGGCATTCCTCCCTGAGACATGGTAAAGCCGTCATGTCTGACTATCAGCGCCCCCAGCCCCTGTTCATTGGCTTCACGTTTTGGCGGGAGCCGACCAGTTTGCAAGGCATGCAGAATCAAATGTTCGCCATCTTCATGCTGCTGGTCATCTTCCCCAACCTGGTCCAACAGATGATGCCGTACTTTGTAACTCAGCGAGCCTTATATGAAGTGCGCGAACGACCCTCCAAGGCGTACTCATGGAAAGCGTTTATGCTCGCGAGCATCCTGGTCGAATTGCCCTGGAACATTGTAATGGCGGTGCCAGCATATTTCTGCTGGTATTACCCAATCGGCCTCTATCGTAATGCGTTTCCAACGGACAGCGTAACTGAGCGTGGTGGCACAATGTTCCTGTTGATTCTCATCTTCATGATGTTTACATCCACCTTCAGTTCGATGATCATTGCAGGCATTGAGCAGCCAGAGACGGGCGGCAACATCGCACAGCTGTTGTTCTCACTTTGTCTCATTTTCAATGGGTAAGAGAATCCCCTCAAAGCATGAAGAAGACAGCTATGACTGGGCTTGCTAACGTTTGGACTCAGTGTGCTAGCAAGTCCGTCAGCCCTTCCGGGCTTCTGGATTTTCATGTACCGGTTATCACCATTCACGTACCTTGTGTCGGCGGTGTTGTCGGTGGGTCTAGCTGGGACCACCGTCAAGTGCTCAGATATTGAGATCCTCCATGTTCCACCCCCACAAGGCCAGAATTGCTCGAGCTTCCTGGACGCATATGTTCAGATGTCTCATGGCAGATTACTTAACCCGGAGGCAACCGCGAATTGCCAGGTCTGTCCAGTGGCAGATACGGATACTTTTCTGGCACAATTGAGCATCAGCTACTCAGATCGCTGGCGCAATGTGGGCCTGTTGTTCGTGTACATTGTGTTCAACATCTTCGCGGCTGTCTTCCTGTATTGGCTCGTTCGGGTGCCCAAGAAAAGGTCTCGCAAGATCAAGGAGGAATAGGGGAGGCGCCTGACTTATTGCTGTTCGTTAGCTGTGCTTCTGTGATGTATATGTACCTTGCATGACTTGCAGCACTGATAGAGGCTTTATCTTGCAGTATATATGCACGGCCGCTATGATAGATGACTAATTATATATGCAGCAAGGCAATAAACAGGTTATGTTTTCATCTGTAGGATCACGTCAATGACTTTGGGACAACTTTCAGTCTGTCATTAATTCGGGAATTGTATTCTCCATGGAGATCCTGGGATATGATTCAGTCTAGGTCTCTGCTTCTAGAGGGACAGCGGAGGTACGCAATCAATGAGACAATATTCGACCGAATAGACCTAACAGTTGGTATGGAAGGGAATCATCAGCCAAAAATGCACCCATATGCTGTCAAAACTTCCTCCTGCATCTCTCTGATGGGATCTCGTAATTCATTATGCCAACTGCAAGCAAGTCCGTCCAGTGCAGCTAGTCACATGACAAGAGGGCACATTGTGCCTCGTCAGGCTCAATTCACCACCACCGCAATGTTTCACAACAAATTCCTGCTTTCAACTTGAAATAAACACAGCCCCAAAGCTTCTGATGTCGTCATGCTGTGGCAGCGTATCGGCCCTCTCCGACATACTCTGAAGACTACACTAGACGGGTGATCTAGACCGGCTTGTTGAGGCTTGGAGCAGAAACTCAAGAGATGTGGAGTCGGCAAATTCGACTAAGGGGGATCAACAGGATAAGAACTCCTTCCCAATAAAACGGTATGCATCCCTGTGAATGGCATTCTGTTCATCTGTGATGCACAAATGAGGAGAAAATGGCTTCCTGACAGGTGGGCCGAACCTTAGCGTGTCGGCGATATGAGCGCCCAAAAAGTACGAAAAACAAGGAAGGCGAAACAAGAAAAAGCAACAGAGAGCAAAACGAGGGATCTAGACGGAAAAAGCAACGACCGACTTGATCGAAATATGATTGCGATGGGCCTCCATTTTTCCCCATCCAGTCAAGCACTCGCACTGTCCTCGAGTGGTCATCCCGGCCCCATCGAGCTAATGCAGCTTGTAGACAAACACCGCCTATCGCTGAGGCTGATGTCTTCTCTCACTGGCTATGACGCCTTTTTGTTGCGGTCTGCCTCCCCCCGCCATGAATACGGCGGGCGCTGGGCAACTGCAAGGCAAAAGAAGAAAAAGCAAATAACTCTGTACTCCTGCGGGTGCTACCGTACTTTGACGGTGGCAACTGCAAGTCGTTTGCAAATCTCCCCTCATCAAAATACTGAAGCGGGCTGTGAGCCGTTCTTGCATGCGTAGTGGAATTCCGGTAGACAATGGTATCCACTGGAGGATGGCTTGGATGTCCAGATTCCGATATGGATCTTCAGGCGCTAAACTGGTCTATCTGAACATATCCACGACAGTTGCCCAAACTAATTTAGATCATGGTTTAGCGTCATCCATGAGAGCGCTCAGCCATGTCCGAACCTGACCGACACTGACTAGGAGGGCGTCCCCAGGTGGGGATTGGGAAGGCGACGTCAATAACCAATGAACCATGTAGACCCCAGTCTCATGTCTCTGAATTCTCCAATCACGAGTACTGCATCTCTGATCCCGGTATCTTTCCATCTCTTGCGGGCGATGGATCTTACTCTTTCCGGCGGTCACTCAGGGGTCTCACCGTCTTACAGACTGAAGATGCTGACGATATAGACATCGAGAAGCACGAAAAAGGGGGTGAGTGAGAAGTTAATTATCTTCACCCAACATGATATTATTCCTCGTGGTCAAACTACCGTCCGCCGAATGACCATCTGCCATGGGTCCCGCACGGCCTTTGCGACTGGTCCTGTCATCTAGGCTGGTTCGTTTCCCAATCGACCCATACCTGCGGTGACAAATTAGAGTCGAGCTGCTATTTGGGACACGAACGAACATGCCAAAGGGTGACTTGCGGCTCAACTGCGCCAAATCAGAGGATAGCGTGGTTTATACTCTGGGGATGCTGTGTATTGCCCTCCTGCGCCGCACCATGGACTACTCCTGCATATCGCGTGAGGCATATTTTGCTGAGTCGTAATTTAATAGTGCTAGAAATGCATCCCCCCATCGTTTGGGAGACTATAAAGGATCTAGTTGTCTCTTTTCAGGCTGCTGGTGGCTCCTATGTCCATGCTCAGTCCAAAGACGAACAGGCCCATTGGACGTTATTGAAAAATGCATTCAAGCGCTTATGCCGACACCCTTCCCATCACGCTCGGGTATCGTGCATCATTTGAAGATTACGAGCTTTACCCATCTCCTGACCCTTGCACCGATCCAGCCTACCTTCCGGACGCACCTCAATTCCAGCCGCGATCGTCCCAGCTCGAGAGCATTCCTAAGACTCATTACTTCCCCGCGTATACGTCGTGGACCGACGGATCTCTTCACTCGCACATTGCTGGTCCTCTGCCGATGATGGAGGCAGGTCTTCATCCTGTTCTCCTGGGACCAAATCGCGTCGCATCACCTTGGAGCAGCTACTCCTCAATTTCTGGTGCAGAAAGCCCTGGCAGCAGCGCTGATGGTAGCTTTGCGCAGAGCAACATGATGGAACCCTACCCGTCCCCACCCTATGCCTACGACGATCTGAGAGGTTCCTCAGTCAAGGCAGAACAATATTCCTCACCAGTGATGTCCGTCACTAGCTCGGTCGCTTTGCCTCAGATACAAACCTATCCTGACCCCGAGCCGATGGTAGAATCATCCCATCCATTGACTGCGCCAGCTCATCACTTTGTTTACGAGGGGAGCAACTGCTCTGAGGGATTAGAAGCCGTAACAGCGCAAGCTCGTCGTTGTGGCTCGGATAGTCTCTCGGGTCACAAAACCCCTCCACCTTCCCTTCGACGTCGGAAGTCTCGCTGCACCCCTCAGAAAGGTTCATCACCGAATCGCGTTACTAAAAGGAAGACTCGGGCGAAGTCACACACTAAAGTGGCGTCAGCCTCGAAACAACAACCCGCCAAGTCGACGACCAAGGGCCACGTCTTCGTCTGCAGCTTCTCACACTACGGCTGCACAAGCACCTTTGCCTCCAAGAACGAATGGAAGCGACACATTGCATCTCAGCACGTCCAACTCGGCTTCTTCCGCTGCGACGTCGGCAACTGCAACGGCGGTCACAAACCCAACAACAAAAACTCCTCAACTTCCACCCGCAACCACCACGACCAGCCCGGCCACCAAACCAACGACTTCAACCGCAAGGATCTCTTCACCCAACACCAGCGCCGCATGCATGCACCCTGGGTCCTCGCCGGCCGGGCCGATGATGCCACCGAGCAGGAGCGGAAGGCCTTCGAGGCCAGTCTCGAGGATGTCCGCGCCCGCTGCTGGCAGGAGCAACGCAAGCCGCCACAACAAAGTTCCTGCGGATTCTGCGGGCGCAATTTCTCTGGCCCGAACAGTTGGAATGACCGCATGGACCACGTCGGACGGCATTTCGAGAAGGACGAGACTGCTCTCGAGGAGGCCGAGGATATCGCCCTAAGGAACTGGGCCATCAGTGAAGGGATCATCCAGCGTGATGGTAAAGGGCAGTGGATGCTTACTGCTCTATGCTAATGATTCACCTTCCTGTTCTTCGGACCATTCGACCATATTTTATTTTAATGCTTTGTTTCACTTTTCCCTTTGCCTTTCTTCTTGTCTCGGATTGATGACTTCGGCGTATCTTGCATGCGCGTCTTTAACCACGCTATACCCCCAGGTTATATAGAAGGACTGGACCCGCTTGATGACTAACGATGGATATCCTGTATTGTTATGATGGATTTTGGACTTTTCGATGTGCTTGCTGCATACATGATAATGAACTCTTGAACTCTTCTACTCTGCTGCTCCTGACCGTAGTGATATATAATAACCTATCAATMAAGTACATCTACAGCCTACACCATAGCTGTACAACACAATAGTACTCTATTGATATACCTCCCTAAGTCAACACTAAAAATGATTCCACCCAAGGAATACCAAACTCTAACATCCATGAGCTTATTTGCCCTGGAGCGGAAATTTTCAAGATTCTGATTTTTGACTACATATGAGAGCACTCCCGATTCTGTCCTCGAAGTCATTGCATTCAAGTTCTAAATCAGATTTTGGACTCAAATCACCTGTTGTAGACGGTGGCCCCATCCGCTCTCTTGAAACGTTTTCTATCTGCTTTGTACAGGTTTATTCATCTCTTTATCATCATATATGACTTGTCTCCTTTGAGATACTTCTAAATGTATAACCTGGCTCATATGTGCACCCTTCCAATGAATCAGACCTCCATGCAATATTTGAAAAATACTATGAAGATAATCTGCTGAATCAAGTCCGCTTGCGAGGCAGATGAAATGGTTCTCAGAAGCCCTGTTGTCTGCTGTGTAGCATATGTTAGATTATCCCCTTCGCGAACACAAGGCTTCCAGCCTCAGGACTAACCAACCAGTGGCTTCAGCAAAGACTGAACAGTGAGCGGCCGGGATCCACGCCGCGGCTTGACTATCCAGAAGGACAAGGGGGCCTGCAATCCGGAATCTGCTTCGTCGAGCCGCGTGGGTAGAATGAGGTTTTGAGGTCGTGGTAATTATGGGTGCAGGAAGGTCCGAAAAAATTGCGGACATATGGCGTGACTGGCTTGTAATCGACCGTCCCATCAAAACGCGGTCGGTTTGTGATTGGCAGGCTGCCACGTGATGCCAACAACCGTTCGCATGCTCAAGATGTCCGTGGGATTGATCCAGGGGCGCATCCAGGGGAACTCGGGCCAGGATCCGGCGACACCACGATTATCGGGGAGCTGTCT
Source organism: Aspergillus viridinutans (assembly GCF_018404265.1). Taxonomy (NCBI): domain Eukaryota; kingdom Fungi; phylum Ascomycota; class Eurotiomycetes; order Eurotiales; family Aspergillaceae; genus Aspergillus; species Aspergillus viridinutans. The sequence goes on from NW_025091217.1 coordinate 1,157,598, forward strand.
CCCATTGATGACTCTTCATCGGCCCTATTTGGAGCAGTGGATGATCTTATCCGACCACCACTGGCATAAACTGGTTTCGGCACTTCGAGCGTGTTACCGCGGGCTCGTGAATGGCTTCTAGTGGCATTTCCGGATGAAGAAGGATCCTGTAGGTCGAACGAGCTCCCATCAACCTGCGACATGCTAGCCTGCGATCTTCCACCAAGGCTCGGCGCAGGGGAAGCAGTCCTTGGGATTGGCAGGCTTCCCTCGAAGCCTCGCCGAGAAGAAATGCTGCCCGTGAAACTAGGCACCCGCGAAAGCCGATCGGGAGACCCTGATGCGCTGAACTCGTCTAGGTTTTGACCACGATTGTACTGCTTCCTTATCTTGTTCAATTCGCCGTTCCGGTTTTCCTCGCCGGGTATCTCTGGAAATCGCAGTGCTGGCCCGCTCTTGAAATCGGAGTTCTGATACCGATCATGTGCTGCATTGCTCATCCAATTGCTGACAGCAAAAAGGCTTCGCGCAATTTTGCGCCGACTGCCCTGATCTTCTGTTGCAGAGCGCCTCAGCGGCCATCTACTATTTCGACTCATCGTATGCCCCACTTCCATCGACGAATCTCCGTCGCTGGGAGAATTTGGTCGGTCCTGGACACAAGACGCATCGGCATCACCCAGAATGCGCTCGCGAGGTAGAGGACCGGAGTAAGTGCTGCTAGCTTTTTCCTCCACATCCTCTTCCTGATCTTCAACTGCTGCTGCCAAAAACAGCGAGAGCGATCCAAGTACAGCAAGGCCAGCACCAACAATCGGGGCCCATTGGCCTACCCACAAGTCAGGTACTGGTATATTTTTATAGATATATTCACGAAGAAACTTACCTATACTCTTCATTCGCTCAGTTTGATATTGGACTTGATAACTGAAAAAGTTCATCTCGCCGATGATAATAATTACGAGGACTGCTGCCCCGAATATGGGCACCTCCACGACACTGAGAAACGACCTGATCATTTCATTGACCCTGTTCATTGCCCCGAGCGTTGCACCGTTCGTGCCCTCAATGACCTCGTCTTGCTGTTTGTTCCGGTCCGGATTGCCGAACCGCCTGGTCCAGTTGATCTCAAGAATCTTGTTCCACATCGACGCCAGCGAGAGAATGGCTGGAATGCAACATGCAGCAGCCAGCAGCGTCGCAGCGCCAAACGTAAGCTTCTCAGGTGCAGGGATGACGTAGATGTTATTTGCCGACCCCTCTCGCATAGGCGAGAATGGGCCGGCATCGGTGGAGCAAGTCAGATCACACATAGTCGTACCGTAATTAAATTCCTTGGAGTCCTTGGATATCGGACGACCGTTGACCGTGCAGGGATGCGGATTGATCCGATAGAACTCGATTGTTAAGCTTAAAAGTCCTGCGGAGAGGTAAGTTTAGCAAAGTCGTACAACACTGCACCAGAGAGGAAACTTACCTGTAAGTATAAGACCAGTCCACAGAAAGATGATATTCCGGCCGGGTTCATTGAAGTACGTCTTGGATAGTCTAACGGTGACTGGAGCTGTCAAGATGCCGATTGAGCAAAGCTGAAAGGCTCCAAAAACATCCATATCGACAGCAGCTGAACAACACAGGTCGCCGGTTAGGATGTAGTATATTTCAGACAGAAATATTGAGCTTACCGTCGATGTGCAGTGACGCGAGTACAATACCATGAAGCGCTCCAATGGCCGGGAAAAGCAGTGCAGCGGCAAGACAGGCATTTCTGAGCCATTCCGCTCTGCGACCAAAGACGCAGGTTGTTATGAGAACATAGTACCTATAATAGCAGAGGACCCGCGAAGGGAGATATCAACAAATGCTGGTCACAAAGAAGTGGACACTACAGAGTCCAAAGCTAGCGGATGAGCACGGCCACATACAGAATCCTTGTTCCTGGGCCATACTGGCCGGAGACTGGCCAGGCACAAATGACCTGCAGAGTGTCGCTGGCAGCGTTGGGGGTATCGAGCGTTCTATTGAGTTCCGTCGATAAATGGGATATTGCCGGCATAACTAGACATGGTATCGCACAAAGATCAATGCTTGTCTGTATAAGTGAATCAGGAGTCTGTTGTATTAAATTAGGCAGTTTGATTGTGGAGACACGAGTGGCCTTGTAAATGATTTATAGATCGGACTTTAGTCATTAGACTCGGTGTTAGGTCAATCTTTGACGCAGAAAGGTCAAGTCATTCTCCAAGAAGGAGGAAGAAAAATAGGAAGATCCCATCACTCTGGCAGCAATTGTCATTTGTGAGGCTAGCAGACGCGCGTAAGCAGACAGGTCTATAATCAGGCATCGCGTCGGCTAACAACGCCTACGTTGCAAATTGACTGTAGATAGGTTATCATTAGTACTTAGTGGGCGATTGTGCAAGCGATGACAGACAAATGTGGCATCTGTCAAATGTCTATCGCTCCCTCATTCGGCTCATGATTCGCCTGAGTTGTTTGCGACAAATCAAGAAGACCCTGGGACACGAAGAGCCAAATCCCGACATGAGGCTCAACTTCGCTCTGAAGCTATTCTGCAACGGCTTATTGGATGCGTTTTTACCATTCGACGACTGGAAAGATCAGATGAACGGGGAATCCCCGACAAAGTTCAGCCCGTCTGGAAGCCCGTCAGAAACCACCCAGAAGGTGGCTGGCACCGGGCAAAAGAAGTGATCAAACAGAGGTAGACACGGCTGAAGGCGGCGAGGCGCATTAGCCCTGCTGCCAGTCTTTTCCTGTTTGGGCAATAGCCGATTCCTTTCCCTGTCTCTCAGACCAGGCTGATAAGAAACTCCCCCAGCTTTTTAATTGTGGTACTTTGACTGTTGATAGAGGGATGTCCAGTATTCTACTCGTCGTTGAAGCATACAAGTCGAGGTGGATGCCCACTTGCCTTGCCCATGGTACGGACTATCTACGGAGAATCGAGGTGAGGTGGCAAGGCTGGAGGGCGCAGTCCCCACATCACGCATAGCTAGTGAGGGCCTTCTGCCTTAGTGCCTAGTCTAGATACCGGACTAGTGGCCGAATCTCTTCTTGTCAGTTGTCAGCGGGAACCCAAGACTCCAAAGAATCCCGCCAGAACACAGGCTGGGATTCTGAGCCTCTTAGACCTTTCCTTTCGGCTACGTGCTCTGCTGCGCCTCCCTTGGGTGACTAGGTCATCATCATTAGCACCCGGCTAATCGAAATTCATCCCGAAGAATGTGTTCCCAATCATCATTCCTAACCGCTTAAGGGTTGGTAGCACTAATCGGAGCGTATCTGTCTTGTGCCACCGCGCTTTTTTTTTTTTTTCAGGCCAGGAAGATCAAGTGCTATTGCGACAAGAATGATATAGAAGGCCATCTTCCTCCTTTGATCTGTTCTATCTGAGTCTGTTTTTCGCCAATGGATGTGGTTGTTGATTGATTCAGCAAAGGTCTTCGAAGTGTGCAGGGAGGACGGCATGGTGACCGACCGATAATCAAGTCTGAATTCACATTCCACTCAACGTCAGGTTTGCTGGTCAAATTCTCCATGACCAGGGGGCTTTTTTTCATTCTTGCGCCCTGAAGACAAGGAAGCGGACGAGACACTTTCAAATGGCGCCTGTTGCTTGTTAAAGCTTGATTGTGTGCCTATATTTATCTCTTGAAAGCGTTTCTTCTGCAGTCGTTTGCTGCATCTGATTTCTGTCACTGCGGCATCGGGCTGCAACGCTCCAAGCTCGAACAACGCAAATCGAGGGGGGAAAACTCGCTATCTCCAGCCAGCCAGGAAGGAATTTCATACAAGGACGATTTTCAGAATGGCAGGGGATCTCGACACCAGCAAGATCAAGAGCTGGCGTTCGATCGTCACGCTTATTGTTTTCATCATCACTAGTATGTCCAGACACGGGACCGCATCGAATTCCTAAGCGACTGACTCTTGCAGATATCATCGTGCTTTTTCCCTTCCATATTCCCTTCTACGTCCCACGCCCATTTTCAAATGCAGTGCTGGATGTTTTGAGTAAATTGCGAATTATCCCTCCCAGGGAAAATCGCTTTCAACCAGACGATCAGGAAGACCACAATGGCAAACTCAAGCCATATGTGCGAATTAACTTTCCTCTTAACTTTGTCACAGCACCGCTCATAGCAGACCTATTTCTGCTGGCTATCTTGGCGATCGGACGGGAGGAAGTGCGCGGTGGCACGCTTGGGGCCGACAATATCATACCAATCGATATCATGGCCTTCTTCCTATCCCTGGCTTACATCGCCATCTCCATCGATGCATCCGGTCTGATTAGGTACCTGGCTTTCAAAGTCCTTCAGAAAGGTGGCGAGGTTGGGCACCGGCTCTTCTTTTACCTCTACGCCTTCTTCTTCGGCCTAGGAAGCTTTATTGGAAACGATCCGATTATTCTCTCCGGTACCGCATTCCTCGCCTATATGACCCGAGTATCAAGCAACATCGTTCATCCAAGAGCTTGGATTCACAGTCAGTTTGCCGTTGCCAATATCGCCTCTGCGATCCTTGTCTCCTCGAACCCAACCAATCTCGTGCTAGCTGGGGCTTTCCAGGTCAAATTCATCGAGTACACTGCTAATATGATTGTTCCCGTCGTGGTCACCGCCATTGTCTTGTTTCCTTTTCTACTGTACATCATCTTCGCGGATGAATCTCTCATCCCTCTTTCCATCAAGATGCACGAGCTCACACAAGAAGAAAGAGACAAGAAGCCCGTTAACCCCAACATACCTCATGCGAGGGGAAGGGCCGATGAACAAGAAGACCTCGCGGACGATGGACAAAAGCTCTCGCTCGAAGAGATCATGAATCCTTTCCTGGATAAAGGGGGTGCTGCATTTGGAGCTCTCATCATGGCGGCCACGCTCATTACTCTGCTAGCCCTCAATGCCTCTAGCCAACATGGCCACCCTAAACCCGTCTTCTGGGTGACCCTGCCGGCTGCCGTGGTCATGCTGTGCTGGGATCTTGCGTTTGGATGGTACCACCGTCGTGAAACGCGCGAGATTGCCCGTAAGGGCCGCGCAGAGATTGAACTGGCCCGAGCGGAGCGTGCCCTTCAAGATGAGGAAGCCATGCGCGCACAACACGTTGCCGAGGCATATGAATACGCTGAATCGACAGAAACTCGATCGCAGAGAGAGCCCGACACTGACCCACGCACCGGCGAGGGGAATACGGTCAATGTCACTAGCGTACGGTCGCCAGATCGTTCTTCTACGGGCTTTTCGTCCCAGATGTCGGATGGCCAAAGTCAGACGCTGGCCTCTCCTCTAGAATCATCCATTTCAACACTGGTACCCAAGAATGATCGCTTGCAGAACGGACAACTTACCACCGACGCCATGAGCGCGCTGGACGAAAAACAGGAACTCTCCACGGCCGCACCACGGGAGCTGTCAGGTGCAACTTCCAGTCTTGAGATGGATGTGGAAAGACGGATATGTTCGGAGAAGTTATCGCACGAGGCTGCATCAGGAAACGGTCGGGAACGGGTAACTCTGGTGTCTCTTGCCGCAGAGGTGTACAGGTGGTCGCAGGAGACGTTCCCCACCGCTACAGCGGTTGTGTCACACATGCCATTTGCGCTTGTGCCTTTCTCCTTTTCCATGTTTGTCCTCGTACAAGCCTTAGTCACCAAGGGCTGGGTCCCGGTCTTCGCTTACGGATGGGACCATTGGGTGGACAAGACGGGGACCGTCGGAGCTATTGGAGGCATGGGCTTTGTTTCGGTGATTCTGTGTAACGTGAGTTGCGAACTCAATATTGAAACAGTCGGACCTGTTCAACTAATCTGTCACATTTACACTAGTTTGCTGGCACCAATATTGGTACCACCATTCTCCTTTCCCGGGTCATACAAGCATGGAAGCAGATCAACGACGAGCACGGCACCTTCATCAGTGACCGGACATTTTGGGCGACTGTGTACAGTATGGCGATCGGAGTCAACTACGGTGCCTTTAGCACGGCTTTTAGTGCATCGTTAGCCGGTCTGCTCTGGCGGGACATTCTTGCGAGGAAACATATTCGCGTCCGCAGCCTTGACTTTGCACGAGTGAACCTTCCCATCATTGCCATTTCCATGGCTGTAGGGTGTGCCGTTCTCGTGGGGGAGGTCTACATCATGAGAGATAACTCTCCCTACAATCCACCACCATGAACTTGGAGCGTCACCGGCTATAGTGCCTGGGAGGTGCGCTCATCCAGCTCATTCCCTTCCTTTGGCGTTCGAGCGAGCATCTCAGAAGTCGTCTCTTCAAGAGACTTGTGGCAACAACGCCCCTAAGCAAAACCACTGCCCATGTCAGCCACGAAAGACAACTGCAGGCTCCAGAGACCCTGATCCGACTCTGATCCGCCTCTGAGCCTTGCATGGCTGCCGTCGTGCGGGCTACCATTTTCGAATGGCCTTGAGAGTGAAGAGACGACGGCGACATTATCATTTAGTTCCAAGGCTGCTCGGCTTGAACGCCAAGTCCAAAGCACAAACTGCCTACCTGAGGGCAGTGACAGAAGAAATCTTCCACTGAGAAGACCCGCACAAAAGCGATCCGGTCATGTCCAATTCTATAGTTTTTGTTTCTTGCGTTTATGTTTGCTTGGGATATTTACGACTCTTTACGACTTGACGACTTCACAACGAGGAATATGCCCTAGATTTCGGACATATACGCTTTTTTATAGACATCTCCCTGAATGCTCCTTTCCTGAGCAATCAAACTAAAAAGTGAACAATTTCATACGTGAACATCGAACCAAGAACTTTATAATTATTCGGAAACCTGATTGCTCAGTTACTCCTAGTCCTAGCCACTACCTTGTGAAGATCCCATGGCTCTCTCCAGACTAGGGACACTATTCCGTATCTGCATATATAGAACCGTACCAATGTCAAGCATTATGTGTAGAGAGATCTCGAAGTCATGATCAATTTGCACTCAACGTCCAATCAACCCACAAAGATATTCATCCAGCTTACAGTTCACTATTTCCCGTCTTAGCTCCCATGGAGATAGGCAATCGTATCACTGCCGATCAAGGGCTGTTCGGCCGAGGAGACTATACATGGAATATCGCCGAGTCGAGTGGGTACCTGCCTATTCTGGAAGTCAGGCTTCGTCGGATTTAACAGTTCTGCCTCAGGCGTCGTTCGGTTACTGGAAGACACTTTCGCAATCAAAGCCGTAACGAATGTCTTTGGCACTCGCCAATCTCATTCAACTGTTTAACTGAGGCAGAGACATCATGTGAGATCCAGTATGAGATCCTTCACTGTACTCCATGCACACGTAACGCAGTGGAAGGCCTCGCAGGAGTCACGGTATACTTCGCAACTATGCCGGGGAAATCACACCATCTTCCGGATGCGCCGAGCTTCGAATCATCCGGGCTCTTTGAATAGGTTCGGATTTGATCTGCTGCGATCATCAACTCGGAGATAAGGAAAGCTTGACCCATTGCGTGATGCGCCGGGCCCAGCACAGATCCAGTGACGGGCAAGCAGTTCATTGCGTGTTCCTCTTACTTCAGTGTCGACAGTGTATAAATACCTTCGATTACCATGGCATTTTTGAATGGAAGCAGATCCAGACTAATCCTATATCTCACTGTTCTTGCTATTGTTCCCTTGTTGTTAAGGGATAAATGCCATTTTGACAAAGTCCAACCGTGGTTGTCCAGTCAGAGGCAAGACTCAAACATGCAAGAAGCCAGACCGGTACGTCTCTTGTTCCTTCCTCCAGAGAAACGACTCAGACCAATAAACTTCAAGTCAGTTGAAGATCGCGCATTAGCTCTGCACGAGCATATCTTTGCTCAGCCCCAAGAGAGATTCGCGAACCAGCCCTGGGAGTTGGTCAAGGCCATCGAGACCTTCGCACAGAACAAGCATATGATGATCTTCAAAGAGAACAAATTAACCTTAGCACGTCAACAACTTCAAGGTCTGCAGCCACCTCCGAAGACAATAATCGAATTCGGTACCTGTTGGTAACTCCGCCATCGCCTGGGGTGCGATTCTACGCGACCTGCACGGCGAGAATGTGCACGATTGCAACGTCTATACTTTTGAATTAAGCCCAGTAAGTGCTCAGGTAGCTCGAGACCTCATTCGCCTGGCTGGGCTGGAAGACCTTGTTCGTGTCCTGGAGGGGCCTGCTGCGGAATCGCTCAAGAAGTTGCATATAGAGGGAAAGGTGAAGCCGAGAGCAGTGGATATGGCGTTCTTCGATCACTGGGAGAAGTTCTATTTGCCTGACTTGCAGCTCTGTGAAGACCTCAACCTTTTCCACACAGGGTCTCTGGTCATCGCCGATAATACCGACTTTCCTGGAGCTCCTGACTATCCGGCGTATGTCAAGGCTGGGGGTCGAGGAGGAAAGGGGACTGTTCGCTATGATAGTCAGTCATTGGAAGCGGTAGCGGAAGAGGGTCACCCGGTATGTCTCTAGCTGTGTTATTTCTTAGTCAGACGACTAACTCTGCAGAAGAATATCGTCGAGGTTAGCACTGTCGTCGATATTGACCCCTAGACCAGAGTTGTTGTTGTTGTTGTTGGATGTGAGAATATATTGTGAAGTTGGACAATGTGGAGCAGAAGTCGTTTGACAGCAGCCGGATTCTCAGCAGAATTAATTTTTCCTTGAGATTGATCCAAACAACATGAATCTGCGTCGCCGAAATGCCTGCGATTCTTAGTAAAGAATTAAGTTGAAACGTACAATATTTAGGAGTCGTGGTTGATCTGTATGCCCCTAAAACGTTGTAGCAACTCGCCGACCTAAACATTGTATTGGCAGTCAGAGCGAGTCCCCAACATCAGTCGTAGTTTCTTGGGTGCGGAATAAACACCCCGGCAAACATAGGTAGCAAAGTACCAACTCCTAATCTCCGCATCCCCTCTGCGGCCAATATCAATGACCATAACGACAACGATAACGATGACATGAGATTCCCGATCCGATATACACCACGCTTATAACATATTCGAATCACGGACTAGAGTGATGCTGCACGATTCCAAGCATTGAAGTCCCTTCCTCAGCAGGACGATTGTCCGAATCCTATCCATCATGTACATCAAATACCTCCCCCCCATACATACACATCGCGATTGACCAACTCCAAACACAGGGCCGTGTTCTCCCTCATCATAATCAACAAAGCGGGCGGCTTGATCTACCAGCGTGAATTCCAGCCGGGACTGCGCAAACTCTCCACAAACGACTACCTCGTCCTAGCAGGGACGTTTCACGGGTACGTTACGTCGAATGGCAGCCTCCTCCCCCGTGAGGACAACTTAGGTTCTTCTAAAGCAATTGCTAACAGCAACTGTGACACGCAGCGTCCACGCCATCACCCGCTCCATCACCCCCAAAATCCCCATCTCCGCGCCCCTCCCAACAACACCCGCTTCCTCCTCAAACGTCGCCCTCTCGTCCCCCTCGGGCACATCCACCCCGACGCCGGCTGCGTCGGCATACAGCCTCCCTAACCCCGGCGTACCAGTGACGGGCCTGGAATCTCTCGAGACGGATAAGTTCCGGTTAACGTGTTTTCAGACGTTGACGGGGACCAAGTTCCTCTTGTTCACGGATCCGCTCATGGCGAATATCGATGCGGTGATGAAGAAGATTTACGAGTTATATTCGGACTATGTGATGAAGAATCCTTTTTATCAGCTGGAGATGCCTGTTCGGTGTGAGGCGTTTGATCGACATCTAGGCGGTTGGCTGAGGAGGACATGATCAGTTGGGGGAAACCTGAGATTAGACCACATTTGAGTGCTCGCGAATGGACTACGCTCGCGACTTGGCGAAATGGTCAGCGATGGCTTGGAGTACGGTTTCGTTGTCATGATAGAATTTGCAATACAATTCATATCCCTTCTTCAAAGCGCGTAGTGGAAGGCACGCTTTCTAGAATTACAAGAGCAGATGTCAATACAGAGAAACGCCGGGTATGCATTAGAGTCATCCACCATATAGAAGGTCACACGACCCTTTCTTACGCGGTGTCCATCTTGTCACCGTCCTCTTTCTTGTCTTGGCTTCCACTCGATTCCCCGCCCGGCTGGCCTTCCTCGGGGATGTTTTCCAGGTTCGCTTTGCGCTCAGCCTCTTCCCTCTCACGCTTTTCCTTCTCCTGTCGATTCTTTTCCTCCTCGAGTGAAAGACGCAAAGCGAATGCGAGCTCAGGGTCGTTTTCAGCAGCGTCCTCGAAATTAAAGCCGCCGTCACCACCTTCCGCACCGTCGCCGCCTACTCCAGCCTCACCGCCCAAGATTGGCGTGGCCTGGAGCTCCTCACTGAGAAGGTTCGGTCCGGGGGGAATGATGGCTAGATTGGAGCCGTCGCCACCCTTAACATTCTCCACGAACGCTTCCAATTTCTTGGTTTGATCGGACTCTAGGTCTCCAAAGGCAATGACATCAATCGACACATTATTCTTCTTCATCTTCTTAGCCAGCTTGACCAGTGTCTTCTCGTCCTCTTCGATAGGGGAGCAGGAGAAAACGATGATGCGTTGTCTCTGAGACTTTTCGGAACGGTGCTTTAGAGCAAGCTAGATTATCAACTTCGTTAGTGTCTATCGACGAAACTTCAAATCGAGGACAAATGACATACACCAGCCACCTGTATACTGGAGCTGAGATGGGCAGTGCCATGAATCTTGGTGCGGTGCAGACCGGAGAGAATGCTGCCAAAGTCGGAGGTAAATGTTGAAAGTACTTCAGGACCCTTGCCACCCATACTCATGAGCCCAACAGCAGACTGTGGATGTGCGCGCATTTTGGCGCTGTGGATGACGCTGACAGCATCGACCTGTGCTTGCCATCGTGTTGAGCTGCAAGTTGTCAGCCCTTGAGCGACAGAGCTTATCAAAGCTAGGGAAAACCAAGGAATCCTCACGTATAGTCTCCATTTCTGCTACTTTCACTATTATCCACACTGCAAAGTGGTCAGTCAACGGACAGATAGCTTAAACTGAGCTGGAAAGGACGGACATGATCATGGTTGCTTCGAGCGACATCTTGGCGAAGGCCTATTTCGCAAGTTCGGGATGAGACAGTATGTAGATAATATTATTCAATAAGACAGAATTGACTCTTCGAGGATTATAAAAGCTCCGAGAAAAGGCAAGAGAGGACTGAGGAAGTTAATAGTGATGGAAGTGATGAAGTTGAGCGGAGGTGACGATGGAGGTTGGAGCTGCTGCAGGCGAGATGTCACACTCCGCTCGGAAGCTAACGACGAATTAAGTCAGCGCTTGTTTACTCCCCAGCACTGCCATCAACATCCTCCTCCACGCGCATTCATCGTTCTTCGTTGACCTCCCCCACAACGCTCTGTTCTTTCTTATCGCAATCAATCAGCTTGTTTCCCATCTAATTACCTATTAGCACACACTTTGCGATGGCTTCTCCAACTAAACGCAAGTCTCCCGACGCAGACCACGACGCGTACCCTAGCGACGATGCCAGAACACCCACCGATGCTCCTCCTCACAAGAAGCTGCGGATAACTCGAAGCCAGAAGCAGGCCCTAATGGATAATCTGCAACTAGAGAGTATGGTCTTCTCAACGTTCTGGATACGCCATCTACTAACACAAGGTGCAGTCACAGAACGAGCTCGCAAGCTTCGCGCACAATACGCTCTCCAGGCACATGATCTGCGGTCTCGAATCGAAAGGCGCATTAACCGTATTCCCATCGCACTTCGAAAGGCCAAAATGGGTGAATTACTTGAGAAGCACAATAACTCTCTCCGAATGCAACAGACCGCCCTGTCCCCCAAGAAGCACGCCAGTCCCGGCAAAGGAACGCGGAATCTCACGTCTGCCTCAGTCAAACGCGGAAAACAAAGTGTCTCTACTGCAAGCCCAAGCACGCGTAGAGTAAAAAGGCAAAGGTGAGTTACCATGACCCCTTTGCAATCTTCCGATCCTTGTTCGCCTGCTGACGGACTGTGTCAAGTCACGAGGGACTCTATTCGGACAAGGAAAACGCGCCTGCTGCAGGTGACTCCCTTGACGTGCTCAAAAATCCCAAGAGGCGTGCCAACCCGGCCGGCACTTCACGCGTCGTTTCCCAGGAGGTCCGAGGCGCAGATTACCGGATCCTCTCTCCAAAATCTCTGAACTCCAGAACGTATCCGCAATCACCGTTCCGTGCCTCTCCCGAGAAGCCTCATAACTCATCGTATCTCTCTCGTCCCATGTCGCCCTTGAAACCATCCAGTCCCCTCAAATCGACGTCAGCCAGTGCAGCAGGGAACGCGGATAATGCACGGTCGCGGACCACGAAAGCTAATACAACTACTACAAGGGACATGAGGCCACCGTCTCAAGCTAAGAGACCCGCCAGCCGAGCTGCCACGACAACAAAGAATGTCCGATCTCCCTTCTCCCGCCCTGCCACCCAACTCGACCGCAGAGGGAGCATCTCTTCCACCGCTTCCTCGGGTACCACAGTGATCAAGCCAGGCAGAGCAGGAACGGGTACTAGGAAAGCAACCACTGCATCTTCTGCCAGTGCTCCCGTTAAGAGGACAACGGTCGCCCGCAACCAAGCGCCTTCCGTGGCCGCCAAAAGAAGCACCGCTTCTGCGACGAGAAAGGCCACTGCTCCCGCAGGAGGTGAAGCGTCAGCCACGGGACGCCGAGTCTTGCGCAAGCGAGCGTAAATTTTGAATGCAGATTATTTCCACACATAAAGTTGGAACTACTTACCAGCGACGGTGTTATTTTATCTGGGAGTTGTGTAATTGTTTCTCGGCAGGTCAACCAATTCGAGATTGGGGTTCATTGGGGCCATGGTATTTGCGTAACTTGCTTGGCTGTCATCTTCAGTGGTTGTATTGCTGTGGCTTTCCGTTCGGGTTTTGTCCCTGTACATTCATGCTTTGCTCGTGGGTTTTCACTGGAGTATTGGCTTTCGATTACCAGGTTGGTGGGACGTTTTATGCAAAACTTGCGAGTTGGTTGGGCTTCCATCTCTTCCTCTTCAGTTGAAGGCGTTGGTCTCTGGTCTGAACAGTCCTGAAGGGTTTCACTCGGCTAGATGTTGTATGAATCATTTGTGGAATTGAGAGACCCTGACCTTTCGCTTGCAATATAACTGTTGTTTTTGCCCTTGCTTGCCATTGTCCCTTACTCCGCTGTATCCTGCATAAGCCTGCAAGTGACACTTGGATCGGGAATGGAATAAGTCTTCTCATGGCGTCAAAATCTCTTCGTGCTCCTGGGGTTACCTCAAACCAGGAGAACTATTGCCATTGTATTACAATTTTATGAACGCGGTCCTACAGATCGAGAATCATTGCGGTGGAGCAACAGAATGAGCCTCCTTCAAATCCTAAAGTAGATTACACCTCTTGTTCCTTTTCATGAGGAAATGACACCGCACGAGGACATGTATGCAATAATCGAACAACTTCTGGGGAATATTACCTCAGGGAGGCAGCAAGGGTTAAATGAAGTTGCAAAAAGAAGAATAAAAGTAAGAGGGACCGAGAACAACGAAGCCACAACTTTGACTCAGAACAGGTATCTTTGCGGTCGTGCAGGCCGACTAGCGAAAACAACAAAAGACCAAGCGATACACTCACAGTTCACGCACCATTGTTGATGGGATGAAAATGCCAAACACCAGGAAGGAAGCAAGGCGAAGTAAAGAAAAAAAGAAAAGAAGAAAAAATTAAAGTGAGAAAGGTCAGAAAAAAAGGCAGTCAATGCAACGACATGCCCAGGCCGTGGTATGAAAATAAGTAATCAAGTAGAAGGTGAAAGCTAGAAGAGAAGAATCTGAGTCGAAGGTGAGATGGCAGGCCGAGAGTCAGATAAAACTGGACCAACAGCCACTTCCACCACCAACTGATCGAAGCCAGAATCTGCGCGAGACAAATCGAGTAACGCGAACCTCGCGGTTGCATGTCCTGCACGGTGAACGAAGAAACGTGGAGAGAAAAGAGATAGAAGAAACACTGCCAGCAGCTGTGACAAAAACCGAGCAGCCGACAATGTGGAGATGTCAAAACTCAGACCAAGCGGACAAGGAGAAAGAACTCCATCCAACCCAAGCAAAATGAGAGAACGCTAGATGGTTCAAATGTACGCCGATAACATCCATTTGCATATCAAAAAGAGAACACGATGTGATTGGTCGGCAAGGAAGACAAGGGATTCCTCTGACGATGAAATAGGCAGCGTAATGCGATAGGGCAATTCTAATGGTTGGGAAGGACCGATTTTAAATTAACCAGCAACTCCCATGGGTCCCGCTCCTGGACGAGCCCTGTAAGGCATCTGTTGGGGTTGTCCCTCCTGTGGGATGGGATTCTGCTGGCTGCCATTGCTGGCGCTCCTTTCACGGTAGCTGGCGGTCTGTCCAGGCGCAAGTTCCATTCCATTGTAAGGTCCTGATGCACTGTTTGCGTGGTTGTGCCCACCTGTGTTTTGCACGTGGCGTACTGAGTTCTGCGCCTGCCACGATGCATCCTGAGACTGGTCTGTTTCAATGCGCGCAGACGTAGGAATATTTGCTCCTCGGTAATGAGGGTTTGTGATTGTCACAGTTTCTCCGCCATTGTTGGGTTTCTGAGAGAAGCTTCCTCGCGCAATGTCGCCATATCTCTTCAGAATTTCCTTCGTACTGACTTCGTTGTTATCCTTGAAGAATGTGGTATCACTAAGAACAGCCTGGAGATCTTCCGGTATCTTAAGGAGACAGTCAGTGAGCTGGTCCACTGGGCATTGGGCTGCGGAAAGACCTACCTCGCACATAGTGTCGTTGTAAGTGATAAGAGCATTGACAGCCTCGATTGCCAAGAAGCTTTCATCAACTGTGCTGTTCTTCGTATTTGGATAGAGGATGTTAGGCGTTATGACAGTTGCAAGGTTGTGGATATCCATCTTGCTACCCGTATCCTCATCCACATGCGAGAAAGATGACGTCCAGTTTAGAAAGGCGAAAAGAACTTCCATAGTGTCCCGATGAGCCTTGGGCAGCAGACAGCATGTGAGGTGCAGTAACCGCTTTTGCTTTTCGGGGTCAGGTATTTCTATGGATGGGGAGGTTAGCAGAGGCTTTGCAATTGGGATGCAGGAGCTCAACTTACTCTGTGAGATAACGAACAGATTATGGAGTTTGAAAGTCAAGAGCGGATCAGGCATCTCGCGGAGGAACTTTTTCAACAAGGCCGCAATCTGCACAGGAGTCTCCTTCGTGAGATCAACCTGGTCGTACTTATTGTCGATCATCTCGGAGATCTCCTTCAGCCGTCGAATATTACCATTCTTTCGGAAAACACCTTCCACTGACATATCCATTTGCCGCATCGCCGATACAGCATCATCAACAAGAGCAGGAACGCGAAGCGCGCCAGGGCCGACGCCATGAGTGGATTCTGTACCCTCCTTTTCGACCAGAAAATCGAGGCTCACGCCGAACACACCCTTCTTCTTGCCGGCCTTCTTGGCATCTTTGTTGAAGGCACGACCGAATATGTTCCAGATTGTTGGCTTGCGAGACTCAATCAAGGAGAGTAACTCATCCAACGTGAAGTAACCCTCCAGCAAAGGTTCCATGGACAAGACAGCGACATGCCGCACGATAAAATATTCGAGAGCTGAGAGTTCAGAGAAGTACTTCTTGGTCTTGGCAGTTCTCTCTGCGAGGTGCGATTCCAAGTTGCCGCTAGACACACCTCGTTGATGGCCGTGGTTGTACCTGGGAAGCGGCTCAGACGTACCCACCAGTTTAGTGCCGGCATGTCTGTAAGCGTTGGGACGTTGTTCTTTTGCTTGCTCGGCGGCCACAATCCTGGGAATATCGTCCAATGTCAAAGCGTCCTGATTACCGAATGTCAGGTCGGTGACAGTCTCGCCATTGGCATCTCTTTCCTCTACAATCTGGAAGCCGTGGCCACGGGGATCGGATCCTTCTCCGCCGGAAGAACCGGGCCTGACACTTCGACCCTCAGGACCGTCGATAATTCTTGAAGCCCTAGCCCTCTTGTATGTAGTTGACAGAGTACGCTCGTTCCGAATGGACCGCAAGCGTCGCATCTCGCCCACGGTCTGCTCAAGCGATGATTCAGCAGCACCATCTCTGCCCGCATACTTCGACCTTGTCGCGGATCTGTGAATTTCACCGCCAGATGGAGGTTGGTTGCCATCCTTAGTCTCACTCACAGCGAAGCTCGGGTCATCTAGAGAAGCAAAGCGTTAACCCATGTCTGACCGGTATTAGCATTGCGACGGGATAACATACTTGAAGTGGGTTGCAAGGTTCCTCCAGCGTGCAAAACAGCAAGAAGGCGCGCGAGTGCAACCCGTAACAGGAAGACAAACTGCTGTAGTTTGCTCACACGAGTAAATCCGCCTTGAGTCTCATTCGCAAGACCTTGCTGCGAGACGCAACTATTGCAGAAAACCTTTTTCATCCTGGGACTCCAGAGGGCCTCTTGACAAGTATCAGTAAGGTCCGTTTGACATGCTGCACATGTAAGATGAGGCGGCTTGATGTGCCACCTGGAATCACCCAGCATGATACACTCATCATCGATTGGTTCTTTACATGATGCACAGCAATCAGAAAGCTGATCGGCAAGACTGGCTACACCAGCCATGAGATCTGCAGTTGTTTCTTCTTGCTCCGGAGGCCTGAGTGTCTCAATATCTGCCAAGTGATCGAGGAAGTGATACAAGCCTGCGGGACTCTTCTTCTCCCTCTCCAGCTTCAGAGCGCCTTGAAGCCCGATGCGGATGAGAAGCTTAAGGTAGTGGGCAAGGCCAGTGACTAATGATAGGAGTTCTTGCGTGACGCCTAGTTTCCGTACCCCAGCTTCCTGGGTCTTAGACAGCAAAGCGAAGAAGGCGACAATTTTCTTGCACAATAGTTTGGCCTCACGTCCGTAAGCAAGGTCTGGGTACTCAGTCAGTCCGCACTTTACTTTTCTGTCCTGGAAAGGCGGTACTTACCCTTCATCTCTTGCGTCTTGATGTATCCAGCAAGTTCATCGATGGCTCGGAATAGAACTTCAACGTGACCAATGAATCTCTTAGCAACTAGGACTCCATCCAGATAGGAGCCATTGCTGACGTGTAGTAGCATATCCGAGATGCAGGCAGCTGAAGACTCTTCGAAACCAGAGAGAATGCTCCAGATCCTGTAAACCTTCTCCTCCATCATATCTTCTTCTTCCCGCACTCTATTTCGTTCCTCGTCAGTGGCATCGAGACCCGCCTCAGGATGCTCCAGAGGCCGGCCATTTGGAGCTAGGCGCACATTCCAGAATTTATGGATCATATAGCACTCTGGATGCCAATGCTGATTCTGGCCATTGCGGAAAATCTCCACGAACTGCTTCAGAATCGCTGTATGACAGCCGTGGCATCTCTGAGCAAACTGGGTGGAATAGTGGAAATGACAGTAAACCCTGCCCTCATGCTCATAATAGGAGTCTTGGGCGCCAAAAACTGTTGGGCAAACGGAGCAAGTGAAATGCTCGATGTGGTACTTGTGGTCTAAGGCGGTGATATAGGAACCACGCAAAGCACCGCCACATTCGTGGCAGAGGAGGTCCAATCGCCGAAAGTAATCTGTCTCACACAGGGGATATTGTCCGTTTCCGTCTTCAGCGTCGACCGGAAAGAACTTGGACGCCACGATTTGCCCGCAATCCTGTTGTCAGAGGCAGTTAGCTAACAGGACGCGGCGAGTTTCGTTGAGGCTGACGAATAAACTAACCTCACACTTGAAACACTCAAGATGGTATGTTGCGCCAAGTGCGCGTACAAATTGACCTGTCAGAGGCTCGCCGCACTTTTTGCAAATACGCGAACTACCCGGGGATTTTGTGGGCGGACGGCCGCTCTGAGAAGGTCTGTCACGTTGGGCTGACTTCTCCCAATAGCCAGCTCGATCACGCGGAGTTGAAGGGTCCCGCTGGCCAGAGTTGTTCGAATCCAATCTTCGGCCCATGCGACCGTCTGGATTTTGCATCCCATCCACGGGGCTGGTCACAGCAGACCCATTCCGCCCACCAGATCTTGCACGCGGCGAGTCAAAAGTTCTATTGCTATCGGCTGGCGAAGTGGGAGTCTGTCTCTGAAAACTACCACCTTGCCCACTGGTATTTAATGTGGGACGGACAGCCCCGTTGCCCGGCACAAGGCTATCCGGCAGTGAGACATCGCCGGGAGGCATATCCGCAAGGAACGGTCTTTTCTGTAATTACTGACGGATGCTCTTCTAAAGTACGTCAATGGAACACCGCTAGTATCGCGAGGGGCTTCCAGATCGGTTGGTTATTGTCCGAGGCAATTGATCGTCGTCGATACCAAACAGACAGGCACTGGTTAGGGTGATGGAAGATCTCCGATAAAAGTAGGACGAAATCGGGCAGCGAGGTCAATGAAGACGTCTGTTAAGGAAGACATATCAGATCAAAGCACCATGGAGTGTGTTATTTGTCGATGCGTTTGGAGTGCTTGTGGTTGTTCCCATAATAACTTACCTCACGCCATGTAGATGAAACTTGCGGGGAAGTGTTGATACTCGAGGGAGCAGCGACCGAGGCGCGTGACCAAGTGACAGTTGTAAGCTCTTCTTTGACTTTCGCAAACTAGCGCCTGGAATGGTAGCAGGTTGCCGACGACAGTCCTCTGCGAACGCAAATTGCCAGCGTTGAGGGGTGCGAGGTCGAGAAAGATCGGGGTTTCAAAGAGAGCGGCGGAGTATGCTGTCTGATAGGTGCATAACCGTACCCAATCCCTTGAGCAAGACGCCTTTTGAAATAAGAGCTTCAACTTGGTATCACCGAGCAGAGGTTAGAAAAAGATTGACAGGAAATCGAGATCAACCAGAAGAAGCAGTCTAACGAGTTGAGAGGAGGTATAGAGGGAGAGAAAGCAGCGTGTTTTGGAGGAGGTGGGAATGTTGCTCGCTGGCGGTTGTTACTCTGCCCCCCTATGCTTCGTCTTGCTGGCTGCCCGCTAGGCGTTATCACGTGAAGGAGCTCACCGCCTCCATCACCGCCAAGCAAGGATGGGTATTGTTGTGTGCAGGTTACTACTAGGGGCGCCATATCATCATGAATGGACAGTCGTCATAGTCAGTAAACGTTGCAGAAAATGGTGTGGAGAATACTTCCGGTACAGGCCCGGCATGAAGATGTAGAAGGAGGCTGGGAGAGAACCCTAGTCTACCTCTCTCAGTGAAAAAAACAATAATGAAGACTAAATATCACGTGACCCTCAGCTGCTCCGCCCTTCAGCCCTTGACTCCCAATTCTGAAGAAATAAATAATAATGATGCCTCTACCCAACCACCGATAAACATCAGGGCGTATCTATCTTCCAATCACTGGCTATACTGATCCCATCTTCCCTGGCAGAAATTGAGGGTCAAGTATGTAGGTATTTACCTGATCGAAGGACATCTCCATAATCCCGCCATTCTGTGGCACAGGTCCTGAGAAGTGGGCGTAAGCAACCTGTAAGTTTGTGAGAAAATAGATTACCGCTCGAATTTCAAGATACATGACTATATATGACTCTATACTGATGAGGATATAGTCCGGACGCCTTTTTAGCTTAGTGGTATATTATTTTCACAGTTTGTAACTCTATTGTAAAGCGGCCCGAAGCCGCCCATCACTCATTTTGTGGAGTACGGATGAACACACCTGTCATGCACCGAACCAAGAACCAGGCACAAGTAGGCGTCTGCGTCTTCTCAATGTCAAATCTGTGCATGATCATACCAACTTTATAAATTCTTTTGCGAGGCATTTGTGTGTTCAATTTGGTTGTAGATAATCTGTTGACAAGACTACTTAGTGACGGACCCTCGATTGACACAGTTACTCCGCTGCTGGAAGATCTTGGTTCCAATTTCAGACTGCCTGGAGCCCTGACTTCAGGGTCCAACTGGAACTGAGCCATACACTGTCTATCTATGGCTGCAGCTTTCTGATAGGAGAGCCAAAACATTTGGGCTTTGAATCATAATTCATCATCTTTACCTGTATGACTATGATTGCCCCTCACGTCTGAGGTTAAATATATCCTCCGACCACGATCTCTTGCTCTTAGGATGTATCGGTGACATGACTCCACTGCCACTGATCATTCACCTTCAGCGTTGTTACCTATCAATTCTATATTATCAGATTTGTAGAAGTTTAAATCTTCTTCCGTCTGTGCTTATAGTTCTATTATTCGCAGTGATCGCGCCTAGCTCGTGTTTATCTGTTGATTTGTTATGCAAACACTGAAGAAAAACCTCACCTATCCTTCTCCCTTGTATTTTTGAGACTCTTGGTGTTCCTACCTAGTTCCTTCTCTAAGGACACAAAAATATCTCAGGTGGTTCTCTCTAATGTATAGCACACGTCTTACAGTTCACCCCACCTTCTATCTTACCTATTATCCTTGTTAATCAACAGGCTTGACTCAAACAGGATCTCCTTCTCAACAAGGCTCTCTGCGACTGGGGCAAATGCCTGGCATTAATCACAATGTCTGACCAGTCCATACTCCGCATCACTCGGGTACTATATCTCTCATCAATCCTTTTCTATCTCTTCCGAAGCATCATGTTGACTAACACATGAAAACTTCATTCTGGGTATCAGGAAATCAAGCATATCCAGCACAATGCGGATCTCTGTATGTCTTATACTCAAGCAAGGTTTGCTTCTCACTCGTAATTTGAGGCCTTACTGACTACTGTTTCTTATTTTACAGCTCTCGCCGTGGCATACAAGGACTCTGATATTCGCAATGTGACCGCTATTGTGCTGGGAACCCCTGGAACACCTTACCAGTTCGGTTTCTTTGAGGTTTGTGCTCATTCCCACTGAAGATGAGGCCCATGGGCTGACTGCCAGGGTAGTTCAGCGTCAGTTTTGGTAAAGGTAGGAATGCTGGTCACTCGGTTACGGTCTGCGCTGAGTGTCAAACGGCTGATATTATTTCAGACTATCCTGCGACCCCGCCGATTGTTCAGATTACGACGACCAATGGAGGTCGATGCCGTTTCGGTCCTAACCTCTATGCCGGGGGTAAGGTTTGCTTGTGAGTCACGAACCATGTACATGCCGGCATAGTTGCGATGCTGACAAAGTTGGCACTGTAGATCAATCTTAGGGTAATTAGAACCTGGTGAAACCCGCTTGCCAATAACGCTGACAGCTTCGTCTTGCAGAACCTGGGGTGGTCAGCGCGGAGAGGAATGGTCATCGGCTCAAGGACTGGAGTCGATTCTGATCTCCATTCAGAGTCTCATGTCGAACAATCCTTATGAGAATGAGCCTGGATACCAAGGTGCACATGCGCCCGAGGATCAGGAAAACAGCCAGGCTTATATTGAAAAGGTAAGTTGCCTCAGGTACGATAGTTAACTGTGTGCTTACCTCGCCCTGAGATACGTCACGAAACTCTTCGCATTGCAGTTATCCAACCTTTGGAATCGTCACTGGGCATTCAGTCAAACGGAACAGTCAAGCCGTCCGAGAGCAAGAATGTAACCGAGGATGATGACTGTGACGACTCGTTCGATGACGAAGACGTCACTTTCTTCGAGCCCTTTGCGGACCTTCGCAAGAGACGCTTCTTGTGGTACTTTGACTCCTACATGAAGGCAATCACGGAAGCAGAACCACAGGTTAGACGCCGCCAGAGATTTGAAACCATGCCTTTTGAGACCGAAGATAATTGCATGAGGGGCCATTTTAATTATCCCGAATTGAGACGCCGACTCATCCGCGTAAAGGAAGCCATCCTCAAAGAGATGTGCAATTGGCCAATAGAAGGTCTCGAGGCGAAAAAGCAGGAAGCTAGCCTTGCGGTGAGCCTGCAAAGTCAGTACGAGCAGATTGTTGAGGATTTCAAGCATCGCCACAATTTCACAGTGGACCTGTGCCTCGTCCATGGAAACCCGTTCCTCTGGGAATTGATCTACTTTGGTCGTCCCATGACCCAGCTTGATGGAGGTGTGTTTAAGATCAAGATCTATCTGAGTCCGCGATTCCCGGACGAGCAACCCCGTGTCGTCGTAGAACCAGAGCTCTTCCACTACCGGGTGTCTAAGGACGGAACGTTGTGCTATTTCCCAAAACGCACAGAGGAAATGCGCCATCATATCGAGGCAATCGTGGAAGCGCTCGAAGAGGAGTCCGCACCTTACGATCCGCGGACAACCGTGAACCCAGAAGCATCCAAGTTGTTCTGGGGTAGCCCTGAGGACCGAAAGAACTACAACCGTGCACTCCGTCGCTCGGTGCAGAAGAGTGTAGAGTGAGGTTCTTGCGGGCTCGAAAGGCTTCAAGACAACATGTAAGTATTTGTCCAAATATGTTCAACCATCCCGAAGAACTTGGAGGCTTGGTACCTGGGCTCTGATAACTCGTCTGGAAATCCAAGTCGCCAAACGATCTTTTCTGGCGGCGCCAACCTCCTGTCCTTATACCAATCCCGTCACACGCCTCTATGGCTCTGCCAAAGCTTCCGGCGACAGGAGACACTTCTCATTTGCCCTGGGCCGTGAGTCCATGACTAGTTTGTACCCAGGCCTCGAAAACCTACGATTGCAAAGCGGCGCGACAGGCAAAAATGGTCATTGTTTGCTAGGTTTACTTTTGTATCAATTTTTATCTAGCAATACCAGCCGTTCTAGGTGTCACATAGCTTCAGTTCACAGAAAAGCTGTTGTGGTCCACATTTTGTAGGCATAGTTGTACTTTATCGGTTTTGTGGGGTGTTCCGAGCCCGTGCCCCAGAAGCATCTCAAGGCGGCACCGACCTTAATAATCATCTAAATTGCTAAATGATGCCAACGCCCCTATCTAAGTTCAATCACCAGACAAAAGAAGGGAAAAAGCAGGCCGTGCTCTCAACCTCACTTTCTTCACTGAACCCGAATCTCCCCCATCTCTCTTCGATCACATCACAAAGAATATCCTTCGATCGATTGACTGCCCCCGATGTCTCAGAAGCGGCCTACTTTGGAGCTGGGCTCTGTTCTGGTGGTCGGAGGATGCGGGTTTCTGGGCTGGCACATTGTCGATCAATTGCTCAATTTCCCTTCAGAGACCGATGCCAGCGTTGCCCTCCCGAAACCAGAAGGAGACTCTCGATTCGATAATCCTCGGTTGGTCGATCGGTACCCTAGGTGCGTAGCGAAGGTCGCCGTTCTCGACCTGCGAACAGCCAACAATCGCCTGCCCGGTGCACAGTACTACGACGGCGACATCACGTCCGAAGAATCCCTGCTGGCTATTTTCCGCGCGGTCAAGCCGGACGTCGTCATTCATACCGCGACGGCGAACGTGTTGGAAGGAAATAAGGAGCTGCTGCGCAAGGTCAATGTCGATGGAACCAAGACGTTACTGGAGGTCGCGGGCGGTGATCGTGGTGACTGGGGTGGGAAGTGCAAGGCCTTTGTGTATACGAGCTCGGCCTCCGTCCTGCACGACACACAGAGTGATCTGAAAAATGTGAACGAGGATTGGCCGCTCATTCGGGGCAAGCTACAGCTGGAGTACTACTCCGATACCAAGGTTCGTTTGTAAACACTTCTTTTGCCGTGCTGGGTTTTACTAACGGACATCAACCTGCCTAGGCCGAAGCGGAAGAAATAGTCTTGAAGTACAACCGTGCTTCTCCTTCATCCATGGTGACATGTGCTCTTCGCCCCGCAGGTATATACGGTGAGAAGGACACCACATTTACTTTCAAGGTCCTTGAGCACGCAGCCAAAGCATCTCCGACCGTATTACGCATGCAGCTCGGTGATAACAACAACTTGTTTGACTTCACATACGTTGGCAATGTCGCCTACTCTCATCTGCTTGCCGCATACCGTCTTCTTGCCACTCAGACGCGGTATGAGGCCGGGCAAGGCGGCCCCCTGGACCACGAGAAAGTAGACGGAGAAGCCTTCAACATCACAAATGACTCTCCCGTGTACTTCTGGGACATTACTCGCGCTGCATGGGCGCTGGCAGGAAAGGTTGTGGGGCCTGACCAGGTGTGGCAGCTTCCCGAAGATCTTCTCGGGCCCATTGGCGGCGTCCTGGAGACTGTATTTGGCCTTATTGGCAAGACTCCCCGTTTGACAAGGCGCATAGTCCGGTACTCATGCATGACTCGCTACTACTCTTGTGAAAAGGCCAAGTACCGACTCGGGTACAGTCCAATCGTCTCGGTCCCTGAGGGTCTCTCCCGCGCGGTTGGATATGTGCTGGAAAGCGAACGATTGGATTCTGAAAAGAAGGGGCTGTGACGCCTTGGCTGGGAATTTTTAGGTCGATATGGCGTATATGTATTGTAATATATGACTAATTCTTGTGACATTCCCCTTGGCTTTGTCCTGTTCATAGTTCTTCATGCAAAGCTACACTTGCTGATGCTATTCATGACAGACATTATGAAGAAATTCTCATACTACCAATCGAGGACCAGAACAGGATATATGTCTTTATTCACCTGGATCACAGCCAGATCTTGTAGGTCAAAATCGTTCGCATATGGGCTGAACCAGCTTTCCTGTTTTGACAGTTCAATACCAACAGACTGTCACCACAGCTTCCTGAGCAGTACCCGGAGCAACTCGTCCTGCTTCGCAAGATGTCTACTAAAGACTCTTCTTGTGTCTCTGGTATACTTTTCCAACGCCCTGAGATTCGGGAACTTTGTCGGTTTCTGCTTCAAAATACGACAATCGAGAAGATCCACGATATTGACATAAACCTCCGACAAAGCCTGAAAAACCAAATCAGTAACCCGGCCTCCCGACCTTCAAGGCAGCATAGCATACCTTCTTGCATTGCCTGATAGACGTGAACGGTCCTGTCAGGTCCAGCTCCTCGCACAATTGCTGCCAGTTCTGAAGTCCGGTGAGATTCTGCCCAAGCAGTCTATCGTACTCTAGGGCCATGCATCGGTTCCACATCTTGCGCCAGGTTTTTGAGCCCGTCTTCCATTTTCTGTGGCTTGCTAGACGGTTGAACTCATCGCTCACTGAGGCGTCTGGGTTGGGCTTGAAGTCTGGGAAGTCGGTGAAGAACGCGCGTGTGTTCGCTGCCATTGCAGGGGAGTCTCGTAGTTGCGCTATCGCCCGGCGAGGTCATGAATTCTTCGCTGGGAGTGATGAGGGTTGAGCGCTTGGCCATAATAAAGGTTTAGAAGCAACCACGAACGCTCCATTCCGAAGCCTTAGTAGCTCTTTTTATGTGTCTTAACGGACTAAGAGGCTGTCTCAGAGCTATTGCTTGTCTTAGGGCAGTCAAAGAAATGTTGCATTCACAGCTAGTTGAGTGTGTCTTTGTTAATTGTCTGACTAATTCATATGACAGTCTTTGGGCTGGTCTGACAGGAACAGAAAGAACTACCCTAGTGCCATCTAAATTTGACTACAAATGAGTTGCACCCGTGATTCCCATGTCACGCCACCATCTGTCTTCTAGCAGTGTGGATTAAGCTGTTCTGTTCCTTGTCTACTTGGTTTGTCTTGACCAGTCATTGAAATGCAGCTCCCTATCCCCCTGGTCAGCTTCTTGGGCCTGGTTACAAGTGCTCTAGAAAGCTGGACAGACGGCTTCTCCGATCTGTGGAAAGACACTTTGGGTAATGATGAGACGTTCGACTATGTCGTTGTCGGTGGTGGTACTGCTGGGGTGACTCTCGCGGTCCGTCTGGCTGAGCAGAAACTCCGGGTGGCTCTCGTCGAGGCTGGGGAAACATACGAACTCAGGTCCCCAGTAGCAGCCATTCCTGGCGCCGCCAGTATAGGTGTTGGCTCTGACATTCAATCCACCACGGCAATTGACTGGAAGTTTGTGGCTAGAAATGTCACGGGTGCTAATCACCGTGATATTCATTATCCCAGAGGCAAATGCCTTGGAGGATCGTAAGAGCATCGCGCTACTTTGCCTTTTTCGAGGCAACGGCCTATTTTACTGACTTGATATTCTGCATGGACAGGTCAGCTCTGAACTTTATGGCCTACCAAAGGTGGGCCAAACTTCGTTCTCTAATGCTGATTCCAGGAAATAGACTGATAGCTGTTGTGCTAGACCAACTAGGGAGTCGATGCAGCTTTGGGCTGATCTTGTTCAGGATCGGAGTTACACTTTTGACAACACTCTGCCCTATTATCAGAAGACCGTTCAGTTCACGCCCCCAGACACGCTGCGACGCGCCGCGAATGCTACAGCGCAATACAATCCTGATTCTTTCGCTCATGAAGGACAACGCCCACTTCACGTATCTTACCCTGTTTACGCTATGCCCTTTTCGAGCTGGATGAGACTTGGAGTGGAAGAGGTGGGTATAAACGAAACGCTGGACTTCAACAGCGGGTCATTGTTCGGTGCTCAGTATTGCAGCTTTACCATTCGACCGTCTGATGAGACAAGGAGCAGCTCGCAAGCTGCCTTTCTGAGCCCGCTACCTTCATCAACTTACCTGAAAATATATCAGGGTACGATGGCAAAGAGAATACTATTCAACCCACAAAAGCAAGCGTCTGGGGTGCAAGTGAGCGATTTACTGCGAACTTTCACCCTCAACGCGGAGCGAGAGGTGATCATATCGGCAGGTGTATTTCACACCCCGCAGCTCTTGATGGTTTCTGGAGTCGGGCCGGCCGATACTCTTTCAGAACACGGCATTGATGTTGTTCAGGATGCGCCTGGTGTAGGTCAGAATATGTGGGACCATGTCTTTTTCGGACCAACGTACCAGGTAGCACTTGAGACATACACGAAAGTACCAACAGATGTAGGGTATCTCGCATCGCAAATGGCTCAATATATATTCTCTCATGGGGGAGTACTCACCAATCCAGTCATCGACTACCTTGCATTTGAGAAGATCCCAAATTCCTTTCGTTCGAACTTCTCAGTCCAGACGATCGAGGACCTTTCGTGGTTCCCAGATGACTGGCCGGAGATTGAGGTTGGTCGCCTCGATGTGCAGATTTGTTGACGCGTAACTGACTTGCTTTTCCGGGCAGTACATTTCATCAGCTTCATACGTGGGAAATTTCTCGAACCCACTTGTCTCGCAACCTTCGGGTGGTAAGCAATATGCAACAATCCTGGGCACCCTTGTTGCGCCGACGTCTCGCGGAAATGTGACTATCGCCTCCAACGATACCTCAGATCTGCCTATAATCAACCCCAATTGGCTTTCAACGGAGGCGGATCAGCAAGTAGCGATTGCGGCGTATAAGCGTATCCGTGATATGTTTCACAGTGAGGCCATGGCGCCGATTGTTGTGGGAGATGAGTACTTCCCCGGGAGTCAGTATCAAACAGACGCAGAAATCCTCGAGGTTATTCGCAATACAGTGATGACTATATATCACGCTGCATGTACTTGCAAGATGGGAACACGAGACGATCCTATGGCCGTCCTCGATAGCCGGGCCAGAGTCTTTGGTGTCGATAGGTTAAGGGTTGTCGATGCCAGTGCATTTCCCATCCTGGTGCCTGGACATCCCCAGTCTACTGTCTGTAAGTAGCAGGAATTCCTTCTTCTGTGATCATTAACTCAATCAATTGGCAGATATGCTTGCAGAGAAGATCGCAACCGATATCATCTCCTCATTAGCCTGATATCTCTCTCAGCAGGAGAGTTCAGGCATAGATCTATTTGCAACAGAAGTAGAGACCATATTTATAAACTCCTGTAGATTATATATCCAGGACATAATCCTGATCTGTGTCTGTCTTGAGCAGGGAAGATCTCTGTGAAGCTTTACAAACGTGTATCATCTAAAACTTGCTAATATACATATCTGGTGCTCGATATACTTTGAGAAAATGGCATCAATTGACTGCTAGACTCGTTCTAGGGTCCTATATATTTTCGAGACTCAAGCTTAAAAGCGCATATATATATATATATTACTTTGGATGCTCAATATCAGCATGCAAAGATTTAAAGGATTCAACAGCCTCACAAGAACTAACACCCAGTTGCGAGCCAGTTTTCACCAAGTACACAGAGGCCAAGAAGAGTGTTCCGGAGCGTAGAGCAGCCTGCAGCCCTCCATGGCGTTTGGAGGATAGTATACGTTGACTTACCGCCGATTCCATCCCTTTGTGACACGGCGGCATCAACAATCATGATTCGCGGGCTCTTTATACCAATGCGAAGGGGATCGACTAGAGTAGGTAGTCACGGGGGATATTCGCATGGCATGGAATCGGTTCATGGGCGAGAGGACTACCTTAGGGACGAGTGATATGACAGGGTAAGGTCGATCAGCAATGACCTGATAATAATGACGAGGGTTACGCGCGTAGACAATGAAGATCATGAATCATTTCCATCACTCTATATCTACTCAGTACGTATCGATCGAGGAAATTAGCGAGGACAGACATGGTCTCAGGAAGGAGACAGCCAGTACCGTCGTTCGACCAGGCTAAATAAGATGGAGTCCAACTTGGTCCATTGATCCCTGATGGAGACGTTGAAGTGTAGGACGGAGTATTTGTTCTGTGATTAGGTATAGAGCCTACTGCCTACCTAAGGTGAAACTTACCACCTAGAGAGGTAGGGGTCCTTGCTTATGTGGAGGAAGAGCTCCCCCATTTCGTCCAGTCATGCTCCAGTATCTGGCTGTATATCATTCGTCCCCGCAAGAGGATGCTGATCGGCTCCGGCTAGGGATTTCTGGGGTAATGATGGACAGTGCCGTTTCTGAGGGTTGCGATGCCGACTTGCTGAAGTTGGAGAATGAAGATCCTGCAGGATCCATGGAATGGGTAATGATTGATGGAGCAGGCAGTGAGGAAAGTTTGGGTCGCGGACGACGGACATTTGTGAGAGAATATTCTAGCGAAGTTTTTGTGGGTACTTTTTCAAATGCAATTCGCGTGACGATGAAGGATAAGCTTAATAGGCTTTGCTGAGAATTGGATGATTGAAAGTCAAAACGAGGCGTCTGAGATTATGGGTTGGCTGCTATGAGAGATAGGAGTATGATGTGTCAGATTTAACGCTCCCATAGTCATGGATATACAATCTGATTACTCTAGAAGTACATAGTTAGTAATGAAGGAGAAATTGGATGCGTCATGGGAGAAGTCATGCACAGGACATAGGTACGGTAGGTAGGTAGGGGAGTGATCTGTGAGAGGCAGAATGGATGCTTGCGGCAAAGATATCGAGAGTTGCTTTTCCCCGCCCTTTTACCCCGCAGAGACTCAACTGGTCCTACACTCCACGCATCAACGACCTCTAAAGAAAGCAATGTTCAATCACTATGAGTTTTCTCCTTGGCATACTAGAATAACTTGATTGTTTCAAACATGAGATAACCCAGGAATACAACGCGAAACATTGTTCAACGCTGGAGGCCAGTAGGAATCATCTCCGAGCAATCCGCCCGAAGGTGCAGGTGGCTAATGGCTACGAAAATTATTCTGTGTGCACCTTTTCAAGAAACTCCAATAGACAGATTAAAAGGGTATTTCTCTCATGGGTTATTGCTATGACTACCATGGCTCGATCGGCAGATGATAAACACGTACTTCATCCTTGATAATGGCAAACATCCAAAAAGTAATACCCTTGCATAAGTACAGGTGCATGATTCGCCATTTGCATCAGTGGTTTATTTGGTCGATCCTCTAGTCTAATCTCTTGGGAAGTGTCAGAGTCAACTGTCTCATTCCAGTCGAAAAGTTATTTTCTTTGAGAGGCGATGCCCCTGGATTGAGCTAGGTCAAGTGCTCTAGGGAGGAAAATGAGATCCATGGGACAAAACGGCGATGACGAGAGTTGACGTTGCAGGTGTGCCCCGATCAAATCAGCAGCCAGCATTTATACCTACCCATGCAGATGAGTTAAGAAAGTTCAGTACTAGTAGATACCGTAGGTAAGGTAGTTCAAATTTGTATCCCCACCTCAGAGAGAGAGTAGACGGACAGACTGCCAGAAAAGGATKTCAACGTGCCTAGTAGCTATTTTTGTGTAGGGAGAAAAACTATGAAGTAAGAACAAATCCTAGCATAGTAAGGACATAGCAGATCTAGATTCCACAGAAGAGGGACCATGTTTGGGTGGTTTGGGATTAGCACTGCATGGATGTTTAATGAATGCACCGCATCGTCGTCTACCACCTACAATGGATAGATACAGACGAACCAACGCATAATGGCCATTTGAAGAATGACAGAGGGTGGCGGCCAGTGGCTGTTGGGGTAGGTCGTGTGGTCGGAATGATATCCCTTGAGGGGGGAGACATAGTAAGAGAAGCAACCATGTGCAGAGGAGTTGTCCAGGTAGGAGGATTCTGGATGATTGAGCAAGCCTTTCTCATAATGACAGCGAGAGTCAAGTACATTTATTCAAGCAGATAAAATATGAAAACAGTACATAGGCTCCCTTGGATAAACAAACTACTTCTAACTTACCACGACTGGCTTTATAAGTTTATAACCGTACAAAAATAATAACACTAAATAACCATGAGACTGCAATCATGAGATAGATAGACTCCAAAGTAAAGTCAAGAGTCAAGACAATAGCATCGTGCCATCGGCTAGTCTATCACAAGTGGACCGCCTATTTGCTGATCAATCAACTTGAGAAACATCAAACCAATTGTATTGCCTGGATAGAATCGTGTTGAGACTAAGTTTCTCGTCCTATGGGCTTAACCTTGTATGTATTTCTACTTTTTCTAGCAGTAGTAAAATGTGAAAAAGAGGTCGTTTTCCCTCGATAAAGTAAAATAATAGAGAGGGAGACAATATTCAAGTGCTGCGCTGCTGCTGCGTTTTCCCGCTTACAGTCAGAGTGTTTCGTCTTGTTTCGTCTTTCTCTTCGTCTTGTTCCCTTCCACGTTCATCCTCAGCTAACCTCACTTCTTTTCCCCTCTCTTCCAAACCACCTTATCTATTTCCTGACCATCATCAATTCCCTCCGAGTGTTGTCATTTTATTGCTTCAAGTTTCCACACAACATCCAACCTCTGATTGAGTCAATCACCTCTCCTGAGGGTTGACTCTGTCGATCACCCTAGTTTCGCGTTTACACCTCTCCGTCGCGCCATTCCCCGCATAGCCGCTATTCTCCGTCCAATTTCACTCCTCCTTCGACCTTGAATTTTCATCTGACCAAAATTTTCTCTATATCCTTCGCGTTCGGGGCAATCCATCTCCTCTGCTACTTGCTTTGGGAGACACGGTTGTCTCACAACGCCTGTCGTCCTCTGTGAGGTCATCCCTCTTCCTTCTCGCCTGCGTACCTCCGCGACCCAGCCATGGCCCATTAGTCCTGCGGATGCATTCATAACACCGCACGAGGGCACCGGCTCTGCCCGGCAGACGCTCTGCTCGGCTTACTGTACACTCTCGGTTTATTTGGCTCGCTTGATTCTGCCTCGCGCTCTGCACTCACAACACGTCGTCTACGCCGCTCTCGGTCCTCAATTCGGTCAGGTGGACCTTTCAGTATGGCGGGAAATGGCACACCCAGTGCCCAGTTCCTTGCTCCCCCGGCCGTTACTGCCTTACGGCAGGAGGCTCGGGGGATCGACCCGAAATTCCCACCCATGACTCGTTCCCTTAGCGATGATATGCGGGAAGAACGCGAGGAGTTGAAGGAGGCGGCGGAGCAGACCTTGAACGTCATCGTGGATTTGGATCTGGACGGCCGCATCAAATGGGTCAGTCCATCATGGCGTCAAGTGGTGGGGACATCTCCTGAATCGTTAGAAGGCCGAATGATTTCGGATTTCCTGGTCGACAATAAGACTGCCTTCCACGATGCTATTGAATCCATGAAGGAAGACGACTCTCGCAGTCGCTTTATTCGCTTCGGTGTGAGGATGGGCCCCGAGTCGATACTGAAATACTCGCCCGAGCCCCGACCAGTCGATACGGTGACAGAAGAAAGCAGTGAGGGTTCTCAACCGTCGAAGGAAGCAGACAACTACCATGACGTCTTGAGCATGGAAGGGCAGGGCATTATGGTATTTGAGCGGACGCCAGATGGGACCGGCCATGTAGGTTTCCACTCATCCCGACATAACGCGTTGACCCGCAGAATGACAGACTAACGAAGCTCTGATTTTAGACTATGTGGATGCTACGACCTTTCCATCAGCCCCGAGAAGTGACTATTGATCTTCCTCCTCTGTTGGTGGAGTCGTTGGGTGTCGGTGCTGAAGTACTGGCGAACTACTTGACAATTCTCGCTGAGGCTGCGGCGAATGAACCCGATCCCTCGAAGTACCCTGCGCCCAATCCGGTTCTCTGTCGCATTTGCGAGCGTCAGATCACCCCTTGGTGGTTCGAGAAACATTCCGATCTCTGCCTTCAGGAACATCGGGCAGAGATGGACGTTCAGATCGCCCAGGAAAATCTCAACGAGCACCGTCACGCCATCGTGAAAGTCTTAGATGCACTGGAGGCTCGACAAAGCAGGCCTCTGGCGGGAGAAGCGCCTTCCCCGACACCGCAGCCGGAGTATAAAGGACTAGCAATTGGGCCATCACCCGTCGTTTCGGCACCCTCTTCTGGAAATGTTTCAAACTCTAGCTCGGCTCCATGCACTCCCCCACGGTCTCGCGAACATTCAGCTTCGGATGGCGGCCATTCACGCGGTCGGTCATTTGCAATTCGGCGACCGTTCACTCGGATCGTTGAGCTGATTCTCGATTTGTGCGACACAGCTCTCGAAATTAACATGCCCGTGATCAAAGAACCCCGCGGGGACAGCATGGATGATTTCCGGACTCTCTCACCGCAATCCGAATCTCGAATCTCTCAAGTCTTGCAGTGGCAATCTCCCAGTTCCAACACTTTGGAACAGGAGCAAGGTCTCGCTGCTCTAAGCGCTGACACGGAGCAGGTCTGCAAAGCAAAAGTTGACGCAGTTGTCCGCCATCGCAAGATCGTCGAATACGCAGAGCGGATCCGCATTGAGTATACGGTGATGGTGGAAGACTGTATTACAGCTGCCCTTAGTAAGGCTGAACGTATCGCTGCCGGCCAGTTGAGCGATTCGACGTCATCGGAAGACGAGCTCCCGCCTGAAGACGCTGCTGCTCCCTCTGCGACTGCTAATGACAGTAGTACTGCCGTCGCTCCTCCCCTGTCACCGCAGCCTGTCAGCCGGCAGCCAACTCTGTCGACATCTGCATTGACCATGTCTATGCGCAATGCATCCGAACGCTTTCAGTTTCCGCACACCGAACGTAGGTCGTCCTCCTCGGTTGCCGTCTCTACGGGATCAAACAGCCCGATGGAATGCCCTACTCCCCGGTCGCACAGGAGTGCTGCGGGATTATTAGGCACATCTCAACCTTCTCGTCGGGGGCTCTCGATGGTAGATCTCGATGCGGGAGAAATGAGCGATAGCAGTGTGCTTTCCTCTGCTTTTACCGGAGCCGTACGGACTGAATCTCCAGCATCCGACCGGAGCTTGGAGAGAAAACGCAGAAGCTTGGTGCTCCCAGGGTTGTCCAGCTCCCCTCGTCGCCAGCCCTCGCCCGCCAGAATGTCGACCCCTCACTCGCCCTTACGCATGCCCAAACCTCGGCTCTCCAGCGGCGCTGAAAGCCTGCCGTCGCCCATAGTTTCACCTTCCACTCACGCGAGTGAATTAGCGAATTATCACTACCGCCATCATCGACGACAGTCATCAGCGACTTCATCTGACGTGACGAAGCCCCCAGTTTCTCCTCACCTGACATCTGCCAGTCAGCCTCAACCCCGTCCAGCGCCCCCGTCGATCAAAGATTTCGAGATCATCAAACCTATTAGCAAAGGCGCCTTTGGCAGCGTCTATCTGTCCAAGAAGAAGTCGACTGGGGAATACTTCGCAATCAAAGTTCTCAAAAAGGCGGACATGGTTGCCAAAAATCAGGTAACTAATGTCAAAGCTGAACGCGCCATCATGATGTGGCAGGGGGAAAGCGATTTCGTTGCTAAGCTGTATTGGACGTTCTCGAGCAAAGACTATCTCTATCTGGTCATGGAGTATCTGAATGGTGGCGACTGTGCTTCCCTTGTCAAAGTCCTGGGCGGGCTTCCAGAAGACTGGGCCAAGAAGTATATAGCCGAGGTGGTTCTCGGAGTGGAACACCTGCATAGCAGGGGCATTGTCCATCGTGATCTCAAGCCGGACAATCTACTGATCGATCAAAAGGGCCACCTCAAACTGACCGATTTTGGCCTGTCCCGTATGGGCTTGGTCGGACGCCAGAAGCGCGTCCTCAAGAGTTTGAACGAACCAGCGCCCGACCTTTTGAAGCAGGGTCCCTTCCCTCGCGCGACATCTATTGCGTCATCTCGGTCGGCGTCGTTCGATTTTCAGGCCCCTGGTTCACCAGGATCAACACCACTCATGACCCCCGACCTCGCTGGCAGTCTGACCCAGCCATCGTACTTCAGCCTTAACCAGAGCGGTCTCAGCCGCCAACCCTCGCGTCGGGCATCCGGCTACCGCAGTGACAGTGGTGGCAGCGAAAATCTGAGCGCTATATTCCGAAATTTCTCTCTTAACGAGGGCAACGAGACTGCGTCTTCTTTGCCGCCATTTTCCTTACCTGTTCCGGTACCATCATCCAATAACGCAGCCGAAGAAGAGAGCCAGAGTGAAGCCGGCGAGTCTCCCCGCTTGTATCCGCTCCAGCCGACCTTGAGCAACTCGGTACCCTTCAGTACTCCGCCCCAGCAGTCGATGATGCCTCCCCTCATGGCGCTCTTTGACCCCGAAGATCATAACAGACGATTCGTCGGCACTCCGGACTATCTCGCACCGGAGACTATTAATGGACTAGGCCAAGACGAGATGAGCGATTGGTGGTCCTTGGGCTGCATCATGTTCGAGTTTCTCTTCGGTTTCCCCCCTTTCAACGCCGCGACTCCTGACGAAGTGTTCGAGAATATCCTACACCGGAGAATTAACTGGCCAGACGAGGCAGAAGAGCTAGCATCTCAGGAAGCCATCGATCTCATGAACAGACTTATGACTCTAGATCCTCGCGAACGCATCGGAGCCAACGTTGATGACAAATTCCCGAACGGAGGGGCGGAAATTCGCAGCCACCCTTGGTTCTCTGATATCAACTGGGATACTCTGCTGGAGGATAAAGCACAGTTTGTGCCGAACCTTGAGAATCCTGAGGACACCGAGTACTTTGACGCCCGTGGCGCCACTCTACAACCCTTTGCCGAAGAATTAGAGGAAGGGCATTCTTCGCAACCTGTCACAGCAGCAGACCGCCCTCATGACGCGCTGTTCAAAGTTCGCTCGCAGGTCAATTCGATGAAGCGGCCCTTGATGCCTCTCCACATTCCCCCGCATGTCCGTGACTCGCGTAGCAGGAGACTGAGTGAGCCAGCCTTGGCCGATGACTTTGGCAGCTTTTCCTTCAAGAATCTCCCCATGCTCGAGAAGGCCAACAAGGATGTCATCCAGAAGCTGCGCCAGGAGGCTTTGCAGGCCCAACAGCGCCAATACAGTTCTTCCATTGCTCAAGCAATTCCACCAACGCAGGGTTCTGCAGCCCCGTCCGGCCCTTCGCTGGAGGGCAGCCCGTTGCCGATGCCACTACAACGAACCTTGTCTCATAATAAAGGCAGCAACCGACCATCATCGCCTTCCAGCTTGAGCCAAGCTAACTCCTCTCCGAGCCGTCCTTCACAGCCCTCATCCCCGCTTCTTGTGCAATTCAGCACCGGCAACAACCACGAGCGCAGAAAGACGTCAGGATCATCCTCGACGAATTCTCATCAGTCTAGCGGGTCTTTTGCGACCGGCAGTACTGATCAGGGTCGCATGGCAAATATCAAACTAGGCTCATCAGCATCATCTCCCAGTAAAATCGGTCGAGGAGCGACACACTCGCCGGATAAAACACCTTCGGGCCAACGACAGGGCAGTATCCCAACAGCCCGAGCGAGATCGCAAACGATCGGATCCCAAGATGGAGAATTATCGTCCTCTCTCGCAAAGGAATCGTATGTCGCTGGTCATTACAAGCGCCGCAGTCAATTGTTTGACATATCACCTTCCTCGTCAGACAATGAGGACCCTCGTACGAAAGCTTTGCTCAAAGTCCAGCGCCGTCGTCAGAGCTCAAGACGCCTGTCCCAGATCAACATTCTTGACGGTCCATTCTTCCGGCCTTTGGATGTGCTTATATGTGAAGATCATCCGGTTTCTAGGATAGTGATGGAACGCTTGTTTGAGAAACTACGCTGTCGCACAATCACCGCGGTGAATGGTGCAGAGGCGATGCGCTACGCCCTGAGTGAAGTCCAGTTCGATATCATCATGACCGAGTTCAAGCTACCCCAGGTGAACGGAGCAGATCTCGCCCGCATGGTACGCGAAACACGCAGTGCCAATCGGCATACGCCAATCATTGCGGTGACTGGATATCTGAAGGATTTACCTGAAACACATCATTTCGACGCGCTGATTCAGAAGCCCCCAACCTTGACCAAACTCACCGAGGCTTTGTGTAAGTTCTGTCAGTGGAAACCTCCACCGAAGGATCTTAGCCCCTCTCAGCCCTTCGCTGGCCAGCCATCCGCGCTTCGTCACGCTGCTCTCGCCACCAATGCAGATCAAAGCCCTAGCTCGACAACATCTTCTGGCTTCGCAGTCGTACCTTCAAGCTCGTACCGAGGCTCGAGCCGGGAGGATTCTATCGGTAGTAGCTACTTCGGGGATATGGATTCCATCAAGGCCGAGGAGGCTCCTGTGGTTGTGAGTCGCCCCAACGACGAGTGGATGTCCAGCCAAACAGAAGGACTGGGCATCTCGGACGATTTAGCTCCCAAAGGTGCGACGGATTCCGAGTCTTATCCTAGCTCCAATGCAGTTCCATTTCCGCATTTACTCCATGCCGCTTCAGCTCCCGCTGCCATGGAGCCAACCGGAAAGGCGACACCTCGCAAAAAACGCTCCGGCGAGTCCATCCGCGCCAAGAGACAGTCGTTGGAAAACAAGCGCTACGAGTGCGCCGAGTCTGGCGATGACGAAGATGAGGAGCTTGGAAACGCGCATGTGCGCACGCCTAGCTCGAAATCTAGGTCCCACCGACCGGGTTCTAAGTTGGGGGTAGAGATGATGAGGACCAACAGCCGGGGCAGTGTGGTCAGCGGCAGCGAAGAACTGCTGAGAAAGGAGCGCGAGGCATTGGAAAGGGGCAAGAATGGAGAGTCTGAGAACGCGATTGAGAGCGGGGAGGAGCCGACCTCGTCGTCTCCAAGCACCTGTGATGTGGAGGACAGGTTCGACAAACTGCAGATCTCCGACAACACAATACTGGAGAGACCCGAAGAGGAAATCAGCCCGAGAGACTCGCCATTACCACAGGGTACAGATCTGGGCTCAACCTCGTCTGCAGCGACACGGCTGAAGAGACCGTCCTGCTCGCAACGCGATACGGGGGTCACCGAGATTTACAGAGGGACTGCCAGCCAGCCTTCCGCCGCAACAAAGGCTGGCGCGGAAACTCTCAAGAAGGGCCAAGTCACTCCTCCGATTATCATTTCCAAGGAAGACGAACCCGGCGCCTCCGCGATGATCCTAAACACACCATCACCCAGAATGTCAAAGGGCAATTTAGGCACCGATGCCGACAATGATTATGATCAGTCTGCCGACTCCGAAGCCACGCCTCGACCTCAACATACCCCTTCCCCAAATTTAGATCTCGATCATACCCCGCGACCATCTGAGCGATAGAACCGCGGCAATGCCAGTGTCTGGATAGAACAAATAGAAATTACGCTTTCTTGACAGTTCTCTACATGGCAAGGCATTGCATTCCAATCTGCCTTACGATGGCGCATCCTCTTTGCATCGCCAAAGACCTGTTTCAATATGCATCTACACTTGTCAAATTATCCTCTCCTGTCAAGAGTGTCATTTTGCCTCTCGTGACTTGATTTTCGTCTTTCTTTCTTTTGCTTTTTATCTGGTTTGTCAAGGCTAAGCGGGTGTTGGGGGGTTTGTCATCTCACCATGTGACCATTGTTTCGTTACATTCCTTGGGCTTTTCCATTCATCTCTTTTACCACCAACTTGCATCACTTA
Organism: Aspergillus viridinutans; assembly: GCF_018404265.1. Lineage (NCBI taxonomy): Eukaryota > Fungi > Ascomycota > Eurotiomycetes > Eurotiales > Aspergillaceae > Aspergillus > Aspergillus viridinutans. Next base: position 1,195,709 of record NW_025091217.1, read on the forward strand.
CGATCTCAGCATCTCTTTTGTACGATTTTCCTTGCTTCTTTCTTCAGAACAAATTGTGTACTTAGGGCTCAACAAAAGCAGATCCACAGCTTTTGGAGGTGCGGGAATTCATCCGTCGACTCGAGACTCGGACGTGCTCAACGTGCTCAAGTAAGCTGTAATTACGGCAGCGCATTTGGATGTATGCTCGAGATAGATGCTTTATTTATCTTATGCCACAGTCTGGGTGGGAAATTGTATATCTGTATATGTAGATACATGTAAAGTCTAATAAATCACAAAGAAAGCAACATGATAGTTCAAGTACTTGGATGAAACCGACATCAAGCCCATTTCACATCCAAAGCGAACGAACACTCCGGACATACCTCGTTCGACGGGTTTCCGATTGGATAGAAAATCGTATTACAAAAAGGATAGACTGTATTCACAGGTCGAGAAAAGAAGATCCAGGGAGATGCCGGATAAGATGCGGTATGTGCTGGACATGAGCAGGTAGTGACGAGTGATCTAAATGGGAAGGGTATATAGCTGTGGTGTGATCAATGTCCCGTCGGCTGCCGGTTGATAGTGGTACCCCGGTCCTCTGTCGAGCGAGCAGAGGGCGACACGGTGCGGATCTGCGACAGCGCCGGGCCGATGTCAGACCGCCCCTGTTCCATCATGTCCTCTTGCTCGTGGACGGGGTGTGTGCGATGGCGGAAGAACCGGTTGCGGCTGATGGAGGAGATGCTGTGGCCGCCGTGAGAGTCGGTAGAGCGGCGGCCGTCGGAACCGGTGGCTGCGGGGACGCTGCGGTTGGAGTTGGAGGTGCGGATCTTGGACAACGAGGCGCGGCTCCTGCGCTCTTCCTCTTCCTCCTCCTCTACTTCCTGGATGCGCCGTTCGTCGTTCTCGCGGTTCGCAATGCGGACGACTTCGTCAACGTAGCGGCCGCGGCCTTCAAAGACATCGCCCATGACATCCATGGAGGAGATGTCGCGCATGCCGAGTGAGAAGTCGACGTGTTTGCGGGAGATGGATTCGCCACGAGCGCGCGCGGCAGCGGTGTTCATCCCTTTGCGGAGGATCGAGGGGTGGCGAATGGCAGTGCCGGTGCCGGTGCCTGGCTGGTCGTGGTACTCCTTTTCGCGGAGAGGTGTAGCTGGGGGCCGGCCGTCGCTGGTGCCGGGTGGGGGAGCGAATTGCTGGTTGTGGCCGTTGTAGCGAACGTGAACGGGGAAGTCGAGGCTCGCGCCCTGGAGGTTCATGCGTGGGCCCTCGATGCCAATCTCCTGCAGGGCGATCATGAGCATGCAGATAAACTTGTTACGACGTTGCAGACGCAGGCCTTCATTCTGCCAGTTGGATTTGTAGAAAAAGACGACGTTGAGAGTAACGGAGAAGTTTTCGGTGACCTGGCGCATTTCGGTGAGGATGTTGGTCTGGAACTCGCGCTTTTCGCTGCGGACAAACTCCAGCAGGCGTTGGCGCAGCGCGTCGATCTGTTCGAGCGTCGTGCCGTATTTGATCACGATGGGGACCGCTTCGGCGAGAGCGCCCGAGCGGCGTTGGTTCAGGATGAAGAGAGTATTGAGATAACTGTTGGGCGCCTGGACGACGTGGCCCTGCATCTTCTTGAATTCAGTATACAGGAGGGAAATCTGCTTGACAAAGTAGTCATCACCAAGACCAGCATCTCCGGCGTTACCGTAAATTGTGACACGGTCTCCCACGTCGAAGGGGTGCTTGACGAAAACGAAAATGACTGATTGGAGAAACTCCTGAGCAGTGGAGGAGAACAGCCAGGACAATGCAAGGACACTGGAGCCTGCAGAGGTAAGAACACCAGCGGCCGATGTGGAAATCAGCGACAAGAAGACAATGAGTGCGATGACGATGACGAAGAACTCCAGCACATTGTCGAGTCTCGATACGACCGAATCGAGATCTTTCAAAGATGCGGTGATCGATTTACGCTCCCGTCCGATCTCCACGCAGACTGCTTCTAGCTCTTCCATGGAGATATCGCCATTCATATCCTTGTCGAACATGGTGAATGCGGCCTCGGCTTCCTCGTTGTTGTCGAATGCCTCTTTCAAATCCCCGGAAAACACGGTTTCAAACCCATCTCGCACAAAAGTGCGGTAGAGCCGTCTGGCCAGGGCCTGACAGCCGGTAGTCGTGCGCAGCAAAGTCAAAACAACCTGGTAGGGGTGGCTGCTGCTCGTAGCCTTGCGGCCGGTGAAATCAGCCGCGACTGCACCCGCGACGTCCGTGACTCGATTCATGGCGCCCTTGGCAATACGCTGCGCCTTTCCGGCATATTGCAGGGGAACGCGCAACGGCGTCTTGGTGCCGCTGCCACTCTGATCATTTTTCTCCTCGAATTCGTCATCATCAGCCTCGAGCTTTGCTTTGGAAAAGTCATACAGCTTGGTAAGACTGCCAATCTGGAACTTGTTGATTTCAATTCGATCGGCATAGGTGCGCAAGTGGAAGCTGATGGCGATGAGCTGAATGATAACCTTTTCGATAAGGTTCAAGATGGTCCAGACGAAAATGGAGATGATGATCTTGTTGACAGTGTTTTCCCAGCTGCGGGTGGCGGAATTCCCATCAACGTGGTGATTCTTCATGGTAGGCAAGAACGAAATTTCAACACCCAACCACCAGAAGAAGAGTGTCGCATGAAGCTCCAACTGCTTAGCCAAGTCACGCCATTTTTTCGCATTGTTTGTGAAGATACTCGCAAGCAATCCCACAGGGATGGGGATGAATTTAGCCACGATCTAGTTCGAGTTAATGATCTTTCCAAGAAAAGAGTTGAATAAGAAAGATACGTACTCTACCGGCCCAAAGCGTCAACCAGACAATCTCCAGCCAGACGGAGAACCAAAGCAGAGAAACGCCTCCAACATTGGCATCAGGAAAGGCCAAAGCCCCAACAAGCAAGGGAATGAGAAAGATCAGAACAAGCGGGATGATATAGGTGATATAGCGAATGATGAAGCTCGACTCATGAACCTTCTTAATGAACTTGGAAATCTTCGTATTTGGGTTTTCAGGCGGGTTATAGACGGCAGCCTTCTCGTGCAGTGGATTTGTGGCTTCGTCGAATTCATCGATATTGCGAGCGCGATGCGAACGAATTCGCGAGATGGACTCCGCCTTGCTTCCCTTTTCCGTGTCGTCATGGGTCGAACGAGATGCGACACGCTCCGCCTCGAGCAAAGCCAGGTCATCATCTAGACGCAGCGATCGTTCTCGCGCGGCCGAAGGTGAGCGCAAGGGTAATCTTTGGGTGTCGTCATAGGAGGTGTCAACCCTGAGGTGATTGTTGTTACTGGCGGCAGAGCCATCATGGATATATGTGCCGTCATCGGAAGGGGAGACGTCAACATCATCCACCCTCTCTTTTCTTTTTTCTTCTGTATATCTAGGAGCAGGGTGCTCCTCGACGGGGGTGGACATACTAGCACCAGGCTAGATATAAATACGGGGGAGAGCTTGTAAAAACAAGTCGATTAAGCTGAAAGCAAAGTTAGAATCATGGATTATAGACGAAAGCAGTAGTAGATGGTCTGGAATCAATAAGTGACCATATAAATGAGCGATAGCGGATTCTTGAGAATGAACAGAAGAGAAAGGATGATGAAAGAGCAGAAAGCAAAGGAGAGTGATGAGACCAACCAAGAGCAATGGGGAAGCCAAACGGGGCAGTCCCTTGAGAGACGGGGAATTAATTCAAGCAAGACGTATGCAGGTACGATTGAGGATAGAGAGTACCTCATGAAATAATATGAGTATAATTGAAAGTGCAGAAAGAGATAAGATGAGATGAGATATGCCTGCCAAAGAATGACAAGCGGCAAGAAAGAGAGCGGATCGCAGGACAAGAATAGGAGAGAGGAGTTAAACAAGTCGCCGACCAGCCAGCATCATATGTAGAGAGAAAAGAAAAAGAGCGAGAAGGAGCTTTTTTAATCTACTTGACAAGCGACGGAATTGAGGAGAAACGGCGATCAGGCGGGAAGACCCAGAGGAGACGAGCTCAAGTCAGAGATTTTCAAGTCCAGGCCTTTTCTCGGTTGATTCAAGGTTGCGGGTTGCCTCCGCCAGAATGATCTGATTCGATACATGAAGAGATCTATCTGTGTGCTCTTGTCTCTATATCAGACCGTGGTGGGAGTTATTTTGGGTGAGTGGTCCCTGGACCCATAAAAGATAGGGATTCGTGGACCCATACATAGTACATGGCGATGGGTCTTCGCCCTCTTGGAAACAATGATCGTAGAATCCGAATAGATCAATCTACTTCGTCCTGTGTCAATTTTCTCATCGTACACTGCCAGAAAGAGGACTATCTCCATATTGTCTCATAACTAATATAATCACAGTGATAGCTGTGCAATATCTCTAGGTACCAGCATCATGTAAGGGCGGAATAACTATCTTCAATCTCGTCCATGCAATGAAGTGGCCACCGCCAAGCAACGCCATCGACGCCACATCAGGCACTTGTGGTCTCCCATTCGAGACACTTGGTGGGGCAATTAGAGAGACTGCTCTGGTGGGAAATGACGATACCAGGCCCAGTTTTCATAACAAATCATCGCCAATGGAGAATGTGTTAGAATTCTAGCATAAAAGCTCAGGTGTTTTAGTTTATAGAGTATGAGAAGCTATATCTTCAGTAATAAATATCTATACCTACAATGAATGTTATGAGGTATGCACATCAGCCACGGAGTACTCTGTCTGTACTTATGTACAAACTGAAGATAAGCAGATGCTCCACCCTCAAGGAAAGCCACCCACAACAAAGTTTGTTTTAATGCAGGGCTGCACGCCTCATAATTATTATTACTGGGCTAAGACCCTCACAGCATGGATTGTGCGACGTCCAGACATTTATTAGGCTGCTTGCTGAAGCACTGTCCAGACATCTATGTATCATAACCATATTTCTTTTGCTCAGAAATATACCTGGTAAAGTGCAACGAATGAGCAGGTGCAATCTCTACTTCCCCGACGCCTTTGACATCATTTCCATTGACGTGGCTCACCCCGCCCTTCCGAGGATCTACAGACATTTGTCTACAGAGTATGTACGGAGTGGACTTGGTTGAATTGCTCGGTCAGCACTCCATATACTATACTGTACTGCTCAGGTAGTTGGCTCGAATTGTTTGGTTGTCATTATCGTCCGGAGTAGTTCATCACATGTTGGACAGATGACTCGGAGTACACCTTGCTTGGAAGAACTGTAAAGCAATAAAGCTGGCCTATGCTCTCCATACAACTTTCGCTTTGAATCAGCGACTATCCTGTATCCCGAGAAGGATGGAAGTGATGCAGGCTTCCTCGGTCTCAGGGATTAGGAGGAACTCCTACAGAACCAAGAACTACCCGGAAGACCTCTTTAGCCATGGGGCAGACCATTAAGTCAGTAATGCCATGAACTCCTTCTGCACACCTTATTGAAGTCCAGAGATACTTTAGTAAGTTTTGGTCTTTGCTTATACTAAACCCCGGGGAGCTCCTCACTCAGTAGGACGTGTAATATTCTATCTACTGATCCCCACATTCCATTAGGAAAGCAACACGTGGTAAGAAGGTACTGTAAAACGTTCAGAGACACCATGACAAACTCTAGCTATAAGTTCAGAGGTTGCCTGATGCATCCATGGGGTGTCTCATATGAGGCGTTTATAACCCATAAACGAACAAAGCTCTGGGCTCAGTAAGGTACCTTAGGATCCTCGCGCAAACCAGTTAACAGCAAAGACAAGCGCTGATTGGCTACTCATGGTGTTGTTGATTGTTGACAGTGTTCCACTCGCAACGGGTAGGCGCAAACCATCAGGGCATCTTCCTGAACGACCGACCGCCTTCCAGACTGTCTTCTTCTTCTCGCTCCTCTCCTCCTCTTCATCAGTACTCTGCCATTTTCTTTCCGCTAGATCCAATCTGTATCAAACCGCTATTAGGAGTCGTCTTCTCTTCTCCCCGCAAGTCTGCGCTGAACCATCATCATGCGAGGCGAGGTATGCCCCTCCGGTTTATTTACCCCTGCTCCCCCGCACGTTCGCCCCTCCTGAACCACGACTTGGGATGGTCGGATCCCTGTCAACGTCCAAAACATCGACCACGGGCTTCTTTACTGCATGGAGATTCTGACATATCTTATCGCGGTATTCTAGGTTTGCCATATCCATATTGGCCAGGCTGGTACTCAGCTCGGTAACAGTGCCTGGGAACTGTGAGGACTCACCGCTTTTGTTCTGCTGACACTATCGCTTGTGATGGTCTTTGGGTGCAATTGTTTGGGCTAATAGACTTGCTTGCTGTGCAGGTATCTCCTAGAGCATGGTCTCAAGGCTGACGGTCGTCTCGATCCCGAGGTGCCTGAATCGCACAACAACGGAGGCTCTTTTGAAACCTTCTTTACTGAGACGAACAACGGCAAATACGTGCCTCGCTCTATCTTCGTTGATCTTGATCCATCGGTGCGTCGCACTTAGATCTGAGTCCAGGATCAGATGGAAGATGAACATCTAAGCTGACTGTAGTAGCCTATTGACGAGATCCGCACTGGCACTTACCGCCAGCTCTTCCACCCCGAACTCTTGGTCAGCGGAAAGGAAGATGCCGCCAATAACTGTGAGCCGAAGGTTGTCTTCGCAGGAAGAGTAAGGGCTAATACATGGCAGATGCTCGCGGTCATTATACCGTTGGCAAGGAACTCGTGGATAGCGTCGTTGATCGAGTTCGTCGCGTTGCCGGTAGGCTCCATCGCAGGCCGCTAACCGGACTGAATTTCTCATTAACTTTGAACAGACAACTGCAACTCGTTGCAGGGGTTCCTGATCTTCCACTCCTTTGGCGGCGGTACCGGTTCTGGCTTTGGTGCATTGCTCCTGGAGCGTCTTTCGGCCGAATATGGCAAGAAATCCAAGCTGGAGTTCTCCATCTACCCCTCGCCGCGCGTGTCGACTGCCGTCGTTGAGCCCTACAATGCCGTCTTGTCCACCCACAGCACTATTGAGAACTCGGACTGCACCTTTTTAGTTGACAACGAAGCTGTCTACGACATCTGCCGTCGCAACTTGGACATTCCCCGTCCTGGTTACGAGCACCTGAACCGTCTGATCGCTCAGGTGGTCAGCTCTATCACCTCGAGTCTCCGATTCGATGGCGCACTCAATGTCGACTTGACTGAGTTCCAGACAAATCTGGTGCCGTTCCCTCGTATCCACTATCCCCTGATCTCTTACGCGCCCGTAGTTTCGAGCAACCGCAGCTCCCATGAGAGCTTCAAGGTGCAGGATCTTACCTTCCAGTGTATGTGCATCATATCGTTTTCTTCTCTTCACTGGAAAATGTGGGACACATCACCATAACTGACTTATGCTGCAGGCTTTGAGCCCAACAACCAGATGGTCGTCTGCGATCCTCGTAACGGCAAGTACATGGCCGTTGCCCTTTTGTACCGTGGTGACGTCGTTCCCCGCGACTGCACTCAAGCTGTGGCCGCCCTCAAAGCAAAGGCATCTTTCAACCTGGTCGAATGGTGCCCCACCGGCTTCAAGCTGGGTATCAACTACCAGAAGCCAGTGCGTGTTCCCGGCAGCGAGTTGGCTCCCGTCGACCGCTCCGTCAGCATGCTGTCCAATACCACTTCTATTGCCGAGGCGTGGGGTCGTCTCGACCACAAGTTCGACCTCATGTACTCGAAGCGTGCCTTTGTGCACTGGTATGTGGGTGAAGGTATGGAGGAGGGCGAGTTCTCCGAGGCTCGTGAGGACCTTGCCGCATTGGAGAAGGACTATGAGGAGGTGGCCAGTGATGGTATGGAACCCGAGGAAGAAGGGGTCGAGTACTAATCGCCCTTTCTTGCTTTGTCCGCTCGCCATCATCCGATGAATCCGCTTCATGCTTCATGCTTCATGTATCTCTGTTTCTCCTGCCAACCTGTGACTGTATTCCATCCTTCCGCTTGCGACAACCCCTCTTGTTAATGCTTTTGCTAGCGTTGATCTTTAGTCTTTGAACTTTTTCCTGTAAAAACAGAAATAGGCAGATATCGCGAAGTAGTAGAAATAATCCAGTATGCCACCTTTTTGTCTATGTTCGTGAGGACGGTACAGGCTTAAACGAGAACTATTGTACAACTAGATAATATTACAGATGGGTTGTTACATCAAGTCATTCAGCCACACGGCAGTCGCGGAGGAGTTTTAAAGATCGCTCGTAAGTCCACATGGTGATGGCACTAGCTGGCGCGGCCTTGATCAAACTCACCGTCAGTCCCCGGTAGAGGCCCCGGACTCCCTGGGTGCGCACTATCATAGCGATGGTGCTAAATACGCCGCGGTATTCGGGGATATTGCGATGCACATACAGTGTGCGTGTGGGACCCTGGACCTGCAGTCGCTTTCGCACGAGGTCAAGCGGAAACACCCCAGTCTTGGCCAGAACACTGGCAATGACTCCCGCAGCGGCATCACCGGACCCAAACGGCATGTTCTCCCGCCCGGACAGCACCGGCCGCAACGATTCATAGGTCGCAAAAAACAGCCCCATGTACGGGACGATCTGACCAACCGCCGCACTGCAGCCCCGGAAGAACCCCGCCGGCCCTTCCTTCCGCGCAATGTCCTGCACCGACCCCAGCAGCGAGGTGTAGATGCGCTCGGTGCCCTGGGCCGCGAAGCGCGTTCGCAGCAGGTCAAGTGGGTACGTCGACGCCGTAGCTAGGCCGCCGGCTACAGCGCCCGAGACGAAGGATTCCAGCGCGGGCGGGAGACGGTGCGGGTCGAGTTGTGCGAGGAGTTGGGTTGTGGTGCGGTAGGCTGTGAACTGCAGGGCGCCGTAGCAGACGTACATGAGTTCGGCGGGGATGTTGCCTTTCCAGAGGCCCTGTTGTCAACATCCATTAGCTTGGCTTCTTGATGGTTCGGACGGCGATGAGAAAGCGCACTGTTATCCCCTCTTGCTTGATGATCGCCCTCATGGTGGAGAGGGTCCCCTTGTATACTGGACCGAGCACATCGCGGTGGGAGGCCGGATCGGAGAGGGAGTGGATCTGGAGCTGGAGGCGGATCTTGACGACGTCGAGAGGGGCGACGCAGAATCTGTTCAACAAGGGTAGTGGATTAGCTGCTGCGATTTCGATTCAGGGCTGTAGAGCAGATAGGTTGGACTCACCGCGAGACCAGCCCGGCGATTCCACCTGAGAGAACGACTTGACGTCGCGTGCCCTTTTCTCGTGTCAGTACTTGAATTGAAGGCTCAAGGACTCGATGTAAGGAGACTGCGGGACTCTGAGGCCGGACGTACCTCATCCTTGAGGTGTTCGCCCCCGGCCGACATGCATGTGATATGTGAAGCAATAGGCTTGGGCTTGGGATAGGCTGGACTGTCGGTGTCGGGGGTTTTCGGGGAACGTCAGCGCAGACTTGGTGACCAGGACGCTTTCATGAGATGGGATGGATTTCCTTAGCGGCGACTTTGTAGTGTTGCAGCAATGGATAAAAAGATTTTTAGGATGGATGAAGGGCTTGCACTCCGCTGATAAGCTGTGGATAAATCAGGATCTGGGGGGATGGAGACAGCATGATTCCTGTTGGGTAAACAATACGTAAAGGGAACGCTACCTTACCTACGGGTCATTTCCGTTACTGCTACTATGGTAGATACTGTTGCTACCTTTTCTCAGAGATACTGTCTGGAATTCTGGAATGCTTCGATTGTCAAGATAGACATTCTTGCTCAATACCTCGTGCTGGGTATAATTATACCACCAATGGCAGGGCTATCTATCGTGGCGTATGCAGTAGTGACTGACACAGCTGACCGGGCGGGTAGATTGAGGTGCTTGACCATTGATAACATCATGGAATCAATCTCAGCATCAGTACTCCGTAGCAGAGAATATCACCCTGCCTGCTCCTTGATGACGTATACGAAGCCAGACAGAAGCATCGCCATCTGTTTGTCAAGTCTCCAAAAGTGAGGAACTCAGTCGGTCTGTTAAGGCGGCAATCCACTAATCCGGATACGGTCTGTAACCTCGGCGTGGAAATTAGCAACACGCGACTCCGCGTTTGATGGATTGCATGACATTACTCCGTAAACATCAACATCCCCTCCCGGTTCTTCCATACATTGCTCAAGATCGCAGGTCATTGAAGCACCGCTGACGCACCATGAGCCGGGTTCTAACACCTCTCGTCCGGCTACCATGGCGGAGCATCCCTCTACGCCCATTCCTCGCCCGACGGAGCTATTCAACCCCATCTACGGAACAGGCACAGGAGCCAAAGACAGCCTACCCTGCCCTGAACGGAGTGATCTCAAAACATAGTTATACTGACTATGCTCAAGAATATCTGGGAAAGCCCGCTCCGGAAGGGGTCAGGCTGGTGAAAGCCAGACTGAGTGTCATGGTTGACGGAGAGATTCGGGGCTTCAGGTACATGCTCCTGCGCGATGCCTGTAAATGCAACCTCTGCGTAGACGAACATTCGAAACAACGCAAGTTCCGCACTACGGACATTCCTCCCTTAATTGTTCCTCGGGACGTTAAATGGGACGGCAAGGAGCTGCAGATAAAATGGTCGTCTGATATCGAGGGATGGGGCCCGGACCATGTGTCCAAGTATAATGCTACAATGCTTAAAGACCAGAGGGCCAACCCTCCCAGATCGGATACGGGCAAGATGAGGCGTCGGCTTTTCTGGGACAAGAAGACCATGCAAGAGGTTCAGCACTGGGTCTCGTACGAGGATTACATGAACGACGAAAAAGCATTCATCAGGTCTATGCGCCATCTAGCTCTGATGGGCATCATCTTCGTTAAGGATATCCCCGACTCGCGGGAAATGGTTGAGAAGATTGCAACCCGGATGGGACCCCTGCGAAACACCTTCTACGGACCGACCTGGGATGTCCGCAGCGTCCCCCAGGCGAAGAACGTCGCCTACACCAACGTCTCCCTCGGATTCCACATGGACCTCATGTACATGAACGAGCCCCCGGGCTTTCAGCTGCTACACTGCCTCGAGAACTCATGCGACGGGGGCGAGTCCCTCTTCGTGGACAGCTTCCGAGCTGCGGATCTATTGCGTTGGAGATCCCCAGAAGCCTTCAAAGATCTGAGCAAGCTGCACCTGAGCTACGAATACAACCACAAGGAACACGTCTACAACAACAGCTGGCCTGTATTGGAGATGGAAGACGGTGACCTGACGAAACAAATCGTCCACGTCAACTACTCGCCCCCCTTCCAAGCGCCGATTATCTCGGATGACCACATCCACAAGCACTGGAGTGAGTACAGGCGAGCTCTCGCGATGTTCGCGAGTGAAATCGAACGCGGTTACAACGTCTTCCAGCTTAAGTTGAACCCGGGCGAATGTGTCATCTTCGAGAATCGCCGAGTCCTCCACGCCCGTAACAAGTTCAACACCGAACAGGGTAAGCGGTGGCTGGCCGGCGCCTACGTCGACGAGGATGCCGTTCTTTCCACCTTCAGAACGTCTCGTAACGCCCATGCCCAGCTTTGGCATGAAACCCGTGTTCAAAGGCCCAGAAATGCGCCCAAGGCTGCCGCAGGGAAACAAGCTACCGCCAAAAATAACGAAACAGAGTAAACCAAATTCTTTCTTATATTTCGGACGCAAATTGAGCGATGTGGTTTTCAACAAGAAGAGGCATCCATCTTGAACTTGTGAGTTCGCTGCTATATAAGTATAAGCGCTCTGTGTATTGTAGCGGGTTATCAGACAATATTCAGCCTTCTGATACCTGCGCATGCTAAATTCCGCGGCGCAATCATGGTCGAGGCAAAGGATATAACTGTCAACACGGAAAAGGATTATATTCATCATTGCTAAATCTCAAAGTCTAACGAAGAGGGAATACATGGGAGTATAAAATAGTCTTCAAGGAAGTTTGTATCATGTACCAAGAGCACCTGTGGTATCTTCAAGCGGTAGCAGGAGCCTTGTTAACGGAGAACTGGCTCAGGAAATCGGGGTCGTTGTTGATCTCTTCCTTGACCTGTATCAGTAATATATCAGTTAGCAATGACTTTCCAGCCACAGAAGCGACGATGGAAGAACATACGATATCTAATCCACCGACGAGCTCCCCTTCAACCCACAACTGGGGAAATGTAGGCCAGTCCGCAAACTCCTTCAACCCCTGTCTGACGTCCTCATCGGCCAGAATATTAAAGAACCCGTACTTGACGCTCCTCTCCCGCAGGATCGCAACCAACTGACGACTGAACCCGCACTGCGGCGCACTGGGTGTACCCTTCATGAAGAGCATGACCGGCGCAGCCTTCACCAGCTCCGCCAACCGTGCAAACAGCGCCTCCTTGGACTGCTCGGGCGTCAATGCTTGAGTCGAGGGAGCGGGCGGTTGCGTAGCAGCCGCAGGGGCATCCTCGCGAGGTGTAGCCGTCAAAGGGGGAGGGATAGCGGTCTTGTTCGCGCCATCTGCGCCCGCGCCCGATCCAGCGCCCGCGTGCCGCTCGACCGCATCGCGCACCTTGACGGCGTCGCTGCCGCTAATGGATTCGAGGATCTGGCCGTTGCGGAGAAGGACCACGTAGGGCACTGCTGTGACGTTGTACTCTTCGGAGATGTCGGGGAGTTCTTCGGCGTTGATGCTCACGAAGGAGATGGTGGGCGGGGTGGTGACGGGGTGCTGGGAGGCGAGGGCGGAGAGAACGGCGCGCATCTGGGCGCAGGGAGCTGCCCATGGCGCATGGAAGTAGAGGACAAGCAAGGCCGATGGAGGGAGAGAGGAGGTGTGTGCCGAGAAGTCGGCGTCCGAGGTGATTTCGTTGAGTGTCGACATGGTGCTTGAGGGAGAATATCGCGGGGGCACTGTCGTGGGGTTAAATTGCGTGGTGGAGTAGACCTTTTGATAACGGGAGTTGATAGAGTAACAGCTAAGACGCGGACGAAAATCTATGAGCCTGTTTTCGAAGAAGAAGGGTCCCCAGGAGTAGGATGAGAAAGAAAGTAGATGCAATGTCCTCTCAAGTATACAAGGCGTTGGAGGTACGGAGGGGAAGAGTTGGGATGCACGAGACCGGAAGGCGAATTTTTGGCTTATCAGATCGGCCCAGACTTAGACGTACGTAAGGTACCTTACCGTTTCTTACGCTTCTGTTTGGTTCTGTTCCGCGGAGAAACCCTACCTACTACGGAGTAGTTGAGGATCAACCATAATCCGCCTGACGCCATCGCAATGAGTCAGCAAATGATATTTCTTCGTCCATTGTAATAATAATGAACCTCAGAGAGCATTACAAATCCCAATCAAAGATGAGAAGTACAACGTTAGCTTGACTTGATGGCCTCTTTTGCAGCAGGGCTTTTTTGGTCATTCAACAGCTCGAGGGACATTATCATCACGTGATCTGGTGCTTATTTATATTGTCTTGGATACTTATCATCACGTGGTCTCAAAAAGTCCATCCAATCCCTTCTGCTGAGCATTTTTGACAAACAACCAGCGAGGAGGGTTTCGAAAAACTGCTTTATGCCGAGTTCAGTTCTGTAATCTAAGACGGGTTATTCACAAAGAAAGACGAATGTCCTATATCATAAGTGTTTGCAACTGATCTAGCCACTAAATATCTGCCTTTGTTGGCCACCACCGGTCCAGATATGGCTGGAGCAAACAAGCGCAAGCGCAGAGAAGCCGAATGCTCAGATGATGAGGATCCAGTCGGACATCCTTCCGATAATACGAATGGCTTTGGAGTAGCCCAAACTCTATCACTTCTTCATGGTGCAAAGCCACAAGCGGCAGACGACAGCGGGATAGCTACTGTAGGTTCTGATGCGACACCTACAGAAGGAATCCATGATCAGACGAAAGATGGTGTATCTGTGCAAAGACCCACGAAAAAGAAGAGAGTTGACGGCGAAAAGACGAAATATCCTGTGCTTACATATGTGGAAGGTCGACTGCAATCCTCCATCCGCATCGCGGATCTCCAAAGTCTATTGCTTTACTGCTTCGCGGATGGCATCGCACCTCAGTGGATCTCCATCAAGCATTCAGGTCATATTAGAAAAATTGTCGTGTTGATGGTTCCCGGTTTGGAAATAGGGATGTTTGACGGAACACTCCCATTGGAACCTCAACCTGAAGATCAGGATGCTCGATCGACTCAAGCTCCCGACGCAGAGCAGAAAGACTCCGCTGGTGACAAGACGGCCGAAGAGGATGAGGACAAGGCCAACTTCCTTCGGTGGAAACAAGGCCTTCCGCTGGAAGATCGATCGCGCCGATTCAACCCCCGTCCTTTAACACGAGACAATCTTCCGGAACCATTACGACCACTAGCGGAAATGTTTCCACACATCTGGCCCGTCAGGGCCCCTGGGGACTCAAAGTACAACAAGGTTCATTCTCCTCTCCAAGCCATCCTACTCTCTTCTCTGCCAAAGAACAAAGACAGTGGGGGCAAGGGCCCCAAACCGCCTAAAGTGGACAAAAGCTACGTCCCTAAGCGTACACCTATCACAGCATTCATTAGCAGTGCTGATGATCTGCGTGAAAACGATTATGTCCTTCATCCGGCCCTCTTGCCAACTGAAAAGGAGAAGTTGGCGTTGGCGGAAAATCGCAAGAGAGCTGGCCAGTCCACCGAGGATGGCTGGGTCGATACACATGTCCCGAGCTTGGAAGCGGGACAAGTTCCTGAGCATGAGATTCAACAGGGCAGTGTAACAGCCGGTCGCGATATACTAGCACTGGATTGTGAGATGTGCATCACGGAAGGTGGTAAATCAGAACTTACACGTATCAGCTTGGTACGGTGGGACGGCGAAGTGGTGTTGGATGAGCTTGTGAAGCCACAGTTGCCCATCATCGACTACCTGACCCGCTTTTCCGGAATCACGAAAGAGAAATTGGATTCTGTCACTACCACTCTCGCCGACATTCAGCAAAAGCTACTTACTATTCTCACTCCGCGCACGGTGCTGGTGGGCCACTCGCTCAATTCCGACCTGAACGCTCTCAAGCTTACGCACCCCTTCATCGCTGACACCGCGATCGTCTATCCGCACCCTCGCGGACCACCACTCAAATGCAGCTTGAAATGGCTCACTCAGAAATATCTCGGGAAGGAAATCCAAAAGGGCCAAACTGGCCATGACTCCGTGGAGGACGCCCGTGCCGTGCTGGAGCTGGTGAAGCAAAAATGCGAAAAGGGCGAGCGATGGGGCACAAGCGATGCCTCGAACGAAAGCATCTTCCGGCGCCTTGGCCGTTCCCCGCGTCCAGGGAAAGCAACCACCTCTGGCGAAGGCCGTACAGGAGCCGTCGTGGACTGGGGCAACCCCGAGCGCGGATTCGGGTCGCAGGCGACCGTCGCGATCGGGTGCCAGAATGATGACGAAGTTGTCCAAGGCGTCTCCGCCGTCGTGAAAGGCGATCCCAGCAACCCATCTATTCCAGGAGGCGGAGTGGATTTCACCTGGGCCCGAATGCGAGAACTCGAGGTTCTCCGCGGGTGGTGCAATCGTCTACCCGATCCGAACAACGCCAACGAGTCTACGACGTTGGACCCTCCTCCCGAAGAAACCACCCCGACGGGTTCGGGTACAGTCGAGCCTACTGCCGCTGCTCGGGGTGCCCTGGCAGATACCGTAGCCCGCACAGTCGCTAACATCCAACGCATCTACGACTCCCTTCCACCTTGTACCCTGTTCATGGTATATTCGGGCACCGGGGACCCACGAGAAGTCAGCCGGTTACAGGCCATGCACAAAACTTTCCGGGAGGAGTTCAACTCGCGCAAACCGTGGGATGAGTTGACTGTTAAATGGACGGATGCGGAGGAACAGGCGTTGAAGAAGGCCTGTGAAAGGGCCAGGGAGGGCTGTGGGTTTATGTGTGTCAAATAGAGAATTCTCTCCTCGGGCTTGTCTGTGTCTTGCATATATGGCCTTCCTTGTTGGGTAGATGTCGGTTATCGTTGGTTTATTGAATGATGGGAGTCAGGATACCCAGACATTTTATTGAGGTTGATGAAGATAGATGAAGTACATGACATGAACATTTCTGCATTTGCCAACACTTGCAATGATATGTATAGTAAAGGCCTGCTTATAATCCTTTTTGAATAGTTGTCTAGAAATACATGACACGAACTGCACCCTACATTGTCACCGGCCTTCTTCAGTCTCCATTGCTTCCTCGCGTTGCATTGCTAAACGCGCCATCAAATCCCGCGCTGCTATCTTCGCCTTTCGTGTCTCGTCATCATTGTTAATACCTGAAGGCTTGATCTGCGTTGATGTCGGCAGATTCTCCTTCGTGGAGTCAATCTCATTATTCTGTGGTTGACTGCCTGCCTCTTTGTTTGAGTGTTGGGATATTTCCTCCGTCGTCATTGGCAGACTCTCTTCTGATGCGTTCTGATCCCCGTTCCTCGATGGGAAACTTCCGTTGCCAGACTGGCGCGCTGAAGGGGGCCTCGACTGACTGCGCAAGGTTCGTGAACGAGCGGAGCCCCGTTGCCTGGCCTCCAGTGCTTCGCTAGGGCTCGTGTTTAGTGGTATCTGTTCATTTTGACTAACTGTGCCAACGTTGCCATTTTGTTCGCTCAAGGGCGTCGGTTTGGGTGTCTGAGAAAAGTCCGGCTTGGCAGCCTGGCTGAATGATTTACGCGGTCGTCCTGGCCTTTTCTTCTCGGTGTTTCCCCGGGACGAAGGCCGGTCAGCCGAATGGGACATACGAGGCCGCTTGACCACAGCGGCCTGTTGCGTGTCCATTGTGCCTTGAGTGTCTTCGACCATGTTGTCGAAGTGTGGCGTATGTTGACGCGACCGAGTGACCTCAATGCGAAGTCTAGGCGACTCAGGTGGTATCAGGTGGCGCGTTGAGTCGGTTATGGCACGAACAGGCTCGGGATCTTTCAATGGAATTTTGACAGATTGAGCATGCATATCCGCGAGAGAAAAATCGCCGAATGTGTCATCTTCCTCATCGAACGAGTCCGCAATGGGCTCGGTGCGACCACTTGGGAACGAGTCAGGCCAGGGCCGTTTCCTACCAGCTTGAAGGAGCCCAGGACTCCGAACTTCTGGAATTACGGTCGTTTCCATGCCGAGAGTCGCAGTAGAGTGCCTTGTTGTCTGCTCCTCCATGTATCGATTCTTCAACTGGAGAGTCTGGATCTCCAACTTCAATGTCTCGATTTCTTCGGCTTTCGATTTGAGCTCCTTCAACACCGTCCTGATCATATCGAAATCGCTTCCGTGAGTACCGGAACTGTCAGAATGAAGGCGCCCAGGACCATTCAACTCTATCCGAAGTGATGTGAAGGAATGTTTCAATTCCGACATGGTATCGTGCAGGTTGTTAACGGAGTTGGAGATGTGATCAATGCTGACACCTTGATGCTGAATCTGCTGTTCCATCGACATGGTATTTCCGTCGACCTCGCAAGGACCGGAAGATATTAAAGCGCGACTGGTGGATGACTCTTTCGGAGTTGGACAGAGGAGACGTTCGAGGGAGCCGTCTTTAAAAAGGGGTTCAACCGTGCGCATGGTGACAATCTCCCTAAATGACACCTTGGATAGCTTCCAGAAGATATTAGGACTGTAGCCCAAGTTAGAAGGCGCACACTTGCACATGACCCTGCTTCTTGACTTTCGCACTCACCCATCGTCTAAAGCACACAGAACCCCCAGTTTCTGCTGACACAGCTTGCAAGCAATTTCCTGCAGGATACGTCCTCGCAAAAGGCTCATTTCAGAGTTCTGCGGCACCTGCTTCTTCTCCGTTGAGATCGAGATCCGGTGAAGTTCGACGCTCAGCCATCCTGTAGCGACGGCGTAAGAGTTGGACAGCCTGGCCCACTCATTTTCGAGCGCAGCTAGGGAGCTCGAACAGCGTGAGCACTGGCAGAGAATAGCAGGACGAGCGAGTTTGGACAGATCCATTCTAAAGATGACATTCAGCACAAGAACTGGCGACTGTCGAGAACAAAAGAATGGCAAGCCCACCTTGGGGTCTTGTAGTAGAGTGCCCACAGTGATCTCGAATGCTGAGTAAGGCGTTCCACTGACACGATGACGGGTCCAGCTATTCCTCTTCCGGTTCTCGATAAGGCTAGAACGCGTTTGGGGTGTTCCACTTTCATCATAGCGTTTCTACTCCTAACGGTCAATTTAATACCTACTAGTAATTAGTGGTTATATTACGGAGAGATATTCACTCCAATACCTTACTGTCTGGTCTCATCTGGATATTACAGTATGTGGCACTAAGGGCTTTCCGTTCATCCTCAGTTGCATTGGTTTCTATAATTCAAAATATCTTGTCATGCCTTCGTCGCTGGTGGAATGAAATGTTAATTTAACCACGGCACGAAAGTATTGTAGCATACCCTCCTTCCAAATTGACTCCGACTGACTCTCCAATGCTCTGAGGACGGATAGGTGTCAGGAGTCAGACATGGAAGTTGACCCCGCACGCTTCTGGTTCTTTCTGCCGCATCCGAGTGGGCGGGCACCGAATTAGGAGAAGATCAAAAGTCGCAACTCCGCATGGCTGCTTACCGATTGGACTAAATGCCTGAGCAGTTTCGATAAAAAGGCCTCAGATCCTCCTTGATGACCGCCGCTCTTCGCATTCTACGCCGGCAACTGCTTGCCTTCGGGTCACATTTCCCCGCTCAAAGGTTCGGACGCAATCGAGTATTAACCATGGCGAGCGCTTCAGCCAGTCTCGATGGGACCAATGGCAGGATCAGTAGTTGGCAAGGCGCTGGCGCAGCAGAATTCGACTTGCGAAGTGAGTTCATTGCAGTGCAGTGGAAGACACAAGGAACTAATATGGAAGCACACCCAAGGCGACACGATGACCAAGCCTACCCCGTCGATGCTCGAAGCAATTTGTCAGACTACCTTGTTGGACGACGTCTTGGAAGAGGATCCTGTGACAAATGACCTCCAAGCCTATGTTGCCGAACGGACCAACCATCAGAGCGCCTTACTCGTCATGTCGGGGACTATGGGCAATCAGGTTGCAATTCGGACACATCTCGTGCAGCCCCCCTACTCCGTTCTCTGTGATCATCGCTCTCACATCGTGTGCTACGAGGCCGGAGGCGTCAGCTCGCTGACTGGGGCCATGGTGCAACCTATCGTGCCTAGTAACGGTATTCACCTTACTCTGGAGGACATTCAAAAGCACGCAGTGCTCGACGAAGACGTACATTACTGTCCAACAAAGCTTATCAGCTTGGAGAATACCCTAGATGGCATGGTGATGCCTCTGGCCGAAGCTCGTCGGATTACAGAATGGGCTCATCAGAACGGAGTGAAGGTACATTTGGACGGCGCGAGACTCTGGGAAGCAGTGGTTTCTGGAGCCGGCAGCTTGCCAGAATATGCTGGCCTCTTCGACAGTGTGAGTCTATGCTTCTCCAAAGGCTTGGGCGCACCAATTGGGAGTATCATTGTCGGATCCAATGAATTCATCAAGAAGGCTCGTTGGTTTCGCAAATCCATCGGTGGCGGCGTTCGTCAAGCTGGAGTAATTGCTGCGGCTGCACGGGTGGCCCTTGATGAGACTTTCGGACCAGACCCCAACGGTCAGAAGGGTAAACTTCGAGAAACTCACATCAATGCTAAGAGAGTCGCCGAGATGTGGACTGCCCGTGGCGGCAAGTTACAACATCCAGTACATACAAACATGGTATGGCTGGACCTTGAATCCTCTGGTGTAGGTCCCAATGACCTGGCCGAGATCGGAAAGGAGATTGGTCTCAAATTACTCGGAGGCCGAATCGTTGTGCATTATCGTAAGTCCCATACAGCACCCAAGCAGCATTGATTGGTAGTTTCTGACTAGTCACAGAGGTTTCCGAGAGCGCGCTCAGCATATTGGAGCAGGTTTTCGATCGCGCTCTGAGTGGCGAATACCAGCGCAGCACAGATCAAAGTATTCCTTATGGAATGAAGCAGTGATAAAAACTTAGATACTTTTTTTTTTTTTTTTTCGTAATTGAGATCAGCACACTTTCAATCCAGCTTGTCGTAACCTAAAGACTTGTAAAAACAGAGTTGATGTGTCACATTGATGTTCCATGGATGACCCAGCCGCCAAATCACGAAGCAGTCCTATTGGACAGAGCTTCAATGGAGGGCCTCAGGAACTAGCCTTGTTGATGCCTTGTCGATGCCTGGGGCGTACTCGACTCCAAAATAAAGGCGGACCTTCACCCACAGCCTGGGAGCTTGTTTCTCGGACGACGACTTTTCTGCAGACAGCCTCCTGTCTCGTCCCTGTCGTTGGCTCCACCCCTATCAAGTGAAGGCCATCGCAGAACTCATAAGAACTTGATTGTGCAGTAAATGGCCGACGGGGAACAGCTGAGTGTGTGAGTTTCCGTGCAATGTCTCTGCGTGTGGCTGATCGCTGTTGTGGACTAACCATTGCCTATTGTACTTTAGACATAGCCCTCGTGCCTCAGATAGCCTCTCTCATACATAGCCTCTCATCGCCTTTTGACTCAATGGTCCCAGAAATCCATCCTTTCAATCTTCTGGATAAGAAATAACCCGCTTGTGATGAATAAGTGGATCGAGTGCAGTCTCGCATATCACTGTGCACCTGGTAGCCTACAAGGGATTTCAGTTTTTCTGGAATTCTAGATTCTATTTGCCTTGGGTGTCTCTTTCTTTATTCCTTGTCCTATCCGAATTCCCGCGTCTGTGGATTCGTTGCCTAGAAACACCCATTCGACGGGACCAGTCCTACATCGCCTGGAAAGAGCGTTTGGCCAGCCATATCTATTCGGGGCCCCCGAATCAGATTTTTTGGACACAATACTACTTTTTTGGTTTCAATTTCTGGATCTCCTGAAAGGTGAGAGGGCATTTCTCTCTCCTTAGGGAATGTGAGACGAAGTGCCAGGCTTCTAACATCGGCAGAAGCGTTTTATGAACTTGTATTGATTATTGGTTGGTTATGCAGACATAGTTCCCCACGCATCGGCTTTGATACCCCAGACAACCCAGTCTTGACAGTCTTTTCTTTTATAATTTGCGGTACCGAACCATTTCGCTCATTTTCTATTTCCTTCTTTTTCATTTTCTTTGTCTCTTTTGGGAGCAATCCTTCGTCATTCTAGATGGAGGCGACTCAGGAGTCGACTCAGCCATGTACAGATCCCCGCCGTATTGGTCGGAACAACTCTGGTCTGCTTGAGGACGATGTTTCAGACATCATCTGCATCTTGCATCCAACATCCCTTGCCGCCCATGAGGCAGTGGCCGCGACTGCTTCCCTTGCGCCTCAACACATCTTACAAAAAGATGAGTTGGAATACGAAGATCAGGATACCGCAGCTCTGGATATCGCTCTCAGACTATCCTCCAACGTCCGTAATATAAATTTAGGCTTTTGCTTTGGGCGCAACAGAAGCCGGTGCGACCTTCTTCTTGCCCCGGACGACAATGCGAAACGCATATCCAACACGCACTTCCGAATCCACCTCACCGGCGACGGAATTCTGATGCTGGAAGATCTCTCGACCAACGGCACCGTTGTAGACGATTGTCGTCTTCGCAAGAATCAAAAAGAGAACAGCCGCATGTTGACCAACGGCTCTGTCATACAAGTGTTGCGCGGCAACAACGCCTCTGATGAGGTAAGGTTCGTCGTCCGCATTCCGTCTCGGGATGGATATGCAATGCGATACACAGAGAATATGCTTCGTTACCTCGAACGAGTCCAGAGGCAACCAGCAGGTGCCATGCAGAAGAACCGTCAAGGCTCGGTGCGACCAAGTCTGGAATGGACAGTAGCCAATGCGTATGGAATGCACTGGACAGGTGGTAGCATGTACAATGTGACTGGCCAAATCGGAAAAGGAGCATTCGCAACTGTTTACAAGCTTGCCACAAAACAACACGGAGCCGTGTACGCCGCCAAGGAGCTCGACAAGAGGAGGTTCATGAAGAATGGGATTCTTGATCAGAAGGTCGACAATGAAATGAAAATCATGAAAGATCTGAAACATGTCAGTTTTGAAACCCTTTTATTTGGTGCAGGACTTTTAGGACTAATTACCACTCAAAACAGCCCAACATCGTACAATACATTGATCACCATGAACATGAAAGATGGATCTATATTATCATGGAATATGTACCTGGCGGGGAGCTTTCTACTTATCTTTCGACCCATGGCAAGATTCCTGAAGACATGGTCAAAACATTGGCCCGGCAACTCCTGCATGCATTGCAATATCTCCACAAACGCAGGATCACACATCGTGATATAAAGCCCGATAACATTCTGATCGCTTCGCTTGAGCCGCTGAAAGTGAAACTGTCGGACTTTGGACTGTCGAAGGTCGTTCAAGAGGAAACGTTCTTGAAGACCTTTTGTGGCACTTTGTTGTACTGTGCGCCGGAGGTGTATCCGGAATATGAGAACTATCGACGAGGCGAAGTCAGAAAAAGACGTCGATTGGGTGATCAGTAAGTCAACTTCTATCCATTGCGGGCATGGCTTATATTGAATCGTAGTCCTCCGAAAACGTCCCCATACGATCAGTCCGTCGATATGTGGTCATTCGGTGCGGTACTATTCCACATCCTTAGCGGTACACCTCCGTACACGGGTCGAGGCGACGACAGAGGGTCTCAGATGTTGCGGAATATCATGACTACCGAGCCTGATTATGACGTGCTGCGCAGAGAAGGTGTATCAGAGGCCGGTGTCGATTTTGTTAGGCGCCTTCTGAACCGTGACCCTCATGCACGACCGAAGGAAAGTGAATGCTTTCAACATCCGTGGATACGTGATGTGCCAGACGTTGACGAGTACGACGATAATGATATTCAACCCACGGACTTCGGGGCCCTGTCTGATATTGGTGAAGATCTGGAGAACGAGCTTGATGCGTCACAGATCTCGCTCAATGACAATCCAGAACCGGTTATTACCGGTGACGAAAGCCACGATTCCAACGATCTGGCACAATCCAAGAGGCCTAGGATTGACCATTTTCCTGCTGACATTCACTATCCATCACTCCCAAACATTGAAAGCTTCCCAGCTGCTCGGCCAATTCCTGAAACTACTCCGAGGCGCTTATTTGGCGAAATCACCTCTTCTGCCCTGCGCAGTTCCAATGTCTTTGGAGCCAGTATGAATGCCTTCGGCGGTGATGACCTTAGCGTTCATGACTTCGTTTCTTCAACCGGTGAGTCGATTATAAGCGACGGCAACAGCCTAAACTCTGTCCTTTCCCTTCCGGACAATCCCTTTGCTGGATCCGCGCCAAGCTTGATGGGAGCTGAGAATCTCGTTGGGCAGCTGAACATGAACTCGTGGCACCCTGGCACTTCGGCACACGGTCCCCCGGCGACCACCGAGCTGCCGGCTCTGAAGACTAGCGTGGATGAAGGAGTCGATGGAAGTCCTGGCCTGGAACACGACAAGGAAACACACCCGAGGACTGCGACACCGAAGGGAGCCAAATTCAGCCGCCGAATTGAGTTACCACTTCCCGATACCGCTAGTGAACGTTCCAGTCGGGAGGTCACCAGAGAAAATAGCAAAGCCCCCTGTGATAAACCCGAAGCGACTGCCGGTGAGGTTTTTGACATTGAATTGGCGGTCACGATCGACGCTCGAACGGGCCGACAAATCTCACATCCACCAGAAGACCTAGTGAGCGACAATATCTCAGCGGCCCTGCGACATGAGATGCCTACTGAAATTCCTCCGACCATCTCTCTCCACCGGCATGAACAGTCTCGTCCGCTTCTAGGAAAGCTTACTTCTCTCCCGGGATCGATATTCGACCTGACGATCCGCTTGGAAGATCGAATGACATCCTGGGGGCGCGGTCCTCAAGCAACCATCTGCCATCCTGACCCTATGGACACGCGGATTCCTGCATACGCACTGGAAGTGACTTTCTGGGCGCCGGCTATTGAGGCGCAGATCGCGGCAGGGCGCAACTGGATGGAGGTTCCTGGAGTAATGGCTATTCTTTCAACCAAGACTCGCAAGTGCATCTGGGTCAATGACACAGAACTGCGCCGTGGGTCAGAGGGAAGCAGCACTCGAGAGGGATTCCACTTTGGGAAACTGTACACCGGCGATATCATCACAGTCTACAGACATCGCAACAAGTTCTTGAAGTTTCAGTGCGAATTCTACCATGGAGACAGCGCACGCTCGCGACCGGAGGAGGAAAAGGGCTTCGTGGTGCGCAAGGTGTTGATGTCTAAGGAGGGCGCGGCTGCCAATCGACCGCCAGTGCGCAAAGACAACGATGGGGGGAAGAAGCACGGTCTGAATGTAAGATGAGAAAGGGCACTTGGGTTAGGTAGATTTTTGATGGTCGTCTGATTCTTTTTGGAGGATTTATTGCGCAGCTATTGTTAGCTATATTGTTAGCTGTTCTCTCTGTGGCTCTATTGTGGCACACCACCCTTCTGCGAGGTTTCTCATTGGGGATACCGCGGCAGAGGTCTGCATCTGAGTTGAGTATACGGTGGCATTGGATCGAAGTTCTGGGATATCCGTAAATGAGTTGAAGTGGGCAAAATGCTTACTGCTTCTCGATCATATTGACACATGAGAATGAATGGGTTCTTCTCCTGTATCCTGATGTACTATCTCTGCAGGTATGCCAAGCCACGCTCTTGTCGATCATCACTTTTGTAACGAATGAAGTCATAGGCACTATTCCTAAAGAGATAATTCAGGGTCCAATGAACTTACAATAAATGGGCGAGTATGGTAATTGTATGATAATTACCATTTACCTAATTGTAACACGATCTGTCGACAACGCAAGCTGCAAACTTCCATTGCTTCAACAGTCTAGGTAGTATGGAAGATTCCCATCTCTTAAATCACTCAAGGTCTATGTTATTCATCACGGATACCTTCTATTAGAATATGCCTTTCTTAATTATTGTCCTTTAGCTGTCATCCATACTAGTGACAAGAAGGGCTTAGATCTCGTTAATATTACGGTTCCCGATTTAATTTCCCGCCAAATGCAGACTCTCGAATCATGGCTTCCTCTTCTCATGGCTGTCCCATCATGTAATCTTATTTTTGATTAAATCTGTCGTCTGACTCTGTGGTCAATCCTCCGTATGTGAGACGGACCTCTTGACTGAACTATCTCTATCCGTCATGTCTCACAAGGACTCATCAACATGTCGCTGTCAACGTAGCATCAAACAATTATATTGTTATCGCTCATCTGTGCGCCTGTCTATCTTTAGGTTCCCCCGTCAACGTTCCACGGGTTCCCCAATTTAGTTCCTTAAATTCTTCGCTCTCGACGGAAACGGGCAGACCCGTTCACGGCAAAAGTCAGTCCCCTTTGTGGTTGAATGGCTACTATTCCATTTCCGTATTGATGATTCTCCCTTGTTATCTTTCTTTTGTTGTTTGCTTGTCAGATACTACTCCGTATCACTTCCTGGCCCTTGGCCACGTTTACTCCACCGAAGATCGACCTCCTGGACTGCTGTTCCTACTTCAACAGCGACGATCCTATTGAGTGCCCAGCAGTAACGATCACGGTCGCCTTCGTTCGTTGAGTTACGACAAGCCGGAAACCAGAGCCTCGTATGAGAATCTCCGCGCCGACGTTCCCGCCATTTTCAACTCCCCCGACGGCTTCGATACCCCATGTCCCTCTCTCGATCACCCTCTCCCCACCCGGGAGGAGGGTGGTCAAGTCCGGGTCTTACCCCCGGCAGCGGCACGTCAACCCCGCGCAGCGGTTTTCTTTCACCTAACTCACACGGTCCCAGCGGCATATCCTGGGCAGCGGCTCGAGCGAAGAGCGATGAAGTCCGAGGATATCCGTCATTCTCGACAAGGAATAACGGGTTTTTCTCCAGGTCGAAACGCAAGATCACGTCTAGCCTGCCTCGGTTTCGTATGAATGGTTCGGCGCGAAATGGATACGTTGACAAGGATGAATACTCTCGTGGCCAGAACTATTCCGGGACAGGGTTGCGATTCGGGTTCGCCAGGGGCTTGATGCGGAGGAGGCGGTCGCGGGCCATTCTGGCGCTGATTGTCCTTTTACTTGGGTATTTGTTCTTCTGGACAGGTACGCTGTGCGAAACAACATTTTAGCCTTGTATGTGAAGAGATTTGTTGACACTTGAGTTCTTGCAGCCATCGTTCAAAGTTACCGGCGATCATCCTTTGGCGGAGGGCGCAAGTTCGTGATCGTCCTACAATCCAATGTGGAAGGAGGGGTCATGGAGTGGAAGGGAGCGCGCGAATGGGCCCTCGAGCGCAACAGTATCTGGAACAAGAAGGAATACGCGAAGCGGTGGGGTTACGAATTGGAGATTGTCAACATGCTGGCGAAGAAGCGGTACTCGCATGAATGGCGGGAGAGTTGGGAGCGAGTGGATATCATCCGAGATGCTATGAGGAAGTATCCAAATGCGGAGTGGTCAGTTCAAGCCTTGCACGGGAAATTCACCTCTTCTGACTGATCGATGTAGGTTTTGGTGGTTGGACCTAAACACTTGGATCATGGAGTATTCTTATTCCCTGCAGGATCAGATCTTCGATCGGTTGGGCGCACTAACGTATCGCGATATCAACTTATACAACCCGCTGAACATCAGCCATCCCCCGACAGCACCTTACCTGGATGAAATATCCCGCTCAGCGGAAGGAGACGGGGATCCATCCTCTATCGATTTATTGCTGTCACAAGACTGCGGAGGCTTCAACTTGGGCTCATTCTTCATCAAACGCTCGCTGTGGTCTGATCGACTATTGGACATCTGGTGGGACCCTGTCATGTACGAGCAGAAGCACATGGACTGGGAGCACAAGGAACAGGATGCGCTGGAGTATCTGTACCGAAGTCAACCATGGATTCGCAGCAATGTCGCCTTTACGCCTCAGCGCTACATCAACTCATTCCCTCCCGGAGCTTGTGGTGAAGGCGGCGATCCCGACGTGCATTACTCCCAGAAGGAAAGAGACTTCATGGTGAATATGGCCGGGTGTCAGTTCGGCCGAGACTGCTGGGGGGAGATGTACCAATATCGCGAGCTCAGCAAGAAGCTCAACCGCACGCGCTGGCAGCGTTTGAAGGATGAACTGGGCGCACTTTACAACAGACTATTGACCAAGGAGGACAAGCCGCAAGAGCAACAGCAATGAATCTAACAGTTTCTTTCATGCAATTTCGCCCCTTCGTTTCACTGCATACGATGACTTCATGAGTTATCTCTCCTTGAGCAATTATATCTCCTATACCGCTCAATCTATGACTTGACTGCTTTCTTGGATTGGTCTGCTTTGCATCGCGGCTGTAGCCTCTGAGGCGTCTCTGGTTACGAGGATGTTTGATTTGGCGTGGCGCTTGGTGCTTTCCGATTCATATCAGTCTACTACTATAGAATGAACCTAATTGTATTGTTTGAGATGCCAGATGGTGCATCGAAATTTAGAAGCTCACTATGTCAAAATAATCAAGAGGGTCGAGAATCTGCCTTACCGCCTTAGAAAATGCACAATAAGCATATCTCGCCCGCCATACATCTCACCGCCTACAAGTCAGCCAATCACATTATCCCAATTCCCCAATCCCATTCCGCCGACGACATCCATGAAAAGGCATAAGAATCACCCCGACAAGCCCATAACCAGCTAAATCGGCTCCTCCCAGCGCAGCGGACCTCACATCCCTCCCACAGAACCAATCCTCCTCCGACCGCCTCGAAGAAAACAAAAGAAAAAGTATCAACATGCCCACCCCCGAATCCGCCGCGTTCCTGGCTAAGAAGCCCACCGTGCCCCCGACATACGAAGGCGTCGACTTCGAGGACAACGTCGCCCTGCACAATGCCCGTGACGCCATTATCCGTGAACAGTGGGTGCGCAGTATGATGTCCCGGCTTGTCGGCGAGGAATTGGGCAAGTGTTATGCTCGTGAGGGGGTAAACCATCTGGAGAAGTGTGGGAAGTTGAGGGGTGAGTAACTCGCCTTTCCCTAGGTCCTGTCGTGACCTGTCGGGGAGCTCTTTTGGTGTCCTCCGGAGGAGTTGTAGTGGCATCGCTAATTGGTTACTCTCTGCAGAGAAATATTTCGAGCTTCTCAAGGAGCGCAAGGTCAAGGGTTATCTGTTCCAGGAGAAGAACTATTTTGCGGGCGAGGGGGAGAAGTCGGCGTGAGCGATATGCTTTGGGTTTGTGTGTTTTAGCTTTGCAGTGAATCAATGGGTGTCATCTGTTTTCCTTGTCTTCGGTTGAGGGTGGTGGTAGGGCTACTCATTGCCGGAGAGGCCTGGGCATTGGGTCAAGAGTAGGATGGGCAGGGGATTGTTGAGATAGATGGATTGTATTGTTTTTTGTTCGGGTTTCCTGTACATATATCTTGACACTGACACCATTGCAATACATCATTACATGTACCTTCAAGGTTGGAGCTATTCAGTCTTCCACGAAGGCATGGCTCTTGGAGTGCTTCTACGCTTGGGAGCAAGTGTGTATACAAAATACATTGAACGTCATCGTATTCTTGAACTGAGAAGGGTATCGTCAATAATAAGTGCTTTCGCTTCGCTCAGGAAACGCTCCTGGCGCAACCCCCGCCGGACCAGTAAACTCGTCGTCACTGTCATCCACGTCAATGCGTGGCTCGTAATCATCCTCTGCTGGCGGTGCACGCATTCGCACGAGTTGTTCCTCGTCCAGGGACGGGAGCTTATAAGGACCAGGCGGGGAATGAATGTCCCGACCGGACGGCAGGTTGGCTAAGAGGTCCGTCGATGGTGGAATGAGTTGCGTGTTGATCTATCGATCTGTCAAAGACTTGCCTTGCTCAAGGACTGCAGAAATAACTTACCGTATCGTTCATCCTCTCCCACTTTGTCTCCAGCATTTCAATCACACGACACTCTTCCTCTCTGCCTGCATCATCGCCAGGGTCAAGCTCACCCTTCGCGGCGCGGTCTTTGCCGCCAGAGTCCTTTTCCAACCTTCGCTCCTCTCGTCGCTCAGCCCATTCCTTCTTCAATCTAGAAAACCCCCCTTTACTCTTGGCTGAAGCTTCTTTCTCCCCCTGAGGGGCACTTCTCAGGCCCAACGCGCCTTTCGCTGCCCGCAGCCAGGCAATCCCCTCCCCGATCTTCCCCGCAAGCTCCGCATCAACACCGAAAAACCGACATGCTCGAGCCCGCGCAACACGGCCCAGAACCCGCGCATAGCCGACGACATCTTCGTCAATTCCGGTCTTGCCATGCGCGCCAACCGCTCCCATGCCAGCAGCCGCCTGCTCCGCGTACTCGGCCGCACGAACGCACAGGCGCGCAAAGAGCAGCGCACGCACCTTGGGGATCTCCGGCGCCCGCACCATCCAGTCCTTATCGTTCGGGTTTCGAGCCTGTATGCAAGCGGTGACATAGGAGTCGTCTTTCAACACAGCTAGGAGAGTTGCTTCGGCCAACGCGAGTGACGAGAGCGCCGCCTGAGCCGCCGGGTCCAGGTCGGGTACGGCAGTGGCCGTGCCTGTCTGGCGTCCTGCGCCTGTAAACGAGGGCGAGGACGCGAGTAGGGAGTGCACTGCGCTCGCTTGTAGGAGGTATTTCGTGGCGGTCTGGACGGCCGCGGTGCGCTGTTCTGGGGTTGGAGTGGTAGGGGCGTAGAGAGAGCGGAGGACGCCTGAGCGAGCCAAGCTGCTCAGCACGTAGCCTAGTGTCGTGAGGACAAACGCGATCTCAAAGTCGATCCCTTGTCCGCGGACTCGGCCGTTTGTGGGTCGGCTTTTCAGCGACAACGGGGAAGAGGTTAATGTAGCGCGCCATTCCGTTTCGATCTCGCTGTGGAGAGTGACGTCGATTTCTTCACCACCCGTGCTGCTTCCAGTTTCGACAGGTCTGCCGCTCAACCCATGCGAGATAGCAGCGAGGTACGGTAGGTAGTCGTTCAGCGCGCCGAGGACTGTGATGAGATGGGCATCTCGTTGCGGACTGTGGGGTAGTCTTTTGTGAGCCTTGAGGGCGAGGCGCAGTGCATGCCGAGCGGTAGACGCAGCCTGGGGTAAAGATGGATGTGTGCTAGATGATAGAAATGTCTGAAAGGAAAGATGCGAGGTGGTGGGGAGAGCAAAGGCATAAACCATGATGCTAGAGTTATATCACTGTAATGCGGAGGTTGAAGATGGCGGAGATGAGGAAGCGAAAGGATGAGCCGTTGATGTCACCGCTAGGCCAAGAGTTGTCTCCATAGCACAGCCTATTGCACAGATAGTCTACAAGTCTAAAGCATGCATTTGTGATGGGCTCAACATTGTCTCCCTGGCTACTGCCAATATAAGAGCATTTTGGTATTTAGCTTGACTCCATGGCTAAGTACATGATCTAGATATAAGCTATCTCTGGTTGCTGAACACTTGCGTAACCACGGATTGACCTGCCAGAAAGATTTCATGATTCCGCAAGATCATAGTATATTCTGGAGCGAGACAAGTCGTATTGTCAACCCCCGTCGGGTCGTTTGCCTGGCCAAGGCTAGGATCTTGACCTCGATCGTGACGGCAGATCAGTCGCCGCCCCAGGTGCAGATTGGGCCGGACAGCAAGCATGGGCCTGATCCCGATTTCGTTCAGCTTTCATACTGAAATCTAACTGAGTCGCAAGACGCGATGTGGAGGTGGACTTCGAAGACTCTGAGCTGGTTGAGTTTTGCCCTTGGTGGTCGGTGGTGGCCCCATTTTTGGTGAACCTCTTATCGAGGTGTCCATGGTTCCAGTATCTTATTGACTGTTGTATGATCTCGCTGCATCCATCACACTTCCATGCCATCTGCGTCTGACAAATTGCTGGGTGCACTACTGACACCAGACGAATCGCTCTCAGCAACATATGGCGCCCGCGACCGCACTTGATGGCTCCACTCTTGGATGCTGGGAACACCTCCCTCTATAACGATCGGATGCTCCTCGGCAGTTTTTCCAAGTACAGTGCCCGCGTATCGAGACTCCTCGCCTGTTTTGCTGTGCTTTTTCTTCAAAGCTGTAAGGAAATCCTCCTTCTCCACTGACTCGGGGTCGATCATATCACCCTCGCTAGGTAGGAAGCCAGCCACTCGCCGGATTTCACGGTTTGCCGGTCCTGTGAACCAACCCAAGAAGTTTTCCAGTCCCCGCATATCTTCGTCGCCTTGCCAATCCTCCTCCCATTCGCGCAATTGCGGTCGTAGTGCGCCAACGTCCTGAAGTGCTTGGTAAATGTCTTCTAGCACTGGCGCAGGGGCAGGATCGTTCGGGTGAGCGTTGGCTGCGTGGGATGCAACAGAGGATGCGAGGATCATCATATACCGAGCTGTGAGATCGGCTAGTGTATCTAGGACAGATGGACGCGTGGCATGGAAGCCAGCTGCACGCAAGATCTGAATGATGGGTGGGCGGAGGAGAGCATTGTGCAGGTTGGGCCCGGACATGATGCTACTACCTGTCGGTAGAGTGTAGCAAACAAGAAAGAAAATGACAGGCAAACTGTAGCAGAGAGATACCAGTTGAGTAACAAAGGGACAACTAGTGAACTGACCGGTGTTGGTTGGATTATTGATGGAGAGGTGAGAGAAAGGCGGAGCGAAAGATCGACACTTTCTGCCGGTTGTTCTCTTACTTTGGCGGAGTTCTTGTCTCCTTCCACTTGCTTCTTCCCTCTCTCATCACAACAACGGCACAACACGGTTCCAGAGGATTACTTCTTTTTTTTAGAGCTCATTGGTGCCGTCTGTTCTGGCGAGCGCTCTGTTGTCCCTAATCATACATCATCATCATGTCTGACGCCCCTCGCCCTTCACTCAAGCTCACGCTGGGCAAGAAGAAGGCGCTCGAGAGAGCTTCACAGCCACCGAGTCAGCCTCCCCCTACCTCGTCAGAAACACCTCAGCGCAAGCTCACTTTGAAAATCGCGCGAAAACCTCAGCCGGCCGAGGAGGAGAAGGCAAAGAAGAAGAAGCCATCGAAAAAGCGACCGGCGGAGGGGCTTACAGGTCCCTCTGCACCAGAGGCATCGGCGCAACCCGTGGGACCGAAACGTATCAAGCTCAATGCTTCCAAGAAGCCGGGAGTACAGTCGATTAGAATCAAGAACAAGGGGCTGGTCCCCAACAGACCCGTCGGCGTTGGCTACGACTCTGAAGCATCGGATACGGAAATCGATCCTTGCATCGAGGAGCAATTCATATTACGCATGCTTCCCGGCGAAGATTGCGAATATTTACGTCAAGCGATCAACGAACGACGATTCGATCGGTCCGAATTTTCCTTCAAGCCTCTCACACGCGAGGGCCGACGCGCCGTCCTGCGGATTCGCGATAAACAGTACGCAGCCACGCTGGTGGACTTGCCCTGTATCATCGAAGGCATGAAGAGCTGGGATCGGCGTGGATGGTATAAGTCTGCGGATATCTGTCAGATGCTTTTAGTCTTGGGGCCCGTTTCGAGCGATGCAGAGGCCCTCAATTACCCTCTTCCCTCCGACATTGAGATTCTAGACGAGAAGACTTTACAGTATCCGCATGGTCTGACACCTCCTTTGCGTTACGTGAGAAAGCGGCGGTTCCGCGAGCGGCTCAGCACGCGAACGATAGAACAAGTGGAGAAGGCGGTGGAGGATCTGATCGCGCAGGACGAAGCCGCTATTGCGTCTCGCTACGAATTGTTGGACAGGGCATCCTTAAACCGGGCGGAGGGACTTGTCCAGAGTGGAGAGTACTACGAGGAATACGAATACTATGACGACGAACAGGACGCAGAGGGCGAGATCGAGGAGGGTATGGAGGAGGTCGCTGCCGATGATGGAGGTCTCGATCCTCTCCTGGAGGAAATGGAGGCTGCCCTGCGCGGAGACGGTGAAGCGCAGCCACAGGCAGCACCTTCCTCGGATACTGGCCTGGCGAATCTCTATCAAGCTGGAACTCCAATGGCGACCAAACCTTCCACACCTGCTGCGGATACGTCGGGCGATGAGAGTGACTCAGAAGCTGAGGAAGAGGCGGATGTGCCTGAAGAAGAACTGGATGAGGAGCAGCTTGAGCAACAGCGACAGTTCCAGCAGCACCGCGAAGAGATTGCCGAGCTCGAGGCCCTTATTCGCGCCGAGACGGTCAAGTGGGAGAATATGCAGAACCAAATCCTGAAGCACAAGCTTGCCAGGCGTATCCAGGACTTGAAGCGGGATCTATCCTTGAAGAAGGTCTCCGTTGGTGAGGGCGATGATGCTGATACTTGATTGCATACTCCATCTTTTTCAACAGTTTGATTTGATACCCGATCGCATGTTTTGTACAATTAAGCAATGAAATATCCTCACGTCTATCTACAAAGACACATATTCCATCTCACCGATTTATCCTTGCCAACTTGATTTTAGGCGACTGGATCTCCTGTGCCTGCACGAACAGCTCCTTTCACATCGAGATTCTCCTCTTCCTTCAGCTTCCGCTGTCTCAGCGCTTCCCTCTCAGCGGCCTCTCCATCAGGCTCTGCAGGACTCTGCCCAACACGGTCGCCTAGAATTCGATCATGTTCTTCCCTCTTTCGCCCCATGTCTGCAGCAAGATCTCTTTCTTCTCCGAATCCAGGGTCTCCAGGTCCTCGTGCGCTGCCCACGGGACCGGCATGCGCCCCAGCCTGTGCTCGCTCGCTTTTCTGTCTTACCGCCTGAGCAATTTCTCCTTCTGCGGGCTGCTGCTCCACGCCATATTCCAAGTCGACATCAGAGGCGGCTTGAAGGTTCCTCTGCTCCTGTTCGCGCCTCTGCTTTAGACTTGCGAGTTGTTCGTCATTGGATGGGTTGGAGTCTGCGGTACGACGCGTAATGGAGGAGACTGGTTCACCGCGCTGGCGCTGGTGAGGGGGAGCTCGCTGCTCTTGGGGTGTCTGGGTGACGGGGTTCTCGGGTTGGTCGTATGCGGCTTGCTTGGAGGGTTGCGCTGGTTGTTGGGGTGATTCCATTTTGATGATGCTTGCGAATGCAGCTAGGCGATGAAAAACAAAGTAATAGAAAAAGGGCGTTACAACGGCTTCGTCTCCCTCTAATTGCACAATAGATTGATTCATAGAATGTCTGGCGTCCTCGTGGTAGATAAGCAGTTTGATGGATGCATGACGTCAGTGACGATGCCTTGCTTCACTCGCGATCGTCCTGTGATGATTGCTATCTAGAGATCTACCTCTCATGGGGGCACAATCACGATCAATTTGATTTACTCGAAGCTTTGGCTATTCGTACCGTCACTGCTTGCCGTTCCACAACTTGATGTGTTCCGTGTTGGTGACTTTATAGAAACCATGTCTCATTTTATATATACCGCTCGAAATTATAGCTGCCCGTTACCACCCTGTTGAAGAGACCTTGATAGTGATCTGCTCATCGGCTATATCTAATCATCAGTGAACGCATCGAGGGCATCTTCGACCTCTCTTAGTTTTATATGATCTTGGACGTAGACAGGGCTACTACTTCTACGGCTTATGACGCAGGGACTGATCGATGATCTCGGGAGACCTGAGATCTACTGTACGGCCAGGTCAATTCAGCCCTATCGTAGCATTAAGTGCATGTTTTGGAAGTCACATTACAAGAGTGTCGTCCAGGATATTACAGTTGAGGTTCAATTCTTTGAGCTGAATCTAAGAGTTGGGAGATTTGGCAGCCGAGGAATCTGGGAGAACTGATTTAACTATGAAGCCTAGAAGGGAGATTGGTATTCGATTCTATGCTATTTTCTACACATTGACATCGGTGTCGTGGTCTGCGTTTGCGTGGAATACACCAGCATGACTACACTTTACCAGCAGAGTCAGGACCCGCAAAGAAAGCTTCGAGAATATCATTCAGCTCTTCCCTCGCCTCCAGCTGTATCCAGTGGCCTGTCGTACTCACTCGCTTGAGCGTGAACTCCTCGGCGAAGTCCTTCATGTGTTCAAGGAACCCGGGTATCTCAAGCTTGTTCCGTTGTGGGCCGATCATGAGAACTGGCATCTTTAGTTTTGCATCGAGGTTTGCTTCGACCTCGTCATCCTTGTTCACATTCTTGACAAGACCGTGGTACCAGTTGAGAGCTGGCTGGTGGTGGCCTTGCAAGATCTTGTTGTGCATAGTTCGTTCCTGAGCTTGTCAGCTGCATGTCCATGGCTCGTGTGGTATTAATATACCTCGTCGCTGACATAGGATGCCAAAGGTCCTCGCTTGTCATTCTGGAGCCATGCCTTTGTGGCGCCCACAGGGCCAAGATGCTGACTCCACAAGTCTGGGCTGTCGGGGTAGAACAGCGTGAAGAACGAGTCCGCCTGTCATTGAATGCGACGTTAGCCAGAAATCTCTCCCCACAACGAGTGCATCCCTCACATGCTGATCCATAGTACTGCCTGCGTCATCCTCGACGAAGTATTCAATATTCCCACACTTCTCGAATCCCAACACCTGCTTTGTAAACTTGTTTACCATGTCCAAGTCAAAGTGCTGTCCCGGCTTAGAGTAGGGGACGGCGATAAACGTGCATGACAGCAGACGGTCGGGGTAATAGTCTGCTAGTCTTGATAGGAGATTACATCCAGTATCGTGCGCCACGGCATGGACCCGTGTCAGACCCTCGTGGTCCAGTAATTCGATGATCTCTTTCGCCATACTCTTGAGCTTATACTCCTCCACCCCGGTTGGTTTCGAGGTGCCGCCATACCCCAGTAGATCTGGCGCCAGGACTCCATATCCCTGTTTGATGAAATGGTGGATCTGGTGACGCCAATCATAGCAGGAAGACGGGAACCCGTGCAGGAAGAGGATGGTTGCTCGTGAAGCAGTTGCTGCGCGGTAGACATAATTGTATGTATGGGAAGTTGACAGAGTATGGAGTTTGGCAAACTCCGGGAATGCAATGCTTGCCATTTTGTGATTTCACAGGGTGGTAAGATTAGAAGATGTCACTGAGATTAGTCGAAGCCCCTTGGAAAGTTCCCAGATCGAAATGCGGAGAGTTCCTCTGAGGTTCGGAGACTTAATCGACTGTTGGTCTTTGTCCTGTTTGTCCCACTCTAATTGGTGATGTTCTTCCATCCCTGCAAGGAGGTTCCTCGATTTGTTGACTCATTTCATCATCAACCTAGAGGAGATCTATAGCCTCCTGTCGGTGTTGGCCCCGTATGAGCATCCTTGACTGAGCTAATGGTGCAGGGTGGCCCCAAGGCAGCCATGTCTAGCCTCAGGCCAAAGCACAGCATGAGTGCATCCAAACAATCGACTTCATCCCATATCCAGCTTGACTACGCAGAAATCATCAACATGGACATATATTGAAACTGAGCATACGTTTGTTGATATGATTACTTTATCAGAGCCCCAAGCATGTGATATACCGCAAGCCGTAGCAAGGGTTGATTATAATTCGTTCTATGAGCTGTCCAACCGAGGTTCAAGAAAGAGCTATCTCTACCACTTATCAAACTACATATTTTCATCTTGACAATGATGTACATAGCTTCACGACTGTGAAATCTGCAAATTTAACGCTGTCAAACATCACTAAAGCACTATCCACTACCAGACCATCATGTCGTTGTTCACCGTCCCCATCTCCTCCACAGGAGGCAGCATCGTCTGCACTAATCCCACCACATCCGAGAAAGAGAAAAACATCTACCTCCTCACCTTCACCTCGCCAAAAGACAACAGACTCACCCCGACATTCATCGACGCCTTCGTTCTTGCCTTAGACATAATCGAACACCGCTTCCCCAAAGGCGTCGTGATCACCACAAGCGGCATTTCCAAGTTCTACAGCAACGGGCTCGACCTCGAACTCGCAACCACCACAGAGGGCTTCATCGATAGGTGGCTCTGGAAGCTATTCCGGCGCTTTCTCACGTATGTTTCTGAGATCTCACAACGCAACAGATTACTGACACGGTGCAGGTTCCCCATGCCAACAATTTGCCTGCTAAATGGGCACGCCTTCGCAGGAGGGCTCATGCTAGCCATGTACCACGACTACCGGATCCAGAATCCGGCTAAGGGCTTTCTGTGCATCAATGAGCTCGAGTTCGGGGTCCCTCTACAGAGCCCCATGATGAGCATCTTCCGGGAGAAATTGTCCCCGTCCGCGTTCCGGGATCTGATTCTTGAGGCGAGACGGTTCGCGGGTCCGCAGTCTGCTGCTGTGGGATTGGTGGACGGCGTCGGTGGGCTTGAGGAGACGCTGCAGTTGATTCGGGAGCGGGGGTTGCAGACGAAGGCTGCAACGGGGATTTATGGTACGATGAAGGAGGAGATGTACCGGCATACGCTGGACATCCTGGATAACCATGCGGGTAATCTGGCGTGGAGAGAGAAAGTGGAGGTGAAGAAAGGGACAGCGGCAGAGGCTTCGTTGAGGGCTGTAGAGGCGTTTGAGAAGCAGAGAAATGCGAAGCTTTGAGTTGTGATATAGTAGGTATGTGTTGGGTGCTTGTTGATAGAGACACCTGCGCTAGTGCAGATTTGTACATATTGAGCTTTTAGACTGACAAGACTCCTTTCATTCACTGCTCCCTCACTACCTCGTCTAAACAGTAATAGTAGCATGCTAATCTTCACACACTTCTCTGCCTCTATCGTTCGTCTCTTCCTGAATTCGTTCATACAGGCACCTCACCCATCACGCACAATGATTCTCAGTGTGTTCATTCTCCTTCTCACTCTGGTCGCTGCTCTTGCCCCCGAGTACGACATCATTATCGTCGGAGGAGGAGTCAGCGGTCTTGTCGTTGCCAACCGTCTCTCCGAGGACCCCAGCGTCTCCGTTCTCATCATCGAAGCCGGTCCATCAGTCCTCGACAACGAAAATGTGACCGATGTCGACGCGTACTCCCGTGCCTTTGGTACCGAAATAGACTGGCAGTTCACGTCTGAACCACAGCTCTTCGGTGGAGAGAAACAAATCCTCCGGGCCGGACGAGCTCTGGGTGGTGGAAGCACGATCAATGGTGAATCATCCCAATCCAGATATGAATAAGAGCTAAGACTGCGTTTAGGAATGGCCTACGTGCGTGCCGAGGACGTCCAACTCGACGCTTGGCAGTCCATCGGCAACGACGGCTGGAACTGGACGAGCCTGTTGCCTTACTACCTCAAGAGCGAGAACCTGACCTTGCCGACAGCCGTGCAGACGGATGCAGGCGCCACATACGATGCCTCTGCGCACGGCTTCCGCGGTCCTCTCAAGGTTGCCTTTCCGCATATGCAGAGGGGTGGAAACGATCTGACGCCTGCTGTGAATCGGACGCTTCAGTCTGCGGGGATTACGTGGAATGTAGATGTAAATGATGGGCGCATGCGTGGGTTTAGTATTTACCCCTGGACCATCGATGAGGAGGCATATACCCGGCATGATGCGGCTCGGGCTTATTTCTGGCCGTTTGAGTCGCGATCGAACCTGCATGCCTGGTTGAACACGAGAGTGAATCGGATTGTTTGGAGAGATGGGTCCCAGGGAGAGAACATCAGTGCCGCTGGCGTGGAGATTACTGCACAGAATGGCACTGTAAGTGCTGTGATGGCGAGAAGGGAGGTGATTCTCTCGGCGGGGGCACTTAAGTCGCCTGCCATTCTTGAGCTGTCAGGAATCGGGAATCCACGGTGAGTCCGCTTGTCAGTCTACATCCTCGATGAATGGACTTGAGCTGATGCGCCGAAACTGTCTTATAGCATCCTCAATCGACACAACATCCCTGTTCACGTCTCACTCCCGGGCGTCGGAGAAAACCTACAGGATCAGATGAACACTCTCATGGCAGCGTCGACTCATTCACCCATCACCGGCGGCAGAACCGTCACTTTCGCGTCAGCCACAGACATCTTCAGCGAGAATACCTCCTCCGTCGCTAACCTCACACGCACCAAGCTCCCCTCGTACGCTGCGGTCGTCGCAAACATGAGCAACGGAGCCATGCAGCCCGAGCACCTGCAGCACCTATTCCAAGTCCAGCATGACCTCATCTTCAAGAACAACATCCCCATCGCAGAAATCATCTTCAAGCCCGGCGGCGAGAAGACAGTCAACGCCGGGTTCTGGGGCCTACTCCCCTTAGCGCGTGGGAACGTGCACATCCGCTCTCCTGATCCGGCAGCCCAGCCCGCGATCAATCCCGATTACGGCCTGTTGGATTGGGATGTCCAGCTGCAGGTTGCAATTGCCAAGTTCATCAGGCGGATGTTTCGCTCTGCGCCGCTCCAGGTAATGATTGAGGAGGAAGCAAGGCCTGGTCTTTCGGCGGTTCCTGGGAATGCCCCGGATGAGGTGTGGGCGAGCTGGTTGAAAGATAACTGTACGTGGAGTGATTTTCTCTTCTTCCTGGCGAGGTGACTAACTCAGTGCTGCAGATGCATCCAATTTCCATGCCATCGGCACAGCCGCCATGATGCCCCGTTCTCTAGGCGGAGTTGTGAACAATCGGCTGCAGGTGTACGGCACGGCCAATGTTCGCGTTGTCGATGCGTCTATTCATCCGTTTCAGCTTTGCGGACACCCGATGGCTAACCTTTACGCTATTGCAGAGCGTGCGGCGGATTTGATCAAGGAAGATTGGATGGCCTAGGGGACTGAGACCGATCTGGGGAGGGTAATGGAGCTTTCAGCTATGAGATGAGCTATGAGATGCAACATGCTTTATGAATATTAATGACCGTTTTTTGAATCATGGTCCCCAAACGAGGAAGTTACTTTCAAAGCGGGTTTTCATTTCATTTCTCGTCTGTCAAGGACAGCTTGGTCGTAGTGATGATTCTGGAACTAGACAAGCTGATCAATGTAGTTATGTTCCTGACAATGCTGGGCTCTTCACGCCCAGTATGACTTGTCTAAGTGGGATGAGGCGGATTTGAAGCTGCATCGGAATCCGCTGGATGATTGATACCTTGTATATGTACAGAGCGTCAAAATGAATCCTAGAATCCTTTCCGACATGGCGATAAACGTCGAGGAAGCCGGTAATGATATTTCAAGACAAGCAGTCATCGTTCTGCTGTGACGTAGCCTTGAAGGCAGGCTGGTCGCTGGGTAGCAGACTGAGACCACTGCGCATTCACTATTTCATCCCAGCCGTGGCAGCATGACCCTTCAAGAGAAAAATTCTTCCAACCCCTGGGCTTTACCAAGGCTACAAGAGAGTCCGCATCACATCAAAACTCGCTTTTCGTGCAACGTCTCTGCCATCACCACTGCTATTCGCTCACTACCACAAGCGGAGCCATGCCGAGCAAAGCACACCAACACACTAAGATGCGACGGTAAGTAGAACTTCTCATGACATTAATCTGTATTCATCTCTCTTGGTCTTCTCTTTGCCATCTCTTCAGTCACCCCCCTCCGCTCGAGATCCTGTCAGTCTCTCAAGTCTACCACCGCACTTGATCTGACATATCGTTAGGCTCCTCCCCTCAGCTATCGAAGACGGAAAAGAATTGAATCCCAAGATGAAGCGCAACGCCCGCGAAGTCGAGGGGGATACCCCGAAAGTCAAAGCAAAGGGTGGCCCCAAAGAGACCAAGCCTAAGCCA
This sequence comes from Aspergillus viridinutans, assembly GCF_018404265.1. Lineage (NCBI taxonomy): Eukaryota > Fungi > Ascomycota > Eurotiomycetes > Eurotiales > Aspergillaceae > Aspergillus > Aspergillus viridinutans. The sequence goes on from NW_025091217.1 coordinate 1,236,313, forward strand.
AATCCAGCCTCCAAGCGTGTCAGCGTCAACCGCGAGGAGATTGCGAAGGTGATGATGGCTCAGTCCCAGGCAGCTCGACAGGCCACGCTCGGACTGCCTTTCCAAGCCCGCAACGAAGTCGGCAAGAAGCTCCCAGGGCCGAACAAACCTCAGAGGGTAAGTGTTCAGAGGTCTTGCCCGTCAAGCATCGCTCACACATATCCTAGACCAACCACAAGCAGCCCGTGTACGATGGAGCCACCAAGGGGCCTCCTCTCTCGAACGAGGCTATCGCAGCCATCCTCAGATACACAAAGCCGGAGTGTAACAAGGCCCAGACCTGGGTTCATGCTCATGAGTTCACCAAAGCGGTTCAGGAGAGAATGAAGGCCAAAATGGAGGAGCGTGAGGACCTCCGCAAGAAGATTCATCGCAAGCTGCATGCTCAGTTGATGGTGAACAACCCTGGCGCGAATCCCACCAATCTCCAGGCAGTGCGAGGCGACCAGATGGACGATGAAACTAGCAAGCTGACTCCGGCGGAGAGGGTCCAGAGAGCGCACGACAGACTTCAGAAAGCATTGGCAGAGATTCTGGACGTGTAGTTGCCCTGCAGCGTTGCAGATGTTTGGATTCATCCTAACTGGTCTGCTGGTCCCAGATGTTGGCGTGTCTCCCTCTCTGCTGTTTCTCTTCTTGGTGGGTTAATATGACATGATGAATCAACAAATGATGTGCTATGACTGAATCGGTTTGACCATCTGGCATGGAATGTACAATAATGATCAGTTCTTGTGGAAATGGACAGTGTCCCTTCAGATTTTCTTGTTCTTTCTGGTCCCTTTAACTTGTGTTGGACTATCCAATTTATCTACCAACGGCCGATAGGGTGAGGCTACGACATGCTCAGGCGCCCGTTGCGAGGTTTCTGGACGTCTCGGCTCGCCAGGAGACGGACGCCGCAATTGGTCTTCATGCATGCGATCCAATGGTTCACCTACGACTTGATACTTGGCCCAGTTGACCGGTGGCATTCGGACCACGTTTTGGGGCGTTGGGATCGGTCCTATGTCGGCCAACGCCTGCTTTGTTGATTCCCCTGCCGCGTCGCTGACCGGTTTGTCGTCTTTATGTGTGAAATTGATGTAAGCCCCCTGATCTTTCGCTGACGTGAGATTCCCCGCGGCCAATTCGCGCGCAAACCCTTCCGGATCTGCAGCAGCGACTTTCTTCAACTTCTCCAATGTCTGTATATCTCGTATACTCTGCTGTTTCTGTAGTTGCAGGATAGAAATGGCGGACCGCAATGCGATCGCATCGGGGTTCTCACTTTCCGAAATCGGCACGGGCGCGGGCTCTTGACCAAAGACCACCTGGCCCTGTGTGCCTGGGAAGTTGGAGAGTGATGCATAGGGAGGAGCCGGAGTAGTAGGTGAGGGCGATGTAGCTGGGGGTGCGAAGGGATGGGAGGCTCCGTTTGTCATGGCGGAGTCGTTCGCCGGGGCGAGATGCGACAGAACTGGAGTCATTGGGGAATAAGGCGGGCGGGGCGGCGTGCCTGGCTGATCGTCGTTCTCGTGGTTCTCTTGCGCTGGCTGCATAGTACCGTTCTCAATTCAATCAAAGAAGGGTATTCATGCTGTAGAGGCAGACATAGAGACGAGTTGGCCTGGTTGAAATGGCAAAGCGTCAGGGGTAGATACTATGTCGTGTTGCAGAAGTGATGACTGACCGAACAATGAAACAACGAGGGAATGACGTCTTGCCGCTTCTGCCTGATTCGGACATTCGGTTCTCGCCGACCGAGTGGATGTTGATAAACAAAGAGATGAAGCTATTGATGGTGTTCTAACTACCCGTGGGCGCAACCATTCGCTGTCATTAAGCAAAATGAGCAGTGAGGTTATTCTTATCAAGCCAAAGCGATGCAGGTCATGGTGACTTCTCATCTACCGAGTGGTATTGATGGCCTTGTAGCTTTATCGCAGGCTGATTGCAGGCCGCATTAGAGCGATACACCTCAACAAACATCTAATATAAGGTCAGATTGGATATCTTTTGGCTTTGTCATTCTGAGCCTTCTTCAATCACTTTTACTATCGAAAAATAAACAGATCATTGACATTCTAAGACAGACCGTGGGACTATCAATGGGCCGGTCGATGGATAATGGATGGCCTGATTGATCTGGCCGATTTCCTCACCGCCTTTAAAAAAGTAGCGAAAAAAAGGGAATAAGGTGATCTTCGTCCATTCTGAGAAGATACTCCCATAATTCTTCCATAAAAGTATCAATATATACTTGCAAAATGAAGCGGAAGACCGATACAAGAGAGGCTCTGAATGGCAATGGCCAGCCGGAGGCCAAGAAGCGCGCACTGTCAAACGAAGAAGTGGCTGCGCGCTTTCGCGATGGCCTATTCGAGCCCTCGGAGCAGCAGAAGTATACCAAGGCATACGCCCAGTCTGGCCCGTAGGTATCCCCTCGCTTGAATGCTCACTGAGAGAAAAGGTACAGAGGCGCTGACAGGAGCAAGTTACAAGCATGGAGTTATTCATCCCCTAATTGAGGATTCCCTTTTGCGATCGGTCCGTAACGAGATCCAAGAACACCTCGACTTCACCGAGAAAGAAACCGATATCTACAAGATCTTTCAGTCCGGCGATCTGGCGAATTTGGACGGCTTGGACGATGCTTCTCTGTCAAAGCTACCTTCATTGCTGAAGCTGCGTGATTCCCTGTACTCTGCCCGATTCCGGGAATACTTGTCGGCCGTGACGGGCTCTGGCAAGCTTAGCGGGCGCAAGACCGATATGGCCATCAACGTCTACAACGAGGGATGCCACCTTTTGTGCCATGACGACGTGATCGGAAGCCGCCGTCTGAGCTATATTCTGTACCTGACTGATCCTGACACTCCCTGGCAAGCAGAATGGGGAGGTGCTCTACGCTTGTACCCTACTACCACCAAAAAGGACATCAACGGGGAGGACGTCCTAGTTCCCAGCCCTGACTTCAGTCTGAGCATACCCCCGGCATTCAACCAGCTCAGCTTCTTCACCGTCCAGCCCGGTGAGAGTTTCCATGACGTCGAGGAAGTGTATCACCCCAAGGAGGGTGAAGATAGATCGGCCAAGCGCGTGCGCATGGCCATCAGTGGATGGTTCCATATCCCACAGAAGGGAGAGGATGGTTACGAGGAGGGTCTGGAGGAGAAGCTGGCGGAGCGAAGCAGTCTGGCGCAGCTCCAGGGCCGCGGCGACATCTACGATTTGCCCCAGGCCAAGCCGGTCGTGTGCGAGAAGGAGCCGGAGGTCAAGGGCAAGGGAAAGGCCAAGATGGAGGAAGAGCCCAGCTCCGAGTTCAGCGAATCCGACCTCAACTTTCTGCTCCAGTACATTGCGCCGTCCTACCTGACGCCCGACATCGCCGAGGAAATGTCCGAGACATTCTCGAACGAGTCCTCACTCAGCCTTGATCGTTTCCTGTCCGATAAGTTTGCTGCGCGGGTACGGGCCTATATCGAAGAGCAAGAGAAGCGAGAACTTCCCAAGTCCTCCGACGAGATTCAGGCCAACACCGAATGGACGGTTGCTCGCCCGCCGCACAAGCAGCGCTATCTGTTCCAGCAGCATGGGACCGCCACATCGGACCAGAAAACTCCTATCCAGGAACTGCTCAATGATCTGTTCCCCTCCTCGGCGTTCCGTAAATGGCTGGCTTTGATTATCGGTGCTGAACACATCACGAGCTATGATCTCCTGGCACGCCGCTTCCGCCGCGGACAGGATTACACGCTCGCGAGCGGATACGACGGCGAAGAGCCGCGGCTCGAGTTCACACTGGGCCTGACACCCACAGCCGGCTGGGAGAAGGAAACGGACGAGGACGAAGAGATGGAAGACGAGAACGGCGAGGCGCAGGAGAAATCCAAGGCGAAGGAACCTGCCGCGGCGGACGAACCTGCGGTAGGCGGTTACGAGATCTACATGGCCGGCGACGACGAAGACGACGGCGACGCAGCCATCTACAAGTCCGCCGCGGCGGACGAGGACGATGGCATCCTCTTCAGCACCGCCGCGGGATGGAACCGACTTAGCATCGTCCTGCGCGACGGCGGCACTCTCAAGTTTGTCAAGTACGTTAGCGCCGCGGCCAAGGGAGACCGGTGGGACATTACCGGCGAAATGGGCGTCGACTTTGGCGACGAAGAGGACGATGAGGATGACGAGAATGATGACGAGGAATAGACCCCGCAAAAGTGACGATCTCTTAAGCGAGCACTGTACATACTCAAATGTCTATTCTGAATACAACGTTGGATACCAAAAGTAGGTTGCACGGCAGACACAATAAGTTGCTGCCTATCTGATCAGCCAGTCTCGTGGCTTAGACTTGATCGTCTGTAGCACAGCATAGCCATCTCGCTCGTAGACTATCCACGCTGTGGTAATACATACGGTTTCCAGCCTACCCCCAAGTATACTCTAGTGATATTCTAGTCCTCTGTCAACAGACTTCATTCCACGTGGTACTGATAGCCCTCTCCCAAGAGCCAAGGACACCACACTGTCGCCATACTCTGCACACTTGGTCAATCGCACGCTAACACGCCGACACGTAAAACATTGATGCTCTTGGCATTTTTGTAGTCGGTGTCAATCACAAGCAAAAACCGAATCACAGCACGCGCACAACCGATCAGCGCTGAATTATCGCTCGACGCATTGTGCATATATCTAGTGCCTTCTTCTGCAATGTCGATCGGCATCATAGTCCTCGTGCTCGATCTATTCTCATCAGAAGACCTCGGAGAGAAATCGACGGGGATGACAGCACAGCACATCTGAAAATTGAAACATTGCTGAAGATCAGTTGCAGGGGCGTAGTGACGCCACATATGGAGTATCTATCGTGGAGCTTGACATAGTGGTTAGGAGTTGGTAGTGGTGTGTCCAACCCGCAGCAGCTCGCATGTGGAGTCTGAGACAGTCTACTGTGTCATGTCTCGTGCATGGTCGTGGTCGTGGTCATGTTGTACCGATGACTGACGCAGTCCAGACTCAACGGACGGAGTAAGTCTCCTACACCGGAGTATCTATACCCCTGCAATCTCTGCGCTGCCGAAGACGCTCTCCGTCAAATGTCTCCGTCAATGTCTCCGTCAATGCAGAAGCTGACTCGCCGGTCGCCATCCCTGCTATTCGCGCGAGCAGTGACTAGACAGTAGACCACAGCAGAATGCCTTGCCTTCAACTCACGGATCCCCTGGCGCCAGAATCAGACCTAAGCCCGCTATGGCAGGTGCAAGTGTTTGCCTGGACGGTGTATCGAATAGATGAGGTCCGTTGGCCGATTGGACAGGGGGGCATGAACGACCACGTCCCCAAACGAGGGTTCTTGCGAGGCGGCCTTGGACGATCATCGGTAAGCGATTTTCGTCCGTGGAATTGATTGATTATTTGATTGATTGATTATTGATCAACGTTAATCAAGCGATGGGGACCGATATTGAACTAGTCAGGACAACCCCTGTTCCGTCACACGGGTGTAAGACGGGACTTGGGTGCTGCGGCCAGTAAGCTGCAGAAGAAGCGGCGCAAATCACCCACATATGAGCCCACTTGTCGCTGGCGGGTAAGCACATGGATAATCCATCATTCAAGACTCAGCCGATAGTTATTAAGGAGGACGAAGTAAGATGCTGATGCTGACAGGGGGGAGGTAGTCAGACATAAGTACAGCCCCGCACATCTTCTTGGCCATGACCATTCATCAGATATCTTGTACACATACGCAGTAATCCGTAGGGTAGGACGGAATCTTCAATCCACGGAGAACGGATAGAAGCCATGCTTGCCGGATCATTAGATGCATGGATCATGGAGAAGGAGCCTGGATTCGTGTAAATATAAACTAGTCTCTACATCAGCGACGGAAAGGGACAGACGACCAGGGACAGGACCTTGGATAACGGCACTGCGCAGTGATTACCAAGTAAGAAATGAATAAATAAGTATCGATCTTGGCTTACCTGCCAATCTGTCTTGTTTGCGCTCGGTCGGCCTGCTTTGTAAGGTCTTAGACGGGATAGTCCTTGAGAATAAGACCAATGGTTAGGGTTGCAAGGCATATCATTCGGGGCAAAAAATGATGCAGCAGCGAGAAGAAGCAAACTCCGAGTGCTACCATGGGGCTGTCAATCAGATCTGATTTGGCACATGGTGCACGCTAACGGGGATGTCTTTGAATGCTGTGGACAGGTCTGATCAGCCATGGCAATGGCATGGTTTGCTACATTTACTCTGTAGATACCAGATAGACCATATGCAAGAGTCGGTGTTTCTTTGTCTGTCAGCACCACACATTTCCCAAAAGGGAAATATGCTTATTGTAAGCTGCTCATACTCCTTCACATACATCAAGCATCCTCAGTTCTTTTGTCTATGGATCTCACATGATTGAGCATAGATTTATTACATTATGACTTACCTAAGTGCGATGTTACAATCATACAACGGAGTAATTTAAAGACAACCGGGATCTTGAGCAAGGGCTGTCAACTAAGACTTCAGTCTCGGACTGCAAAGAGTGACGACGTGGGGCTTAGGAAAAGAGAACCAGGATATAAGCGCCGCCACCTGTGGAAACCGTCTGGTAGACACACTGTAGTGCAGTACAGGGCACGGAGTACCTATCCAGGGTTGATACTCCATGAAAATGTTGCAGTACGCGCCGTAACTTAGTTGTAATATTGCTGAGGGCAAATCAAACAAGCGATTATTGTCGCAGAAGAACATGTATCAACCTGAAGCACAGATCCATCCCATATGCGGTCCACATGTGCCCAGAGAATGCATGGTGATGGTCGCATTCCATCCCGGCAGGGCATGTCTAGATATTTTCCCAAGGGAGGATTGCCCTATTATTGCATGGATCTGATTATTCACTAGAGTCAAAAATAATAATGGAAATACTAAATGAAGTGAAATATCGGAGGACAGAAGCCGAGTGGCTGGGTAATACGACTGCAACGTCGAATGCTCGAATGCCCAGACTCAGACGGCTCTTCTTAGCGGCGATCATTCCACCATGGTCGCCATGTGTCCGTCTGTACGTTGCTGGAAAGTCAAAACATGTGCCACTGCCACTCCTACAACCTAGTCCTAACACGTAAGCCAAAGAATGAAGTGGAAAAATGAAGAGGAAATACGGAAGTACGGAAGCACATGAGAAAGACACTGCCAAGATCTCATATTTCGATGATGTCCACACTCCTCAAGCCACCCGCAAGCAGCCGCACCTCGACACTCAACTGGCAGCTGGTCCCTGCCCCCGGTCGCTGGTGCGTCCCTCGGCGCTTTATGCCGCAGTCACTAGGACTCAATACTCAGAACTCAGCCTTGGTCCAAGTATCCACAACGGTTTTAATACGCTTTTCCTGTACGAAGAAGGGAATAAAAAGAAAAAGAAAAAGAAAAAGAAAAAGAAAAAGAAAAAGGAATTCAGGGATCCATCACATTTGCCCCCCAGCAGCAATTCCATAGGTTGAAAATGTACTTGACAAAGTTTCTGATCTGCAAGGAGAAGGACGGACGGACCATTCTTCTGCTCCGGGGCAAATACCACCACACTTGCCACGGTTTTGATCGTGTCCCCACTAGACCGCTTAGGGCAGTTCGCAAAGCGTGGGACCCCTGAGGGCGATCGTTCACTGTAGCCACGTGAAAGCGCTACGGAGCGCTAGTTCTCTAGCTGAAGGTAAGCAGTAGACAGATAGCCAGTGGCCAGTGACCTGTTAATCTGGCCAGCATCAAGATCACCGTCTCGCCCTCAACTACATATTCTTTCACTGGGAAGAGGAAATACGTAGGTTCCATCTTGTCAATGTCGGGGGTCGAGGGACTTGAGAGCTCATGTGTCATAGACTCATGCGGACTGAGCAGATCCTTGTTCTTATGCTGCACAAACGGTTAAATGTACGCCGATACAATTTATTCCAGATTATGTAAAAATTGAGTATCTCGTAATACGGATATAGCTGATCCTCAACCTGAATTCCAGTGATGCATCGACTCAACTTCATGATGTAATTGCCGCAGTTACAAAGCACATACGATCTACCAAAGGTGCAGCCTATAAGTATAGTCTGATCCTCTAGGACACTCTTCGAAGAGACTCGATACACTGTTGAAATAATAAAATCACTTAACAACGTGCTGTCAACACCCTTATGGGCCGATCCATGGGGACTTTCACACCTTCCACTGGGCGTGCACGTTCTATCGTACTGTACCACTACTTAGGTTGCATTGGCTCAGTCAGTCAGTCCTTGATGGGCCCCACTTCCCGGACTACCTAAGCTGAGTTGGGACCCTGCTGACCTCGACGGAAAGACTCTCTTAAGACTAAACTTTTTCCGTTCTATGGATCTCGGACTCTAGATCGCTCATGGTCTCCGGAGCAGTTTATGTGTGGTGTGCGGTGGGGCAGCTCGCCGATGTCAGTTGCTTAGGTTGAATTTTGGAGTTTCATCAGTTCATGTTTGAACTCAAGACAGTTGATGTTTCAATTGTCACTGCTCTCATGAAAAATGGGCTAAACTGTTGACCTGGAGAGACTTTAAATAGAGCTTCAAACCCGTTGTTCATCGTCTCCGCCGAGTCCCTCAGAGACGGAGGTGGGGCAAGTCAACCAGCACCCAAACCGACTCCCTTGGTGGATGCGGGACTGCAAGGTGGGTGCGGTAAGATCTACGTGACAATTGCCTAAGACAGCTTCCACAATTGCCTAAGTCAGGCAAGCTCCGGTCGACGTTTTGCGAACGATTTATAGTGGACTTATTATGCACAGTGATTATGAGACCAGAAATGGGACTATGCTATCTACGCAGACTAGAGGTGATTACAGGTAACTAAATAGATAGAATATGATAACAATTCATTAATCTTCTTGATCTATCTATGCATTGCTTAATCACCTAGAGTAAGCACCTAGGATTTAGATAGGGCTAGTCGGGAATTGTCCCTGGCATTTGATCACGCACCTCACTCAAACGCCAGTATTTAAATGGTCATGGCACCTCCAGCCATGTTCTACGACGAACCCCGAGAAACAGCAGAATCCCAAAAGGCCTCGATTTGTGACTGCCAACCCCAGCAGAGGCGGTTACCTCGTGGTGGTGGGTTCCTCGTTGCTCGCAGAATTAGTGCACATCTATTGCTTGGCTGGCCCCACGAAACTTTCTGATTGCGGGCCTCTATCTTCATCAGATAGACCGCTAGATATTATTTGATATTTTTCTCGTTCAAGCTTAGCTACTAAGAATATTCATGGTCGATTACCAGTCATCTTGGCAGATAATAGTCGTTCTTGTACGAAATCTTATGTATTTGGTCGTTGGTGACAGGGCCCAATGGACCCTTTTGAATACACAGTACGTGCAATAATGCCAAGACATCAGGCTTGCTGTTCTACTTTTTGAGCCAAACATTTGTCATGTATCCTAGGAGCGATTTTGGAACTTGGATCATAGATGCATAGCAATAGGCACCAATCTGAGAGAAAAAGAAAAAGAACGAAGATAGATAGATTCATGTGCATCATACAATAGAATGTAGAGACTCGGTGGGATGTGACTTGTGTGTGGGAAGGGGGCTTGCATTCCAAGGGAATGAATGATGCTATCTGATGGATTATTCGATCTCGTCATTCCTTTTCATTCTCTCCTTGCTTGTGGTGTCTTACTTATGATTATTGCGACTATTATCGCTACCACGTAGTAATAGAGTCCCACCACTGCTGCAGCCGCTGCCACTGCATACTACCCCATACATCCTCCTCTTCCTCATCCATCACTAACCATCGCCACGAGGTCTTCACCCCCCCCTACTCTTTCACAAGTCTGCCTTTAGTACGACTACTACTATCCAAAGAAGTACTTACTACACAGCACCGCTAGCCATTTTTCTTACCATTTTTCCTCTTCTTCCTCCCTCGTTCCATATCATAACTTATATACATATCATTTACTGCAAACCCCTTCTGCCATTCCCCGCTTTTTCGGCCGTCTCAACTAGAACTCGTGGCCATCAGAACCAAACTTTCCAGCCCTTCCTTTCCTCCCCGTTCCTTCAGAGTTTACAACCCTTCTTGCTCCATTTCCTCTTTCCGGCGTTCACTCGAAGTTCGAAACGCTCTAGCCCGGGCACTGATCGATAGTTCCCGCTGCTAGACTTGCCCCAATCCACTCCCAAATCCAAACTATCAAAACACGAGGAGAGAGCCAAGTTTCCTAGGTGTCCCAATTTTACTGCTTGCCCATTTTCTCGGGTCAAGGCTGTCTGTTAAAAGTCAGAACGACGACTCTTCCCGTCCCTCGCTATCTTGTCGCCCTCCCCTCTTCCTCGTCAAAAGTATTTGCTCTTCGCATCCACCCGGCTTGTATCTACACGGACGGGTCTGAAAAAGAGTTCTACAGCCGGTCTGGCCCTACTTCGCTCTTACTGCCCAATTGTTCATCGTTTAACCTCCCCTGTGCCACGTTTCACCACACCTTCCGACCTTCCGAGCACGCTGTACTTTTCGCAACAGGTAAGCTCTTGTGCGATCGATTGCTTGAAGATCGTGCTGCCCTTTCCACTGTCCTTATTATTGGTTACCCCCATTTTTCTCTAGCAAATTCTGTCGATCCAAACTGACGCGACTCTGACTTTATCCAGAGAGAGGAATATTGTCCGAGTATACGAGTCTAGCGTCGTTTTCTTCTTTCTTTGTTCCCTTTTTTTGGTGCGCCGGTGGTCTCGACTGTAGGTACTACTGAGATCCGGCCATTCTGCCACCGTCCTCCACCTCTCGTCCTTCCCGCCGACCACTTAGAGCATCGCTCTGACCACAAACGACGGGCCCGCCTGCACGCAACCACCCGTTCGACAATCTCCTTGTTCTCTCGTCTGTTCGACTTGAACTTCGCAGTCTTGCGCACTGCGGAATACTTCTTTGCGTGGTCTCAATTGCGCTGCGCCCTTTTTGTCGGCCGTGACGACCGAGCCCTGGGATTGCGCCAACTGAAAAAAAACAGCCCCCAAGTCGCATCGCCGAGCGGGACAGCGGTTTTAAGGAGACCCGAACTTCACCAATCGTGATCACTTGAATTGTTACCATAAATTGAGAGCTGATATGCGGATTGCGACCCTCGACGTTCAGAATTAGCCTCGCGGAGTTGACTCTACCTTGGCAGCGTGACTGGCATACTTCGATATATCGAGCGTGAAACAGTTTCCGTCGCATTCGGGTTCTCTCCAAACCTTGTCTGTGCCGACAGTCGCTAGCACATTGACTTCATTACTCCTTTCTTCATTCTGCGACTATATTAGTCCTGCCATCCAGCCATCGAGTGTTTACGTGACCTATCACCCCGGATTATGAAATAGTTTAAACAACGTGACTTATCACACCTTATAAGCCATCATCGGAATAACCACGAATTTTCGCCATTATCACTACTCGAAACCTCTCGTTGTCCGCCATGGAAAGCACTTTAACCCATCGGCCGTGGGAACCTACCACAACAGGGCCGCAGAATGCTCCGGTCTCTTCTGCGCAAACATTACCCTCGATTTCGACTCTCACCGCAAGTATGACCAGCAACATACCTCTTCCCGCAGAGAAGTCCCCAGGGAATGCATCGTTGAACACGATAGAACGCGACTCTGGAAACTGGTCAATGCCTCAAAGCACAAGTATTGTTATTTGTTCGACATCTACCATGTCAGGCACTGACAATATACCAGGATCATCCATCTACTCCACGGCGACGAACGGAACCGGCAATTATCCCTCTCTGTCCTTCCTCACTTCCTCTCAACCGTCCCCGAATCGTGGTTCTGTTTCCGAGCGATCTCCCTACCCGAATGACCACTCGAACACGAATACCCCTTCCTCTGCCGGCGCTCATCCGTCTCCCAACTTTGGTTCCCAAACAAATCCGGCCCTTCCATCCCTCAACCAGAATTTCGACGCTCCTTCTCAACGCGGCAGCATTGCGGAACAACCCGAATCGCGGCGCAGTAGTGTTGATAGTAGGATGAATCAGGGAATCAGCTCCCTGGCCATCAATCCCGCCTCACCTTACCACAGCACAAACGCCTCCCAGACATCAATTGTGTCGGGATTGCAGAGGGAACGTGGAATTTCCATGGACGTAAATATGAACAGTTCATACCGAGGACCACGCTACTCAGGGGGCCAGCCCCTCTCTCCACTCGGACCGCGAGCCGGGGAGCACCGTAGCTTTGCGGCTGGCCGCACTGCTCCCGCGATTTCATCAAATCCTCGCTCCGAAATTTATGCTGCAGAGACGCCTACCGCCGGTCTTGCCTATGCCTTTCCCGACCCGGATGTTGCGCGATCCAATTCGATGTCTTCCACAAACGACAAATCTCATCATCCATTCTCAAGGAAGGGAAGCACGGCCGAATCACTGGCTAGTAGTATCTACTCGGATGCGCGATTGCCCCATGGCCAACATGGTAGGTTTATACTTTTTGTTCTCTGATAGTGCAATTCTAGCATGCAACCAACATTGCTGACTGCCCTCTAGAACTCCCTCAGAATGTCCACCACCATACTCTGCAGCACAAACAAGTACGCGATCTCATCGGAGACCCAGAGCCGCCCACCAGCAGTACTCCATATAGCCGCACGCCCGAGCTGCGAGTAACTCACAAGTTAGCGGAGCGCAAACGTCGCAGTGAGATGAAAGACTGCTTCGAGGCTTTGCGCATGCGGTTACCTCAGAGCCAAAACAACAAATCCAGCAAATGGGAAACCCTGACAAGAGGTACTGGTTTTGTCATCGCTTCTTTGATTGCCTTTATACTGACTTGCATCTAGCGATCGAGTACATTGGACAGCTGGAGAAGATGTTGAGTAGTGCGCGTCGTGAAAACGACGTGTTGAGGAGCGAGGTTGAAGAGATGCGGGCTCAGCTGAATCAACAACAAGCACACCAACAGTCACGGCCTCCGTCAATATTCGAGCACCACCCAATGAATGGACCACAGGCCAATGGACAGTCGCATGGCCCTGGTCCGGCCTTCTCTAATTATGGCCCTAACTCTTCTGCAATGATGCAAGATCAACCACGCACATTACCTCCACTAGTGAATGGCTCCGTTGCTCCGATGCAGGGAGTGCAATATACCGACGACCGTCGGTAGTCTTGTCATCCTAGCAAGGCCCTTGATTTGAATTTTGATACCATTCCCCCACCTTCAACATAGCGGCGATTTTGTGTCGCGTCGAGCTACATACTTCTGATATTTTTCTTTTCTTCTGACTCTGGGCTCTAGATCTGAAACAGTATGTACTCGCCTGTAGATCTCATTCGGGTGGTGTATCTTGTTCTGAGCGAGGCTTTGTCTGTTGGCCTTTTTTGTTTTTATCACTTTTGCCCAGGGCAATTCATACCCCGATTACCATTCTTATTTTCGTTCTTTGATCTCATGATATAGTTTCTCAAATACTGTGTGAGGATATGTATGTGCTACAACGACGGACCACTGTTTTTTTGCACGCCCCAATTTTCTCTATTCTCGCTTGTTTCCATCGATTTGTCTTATTTTATTTTATTTTATTTTTTTTTTTTTCATCATGACATGTTTACTTCGTTCTGCATGGGATCCGCCAAGAGCAATTGGTTTTGGGTATGGGATACATTTGATGGCATCTTTCTATATCCGTCAAAGGACTCGACCGACGGGGTTGACGATGTTTCTGTATGATCTGTCGAAACGGAATAAAATTTCAAAATAGCAACATGAAGCCTTCCTCGGGGGTTTTGTATAAGGTATGAGATATAGGACAAGTCTTCGGAAATAAACAGACAAAATGCAGACGATAGATCTGAGTATATTACGCCATGACGCTGACTCCTCCGGCAGACTCAGTCTCTGCGAATAAGATCAAATGCGTTCCTGGCTCTATTTTTGGACAATTTGCTTCTGATTGGCACTCTTGCCTCTAATAACCGTGCCAATCCTTCTCTCTAAGCGCCCGGCCCGAGTTGAGGGCAGGGCGGCTACAGCTTCGTCAGGACCCCCAGCGACCCAATGGTATCTTCGAAATCCCATCTTCAACCTCATCCTGCAGAATCTGGTAGTCCGCCTCAGTCCAATCAAGGCGATTTGGACCGGCAAAATGCAACAGTCACTGTAGCAGCTATGGAGCTCGGAGATTTGCCTGCGTCGTGCGTCGACGAGGGAGGAGATCAACACAATACTTCATTGGTGTAGTAGGCAGGTACCTGAAGCATGGGCTCTAGATCCATCGCTAGTAAGGTAGCTTTTCAATTTCTGCAGAGCTTCTTGCATTCTGGTCTTCTTTTTCTTCCTTGCATCCGTCTGGTTTGTTCTTGCAGGGTACTTGGACTTCTATTTGTTTGCTTCGGAGCACTTTCTCTTTCATATCTGCAGCATCTCTTCATTGTTCCCGTGTGATGAGAACAATAGCGGGTTCATTGTTGCGTTGTTTCATTCAGTGGTTATAGTCTCTCTTTATTCACTGGTTTCTTGCATAGGCTTTGTTCAGTCTCTTATACTCGCGAGATTTTGTTGCCTGAACCCATCCAGATGATCTGCCTGCTCTTCCTCTGAGCACTCCTGCGGATTTCGTCCTACAACGTTGGCTTGCTACTAAGTATTGAAGTCTATCCTGGTATGTCATGGGACTGCAGAAACATATACTGAAACAGAGTCACTCAAGTCTAACACGCTTTCGTACAGTTAAGAGACGAGATGGGCCCTCAACCAAAAAGGCCAGAAATGCAGCTGCAGATTCCCCAAGTTCCAAAATTTCCACTATCGTCCCCAATCACTGAGGAGATCTCCAGCCCAGCCGCATCCTCAGACGAAGACAGAGAGATGGAACGGAGTCGTCCCTTCGACTACCTGTCCAAAATGTCGGACAAGAACCCGTTCCTTAAGGCAGAATCCGCCGGCGCGGGGCGAGATCGCTTGGTTGAACGCGAAATCGGTGTGTTTGATACTGTGCGGAGAGCGGCGCAGGGGGATAAACCCAAGGGGTTGAACTTAATCACGGATCTCCCGATTGGAGTCCCCAAGGTACAAGCTGGGGCGGCGGGTCCTGCGTTTGTGGATCTGAATGATCTGAAGGTGTTGTCAAAGGTTCGTGAGAGGGAACGGGCCTCGCAGAAGATCAGAGGCATCTTGAAGAATGGGACGGCCCAAGGCTTCCAGCGCCTACCTGACGAGGCTTCCGAGCCGGGGAGAAGGCGGTTGTCCTGGCTCAGGTCGGAGAATACGACGTCGCCGAAGAAGAAGAAGAAGTACAAGGATGAGCTGTCGCCTTCTGACCGGCCCATCATGATCGGGTATACGGTACCGTTTGAGGAGTCGACGCAAACTCAAGATGACGGAGCAAAGGGACTGGACAGTGCTGGAAGCCAGCGTACGCCAATGACGCCGTCGATTGTTGTAACTCCTGCGAAAGACGAGGGCTTCTGGCAAGGACTTGCTCCGGAGTTTCACCGGCCCAGAGCCACCTCCAGTATCTATTCTCAGCGCACATCATTCATCGGCAATGGCAGACCTGAGATACCACCGGTTCCAGCCATACCGGCGTCCCATTTCGCGGAGAAGGGGAGTCAGCCCGACGGGTCTCGGAGGGAGTCTGTCCTGTCAACAAGGAAGCAACGCTCATTCTCAACTGGTACCGTGTTTGAGGAAGACGATGGTCCGCGACAGGGACTGCGTGCTCGTGCTTTCTCCACGGAGAGCTCGAAGAGAGGGCTGGATCGACTGAGTGTGATGACGGATACTAATCGACACCAATCCCAGGGCTGGTGGACTTATCTCCTCTCGCCTATGCTGGGACGGTCGAGCACGATAGCCAGTAGATCGACCCCGACCAGAACGGAGCGGCCTCCTATGCCGACGCTCCTCACGAACTCGACGGTGTCAAGCGATGAGTGGTGGGAGAAGGAAGTCTCGTACTTTTCGCCAGATACCCCCGAGACGACCGTTGCTACTAGAGGCGAAGTGACGAATTGGCATGAGGGAGATGCTAACCCCTTCGCGGATGTCAACTCCATGCATGTCAATACCACCGATGAGAAGAAAACAACCGAGATGATGTTCCAGGGTGGGACGATCCAGGGCGCAGCTGCTGAATACTACCAGGCATGTGCCCATGAGCTGTTCAGCGGAAGGCCGTACTTCGAATGCATCAACCATGTTTGTTCCATCACGCCGAAGGATAGGATCCCGGTTCTTCTTGCCGGTTCTATTGCTGAGCCACAGAATAACGAGAAGAATCTCCTTATTGACGTGGATGACGATGTGTCTCGCTTAGGTTCTGTGAATCCTTTTGAGAGCGCCTCGCATTCTGGCGCTCGTTCGATATCCGGGACGACCGCTGTGGATGACCAACCCGCTTCTCCTTTGATTTCAAACACGGGAAAGAAGTTCCTGGAGGAGGCCACACCAGAAGGACCGAGAAGCAGCTCTCCTGAACCAGAACCCCTCGAGAGAGAACCTCCCAACTATGCAGTGGATCGACCGGAGAAACAAGCCTCCCACCTCTTCTTCCAACCAACGAACACTATCACTCCTGCGGCAATAAACATTAACATCCAACAACCTGAACCTCTACCCCCAGCCTCTGGAGCTCCACAGGAGAGGATTATCCCTCAATATATTGTTGTGCCACCTCCGAATAATGGCGGAGGCGGGCACCCCCAACCACAAACCCCTGATGCCACGTCTCCTGGTCTACAACAAGCAACAGTGAGGAGTGGGTCAATTCCATTGACTGAGATGACATCTGGATCAGCTCCAGCCTATACCGCCCATCGCAGCGCATCTCCTACACTGCCACCTCGTATGGACCCTGTCCCCGTCACTCGAGAGCAGATGACGCACCCTTGGTTCGAAAGGGAGAGGATCGAAACCCGACGACGAAGACTGGAAAAGGAGGACGCTATTGGCAGGAAAGCCGGTGGACTCTGGCGAGGCAGAGGCTGTTTCAGCAACAAAGGCTGCTTCGGAAGGCCGGGAAGAGAAGGGCGCCTGAGACGTCGGTGGTATATGGCGATCACGACGTTTTTTGTCCTGATTGTGGTAGTTGCCGTTGTCCTCGCAGTCATGCTGACCAGGAAAGGGGATGGCACACCTGTTCAGTCGCAGTGGCTTAATTTGACCGGCTATCCACCGATGCCGACTGGCATTGCGACAATCGCAGGCTCAGAGGCACAGGCCCAAAATTCAGGATGCATCACTCCATCCACACTTTGGAGCTGCGCTCTGCCGCCGGAAGAGCAGTCAGCCAACAAGCCGTACGCGCCGAATCAGCCCAGCTTCCGAGTCGAGATACGATTCCGTAACGGGACCTATGCGAACAGCACAACGGTTGCCAACACTTCAAGCCACAGAACCAGAGATACAAGTGGATCATTCAACCCATCGCCATCGCCCCCCAGTATCAAAGACCAGACCTTCCTGGGCAATACGACCGACCAAAACGCCATCCCCTACGCAGGCGAAGAGACCCCGTTCTTCATCACCATCCTCTCGACCGCCTCCCTCTCTTCATCCCGACTGTCCCGCCGATCCAACAGCTCCTTCCCAGACATTGAGTCCCTCATCCCATCTCCCGATCTCAACTCCGACGGCACTGCCGCAGCCGCTACCCTCTATCCACTGCCTGAATCCCAACCCGTACGCCTTTACAACCGGGGCCTGGACACAGAGCACTACGGCTTCTACACGTACTTCGACCGCTCCATCTTTCTCGAGAGCCTTGCTCCTCTCAACGGCAGCACAACAGACAACTCGGCCGCAGACGCCAACGGCGGCGCCAGCGAGACCAACGCCCGCGTCCGCTGCACATGGGCACAGACTCGCTTCCTCGTGCAGATCTGGACGCAGCCGACTCGCGCGCGCAAGACACTCCTCCGCAGTAATCCCAGCGTCAGCGCCAGTGCTAGTCCTACACCTACACCATCTTCCCTGTCGTCCACCTTCCCCGCCTCAGAGACGAGCAGCCCGAGCGCATCCTCCTCCGCCACAGACTTCGTCCGGCCGGGGTCATTCCCGTACCCGGTGACCATTACGGTGGACCGACACGGCGGTGTTGCAAAGGAGAAAATGGTCTACTGCTACGCGATGGAGGAGAACCAACGTGTCAACTCGACGGAGAAGAAACTGCAGGTTGAGGACAGGGGGTTCGGCGGGAAACTGGTCAACCCTGCGCCGGGTATATTCAACCTCACCTCCTCGTCGGACGGGGGTGCGGTGCTGGATGGAGTCGATGGGGGGACGGGGGGTTGTTCGTGCCAGTGGGTGAACTGGGTTTCTACTTCGTGATTTTAGGCGACCTCTAGAGAAAAGTCATTGTTATTGACATCATATGTACGTGTGTCTTGGAGTCTTGTCAGAATGATGTTGTTCATGTAGAGAAAAGCTGGACTTTCGATCTAACAATTAACCATTAATTCGAATTGCTTTATCTATAAGAGATCCCTGACGCCAAGTATGACTGTCCAACAGATTGGCCCTCGAGCTAAACCAACGCCTGCTTGATAGTTTCTAATCTCCTTCACTAACATTGCCAAAGTAGAGTCAACGACAATTCGATTCCGCTCAAACGAGAACCATCAGGCCAATGGCAAGACTACCCAGAGCAGCGAGGCCAGGCACCACGAGGGTGGAGCCAGGGCTGGTATGACGGGACGTGGTGGGTTTAGTGTTTTCTTCGCCGTCGTCTTTGTTGCTGCTGCCGCCGCTGCTGCTGGTGCTGCTGGTGGTGCTGGTGGTGCTGCCAGTGCTGTGGCCGCGACTGCTGGTCGACTCCTCATTGGGAGTGACGAGACCAACGTAGTCGCCAGTACCGGTAGCCTTGGGACGCGGGGCAGTCGTGATGCCGGCGGCAGAAGAGCTAGCCGCGTCGGAGGAGGACGCGGCGTCGCTGGCCTTGATGAGAGGGATGCTTGTCGTCTCGGCGGGAGGGGCATCCGCGCTGGAGAGGACAGTGGGGACGTCGCTCTCGGTTGTTGCGGGGGTGCTGGTCTCGGTGGCGGAGGTGTCTTTATCGATGACGGGGGTGGCCGTAGTGGCTGTTTCGGTTGGGATAGTGGTTACTTCGCTGCTGGTGGATGTCTGGTGAGCTCTTCTGTATAGGCCTGCGTTGGCGGTGCTGGCGGCGAGGGCCAGGCCGGCGATGATCTGAGCGGAGACACGCATTTTGGTTTATGATGTGTGGTGGAGAACAGATGTAGAGATAGTCTGCGATATGAAGTACAGGTGCTAGAATAATCTGGGGCAACCAAGTCGCGAAGTTTCAAGGAAATCAGTTGAGGGTCACGGTAGTAGATACTTGATAGACTCGATAGCAGGTGTTGAACGATGTCGAGGGTAGCTGGTGAATGGAGTCTCGGGGTTCTTATAGACCAACGAGGCCCCTCAATGCGGCTGCCATCGAGTGTATTCGATGATCAAGCATGTCCATGTTCGTCTTCGTTCAATCAAAGCGCTATTCCTGGAATAGGTTGGTCGTCAGAAGCGGAGGAAAGCATAGTACTGCATCTGGAAGAGCAGGAGACTGAGACAAACACATGATTGTCCATTTCTAGAAGCTGCCTAGGCGCAATCCCTTGTAAAACACTGTCTGCAGAAGTTGATCGCCTCCTAGAGGAATGTTGTGGCACGTGATATACGGCTTCAGGGCTTCTTCAACCCTATCTTTCTCATCGCCGGAAACGGAAAACAGTGTTGCCAACAACAAACGAACGGATTCAGATCACCCATAGCAACTCCTTGCATAAGCCTTTGTTTCCAGTATAGCTGTCCAAAGAAGCTCTCCCAGCCAGAAAGGGCCGGAATATGCCCTGGACTGCGTCTTCGACTTCCCCGCAATCAGCTCCTATCAGCTGAGTGAGCATATACGCATCTTCTTCCAAGAACTGATCGCGATTCAAGGATTTCATGCAACTGACAGAGACAAAAGAGGACAGGAGCCGATTGTACTGCAATGGTATGGTTAGAGCATAGCGAACAGCATAGACTGGCGGTATGAGACGGCGGCCTATTGCATACTTATGTTAAATTGTATGACCGATGGATATCATTGTACCAGCATAGACAAACAAATGACTTCACGTTGTCGATGGATATGTTGCTGCATGGCCTTGGAAACACAGCTCAACTCTAGCCATTCATCATCAGAGGACTTGTGAAGGCCAGTGGCCAGCCTCATGTGTCCGAAGAGTTCCTGTCCACTCATGAACATGTTCTGCTGATATAGAATTGAGCATGTCCAAATCAAACTAGAAGCATCTGATTGCAAGACACGGATATTGAGCTGCAATAGACACCACTTATCTACCTGTCCATATGCTCATTCTTCTCCATATCGATCTTACAGAGGACTGAGTGGAGAGGGGAAGAGGCGCTAATCTGTATTAGGTAAGGTAGACCTGATCCACTTCGACATTACTGAGGAGCCACTTGAGGCGATCATTATTGTCCATGCTAGTCGCCATCAACACTCGAACCCTCATTTCTGCAACTTCTACTCTGTGTATGTCCTGACAAAGGACCTGCACGGCCATGCCTCCGAGACCTGATCTTCTCAGTCCCTCCCTCCTCTCCCCTGGTGATTACGACGATGACGCCGCCTCCTTGCGATCCCTATCAGAGCAGGACTCTGACTCCGAC
Organism: Aspergillus viridinutans; assembly: GCF_018404265.1. NCBI lineage: Eukaryota > Fungi > Ascomycota > Eurotiomycetes > Eurotiales > Aspergillaceae > Aspergillus > Aspergillus viridinutans. The sequence goes on from NW_025091217.1 coordinate 1,257,025, forward strand.
GATGACGAATTCCTTCGCAAGTCTCGCACTACACTAGAGCTGGCCGAACATGATCGCACAGTACTGGACGAGGAGGAAGAGATGGAGAAGTTGCTGGTCAGAAGCGGGCCAACTCATGGTCTGCGACGGATCTTCAGCCCGAACGACAGCAGCGTTAAGATCGGGAAATACGAGCGGAATCGGGATCGGAGGAGGAAGCGACAAGATGAGCGCAAACGGCGTCGTCGTAGTGCTGCAGGAGAAAATGGAGAGCTAATGTACGAGATGGAAGAGGGCTATCGAGAGTCCGAATCCTCGCTCCTGAGCGGTTCCTCGTCGGAGCTAGACCAGCGATTGGAGAAGCAGTACGCGGATAGTCGAGTAAGGGTGGACTCTTGATTCGTTTCTGTTCAATTCAAACTGCTAATCCACTGTAGCCACGGCGAATTTCTTGGACCAAATTGGTACTGGTCTTTGCGGCGGTCTTGGTTTTGTTCCTGATATTCCTGCTGGGTGCATACAAAGCCTCAAGTGGCTTCCGGGCTTCGCGCTCTCCCCAACGTCTGCTTTCCAACGGCACCGCTCTCTTTGGTGCTACCACCATATTAGTTTCTCTCGATGGGTTCCGGGCGGACTTTCTCGATCGTGGTCTCACGCCGACACTGAAGGCGCTCGTCGCCGAAGGCGTTTCGCCACAGTATATGCTCCCCAGCTTTCCCAGCGTCACATTTCCGAACCATTTCACTCTGGTCACTGGCTTATATCCAGAAAGTCACGGTATCGTGAGCAACACTTTCTGGGATCCTATCCTGAAGGAGAATTTCCACTACACCAACCAGTCAATCAGCATGCAGCCTAAGTGGTGGAATGCCGAACCCTTGTGGATGACCGCCGAAACGCACGGCCTTAAAACCGGGATTCATATGTGGCCTGGCTCCGAAGCGCACATTGGAGGCGTGGACCCAACATATTTGGACAAGTATAACGGGTCAGAAGAGCTCTCCCGAAAAGTCGATCGGATTCTGGAGCTGCTTGACTTGCCAGGCGCAGAAGAAGGGTCCTTGATTGTCCCCGAGCGACCACAGTTCATCGCTGCATATGTTCCCAATGTTGACGCAGATGGGCACAAGTTTGGCCCCAACAGTACTGAGATCCGAAATACAATATCACAGGTTGACAGCATGTTGGCTGAGCTGATGTCGGGCCTTCGAAACCGCAATCTGACCGATATTGTCAATCTTGTTATTGTTTCTGACCATGGTATGGCCACAACCGCTACGGAACGATTGATACAACTGGATGATTTTATTGATCTTGGTCTGGTCGATCGTATTGACGGATGGCCATTGCGCGGTATCCGGCCGAAAAAGCCTGAGGATCTTGAGACGTTGCAAAATCAGGTGGAAAACCTGACGCTACAATATCCACACGCGGTGGAAGTCTACACACGGGAGACAATGCCTGAGCGATATCACTTTTCCCGCAATGACCGAATTGCTCCACTTTGGGTAATTCCTAAGACGGGATGGGCGATCGTCGAGCGACCAGACTTTGATGCTCAAGAGGCCATCCGAACTGGAAGAGTTTATCGTCCAAAGGGTGTCCATGGTTACGACCATGAGCATCCTCTGATGCGCGCAATCTTCATTGCTAGGGGCCCTGCGTTTCCTCATCCACCGAACAGCCGGTTGGAAGTTTTCCGTGAGCAAATCCTCTTCTACAGCAGAAAGATCCGGGTATAAGCTAACATGGGTGCAGAGAATATCAACGTGTATAACTTGGTTTGCGATTCTCTGGGGATTGATCCACTCCCCAATAACGGAACGCTGCGCCTTCCTCTGCAACCAGTGGGCCTTCATTCTGATCAAGATGCGCCGGTTGTCGACAAACCTGCGGACCCTCTGGTCAGCAGCGCTGCCGTGAGCCTAGTCTCGCAGACCATGACACCGGCCTCCACTTCATCCCGCGTGTCTTCAACAGCTCTTGTTCAGCCAATTTCACCGTCTGAAAATGAGTCCAACTCGGAGCCGCAAAACGAACCCGAGAGCGACGACGAGCAAGGCCCTACTTGGTGGGGAACTCTCTGGAGCAAAGTTGAGGAGCTCAAGAATTGGGCGAGTGATATAATCGAGACCGTCAAGGACAATATCGTGTAAATGTGGATAGACGGCGGATATTCGAGAAGCGTTGATGTCTCATTTACTGGAGCGTTCCATGTTGATAGAGCCGACTATTGTCGGACTAATAATCTAGATACCCCTTTGCTTGTTAGATGAATGCATATTCAATCCACCCTTGAAGCATGAGTAAATACTAACCCATCTCCATGGACTAGTGGCCAAACCAAACCCATTTTGGAACCCCGATCGCTAACTTTGCTCGCTATAAATGTGGACCATCCGCCAGATCAGCCGTGGCAACTGATGCGGCGCATCTCCATTGTCGAATGGCTCCACAGCAATGAGTCAGTCTCCCCGCAGTGCCCACCCGATTTTTGCCCAACTCGATCTCCGACAAGGTCAACCTAGCCTCTTACACATTAGAATGGAGTCATACGCGCGGCACAGTCAGTTAAAATGACGCCGCAGTGACACTGGCCTTTCTGCATGAGGCTTACGATTATGAGGCTCTTGCTGTGGGCCCAGCCTTGTTGATGCCTACCGTTCCGGTTGTGCAACTTGCGCGGACCTACAAGGCTGCCGGCATATAAAGGCCTGAGAAACGTATATAATGAGCGATGAAGACAGCTGGTCTTTTTCTTGTTTCATTGACCTCTCATCGTCATCGCCATCGCGTCCATGGCTGTGCCGAACATGGCCTCATATTTGGACCACAACATCAGCAACAGTAGCAGAAATGCCACCACCATCGACACGGCTGTCCTGGACGCCTTTATACCGGGCTACTCTGTCCTCTCTCGTTTTCTGGTCTCCTACCTCCAGATCGACCTATCGTACTACCTGCCCTTCCTTGTGATGGCAGCGGCAGCTACCGCCTCCCTGCGCTACAGCGTTAAAAAAATCGTCCGCCTGCTGGGGGAACACTTCACCTCGACGGCGGAGATCCGCCTCGACGACGAAATCTATAATTATCTTATGTTCTGGATGGCGCAGCAGCCGTTCACGAAGCGGACGACGCATTTCGTCGCGGGGACGAAGATCAGCAGCGGGATGCGGTACTGGGATTCCGATAACGGCGAGGGGTCGGATGATGAGGACATCGGCGAGGACGACGGCCCCGACAACAGCGACATGCTGGCCAACTTCGATCGGTACTGGCAAAAGGTCATCAGCAAGGACAAGTACCGCACGCTGCGGTTCACGCCCGCCGAAGGGACGCATTACTTCTGGTACAAGGGACGCCCCCTCGCGTTCATCCGGGAGCGCGAGGAGAACAACGGCGGCGTGAGCCTGCGGTGGGTGCCGGAACGGCTGTACCTGTCGTGTCTGGGGCGGGACCCGGGCATCCTCAAGGACCTGTTGGCCGACGCGCAGCGGGCGTATGTGGCGCGCGACGGGAACAGGACGATCATCTACCGCGGGCAGAAGAGCGGGGTGGACGGCTTCGACTGGGTGCGGTGCATGGCGCGGCCGCCGCGGCCGCTGTCGACGGTGGTGCTGGACGAGGCGCAGAAGCAGGCGTTCATCGACGATATCAAGGAGTATCTGCATCCGAGGACGAGGCGGTGGTATTCGAATCGCGGCATCCCGTACCGCCGGGGGTACCTGTTGCACGGCCCGCCGGGCACGGGCAAGACGAGTCTGTGTTTTGCGGCGAGCGGGCTGCTGGGCTTGACGCTGTATCTGCTCAGTCTGAACTCGAAGAGTCTCGATGAGGACAGTCTGATGTCGCTGTTCTCGGAGCTGCCGCGGCGGTGTATCGTGCTGCTCGAGGACGTCGACAGCGCAGGGATCACGCAGAAGCGCGCGGAGGATGACTCCACGGCGTCGGCCGTGCTCGTGGAAAAGGGCAAGTCCAGCACTGAGGAGAAGGAGCCCGAAACGACCACCAACAAGGGCGTTTCGCTCTCGGGCTTGCTCAATGTCATGACGGAGTCGCCGCCAGCGAGGGCCGGATCCTCATAATGACCACCAACCATGCCGAGAAGCTGGATCCGGCTCTTCTCCGGCCAGGACGCGTCGATATGACTATTGCTTTTGGATACGCTGGCCGCGATGCCATGCGCGAGCTCTTCTCGGCCATTTACAGTATTCTCGAGGGTGATGCGCGGGGATCCAGGATGAAGTCCGTTAAAAAGGCGTCAGGACAAGGGGAGAAGCAACATGTCGAAGCTACACTCACTCAGCGGAAGAGGCAATGCTTGTCAAAAGAAAAGATCGAAGAACTGGCATCTGAGTTTGCATCACGCATCCCAGAGGGTGAGTTCACCGCTGCTGAGATCCAGGGTCATCTGCTCAACTACAAGAATGAGCCGGAGGCTGCTATCAACGCGGTCGAGGAGTGGGTGAGAAGTGTTCGAGCCAAACGAAAGGAAAAGGAACAGTCTAAATGATATAGACCCGTGATACCCACAACATTATGTGCCATGAAATGCTACGTTAAGCAGATTGAAGCATCACCATGCAATCTGAGAGCTCATTCAACTGACAAACGCTTGCTAAAAACAAAGAAAAATTGCTAGTTAAATACACTCCAAGAATAAAATCCTAGGACTGATATCATTGAGATCATCGTAAAGGATATCGCTGTAGAAAATATGTAATATATGTATAAATAGCCCACAGGGGCAGAAAATATTGCAAGAAGAGTATCCACAAAATACCTACCAACCCAATCAGTCAATCATAAAAGTGTAACCTGATCGCCATTGATGGCAAGGTTTGCAGCATATGTACACCGCTTGTTGGGCTCACAGAACCCATGGAAGAGCATCCTGTCACCACATCCACAGACGGTACCTCCACCAGGTGAGGTTAGTCCATAGTCGCCGGTCTGGAATAGCTTCTGACCAGTCTTGACATACGGGCCTGTGATCGATTTCGAGGTGGCCCATCGCACATCGTACTTGGGGTCCGTAAAACAGTGGGTGGAATAGAAAAGGAAGTACGTGTCACCGTGCAGTATCAGATTTGGGGCTTCGACCAAAGGCCCATCGGTATCGTCACGGTCGAGGATCTGAACGGCATCTCCAATCGGCGTGAAGCCGTCGTCTCCCACTTTCTGCAGAAGAATCGGGGTTGATACCAGAGGAGGAACGCCGTTGTTGCAGTCTCCCCCATGACCGATGCTATTGCCGTCTACTTTGAAGACAACGTAGCGGCTACCGTCCTTGTCGAGGAATCCCGCCGGGTCAATCGAGCCTCCCTGATCCAGCCGACATGATAGCGGCATCTCGTTCGGCACATACGGTCCCCTGGGGTCTCTGTCTCTAGAGACGGCAACGCCCACGCAATGATGCCTCACCATCTCTTTGGCCTCGCCTGAATAGTACATAACATAATAGCCATCGTTCTGGGCGTAAATCAGCAGATGTTGAGTAGAAATATACTAGAGAGCATACATACCCTTCTAATAACATCTGGAGCCCAATGATCTATTTCAGTCTCCCACCCTGCAAGCGTTGGCAATGCCTCTATGTCGAGCAGAGTCCATGTGTTGAAATCGTCGGATCTAGCCACCTGGATGCGCTTGCCATTGCCGTTTGTGCTAAAGGCATACCATGCCCCTTCTGCATCCTGTACAAAACTAGGGTCCGGAAAGTCTGAATTGATTGCCATCCACGGCCCTCTGGCTCGCTTCTCAACGGGGGAAGCAAAGACAGCTGTCATGGTAAGGCCCAGGGCCCAGAATGTTGATCGAGTAACCCACATGCTTTGCAGAATGGATGGACAAAAAGAAAGAGATCGTCGAGGTTAATTGCTGTATCAGCGAGCCCCAGACTCACAGTATGGCGATCACTCTTGGGATCAACGCAAGAAAGAATTCTACATTACGTCCGTAGAGCTTGGGATGCGTCATTGCTTTATACTCAAATGCTCTTGGTGTTGCCAAGAAAGGGAGGACGGCATTCTCAGACTGAATTGTCCCTCGACAACTATCACAATTCAGTTTTTCTTCGACGAAATCAGCAGTCATGCGATATCGTCCCACGACAAGTATGCGGCAAGTGGATTCGAGCATTGAGATAGCGGCTGGGTCTGCTGGCCTGGACATTGGGCGCATTATGCAGCATATTAGGCAAGGATCGCTGTAGAAACAACATTTTGGTATCATCGGACATTTACTGGCTCACAACATAAACAACAATAGTCAGAAATATTGAACCATGTTTGGCCCATCCTTTGGCTGAAGTGGCGCATTTTTGCGTTTTGAGCCACGGCCGAGAGACTCATGTCCATACGACTGTAACACTCGGTCACTGGGTCCTCGTGGATCTTAGAGAGCCGAGGAATTTCAATAACCCTGTAATCTGTACGGCGGAGCAAGCAGACGAGATGGCCCTGGAAAGCGAATGCGACAACCTCCGAATCACTATCATCTGAGGACTCAAGAATATCCGAAAACGGCAATCGAAGCATGAGAGTTGTGGAGAAGTACCGATGCCGAGCTGCCGATCATTTTGTGGGGACTGGCATCGATCAAGTCTTGTTTCAGTAGCAGGAATATGACCCTTCACCATGGCACACGGATAATATGCTCCGACACTGTGACCTGCAGATGGTACATAGAGAGCGCATTACTTGATCAGGGGAGCGACGCAAGGGCTATGCAGCCCGCCCATACCCGAGGAATGTGGCTCCCTCGGACTATTGGTGATGAGGATCGAGGCCTCTGTGGTGGACCTGGTGAAATTAATGGTGAACGAATAGTTACTGCAAGGAGTCACATGCAAGAGGCTCCCATGTTAGTTCGTTAAAACGCACTTACAATGGGATGGCATTTTTTGCCTCAAGTACTAGTGCACTGTGGACACCAGACCCTTGCTTGTCTCCTGACGGTCGGTATCATTCAAGCCAATCACAATAATCGAGACATCCAAATGCCATGCATGGTCTAGTGTCAGACGCTTTCGGAAGTCAGACAAGTCGAACAAATAAACAGTGATGTGTTTGTCCAATATGAACACAAGACGCCGACGAAATTCATGTACCATGTGACTCGGACCGACTCCCAGCAGTCCAGCGGGCGAGTTTGTTCTCTACTTGAGAAGCAGAAGATAGTAAGTCGACGAATGCCACTAGGCTTAGAAGAAGTGCCGTCCATCAGAATCGCAACACATGGCAAAGCGCGCAAGGGATCCCTGCGTATGTAAGGTTGCTTTGTCGATCATCAATTATTCCGGGTCATTTAGCGGTATCACACAGACTATTATTCTTCCAGAAGGCCTTAGCCTCAAGAAAGCGCGCAGGATAAAGGGGATTCATCAGAATCTATGCCATCAACTTCTCCGCGGTGAGCCCAACGGTAGTTGACGACAGTCGGCTATTGTGTGGATGCTTGCTGGCCATCTTCGCTAAGACCTTGTTTTGTTGCCCTTAATGGGCATAATTCAGCTGTGTTGGCAGCTTGGCAGAAAGTCATGAGTCTTAGAATGGCACTTCCATCAGAAGACCTCTACCCCACAAGTCGATGATCTGCAACCAGGGTTGGGACGACAACGCCTAAATCTTGGAGGCGGGCCATCAGATTAGCTCGCGCCAAGTCACTCGAGGTAGAGTGGATGAGCAAACCAACATCAACCGGGGATATTCAAAGAGCTCACTCGTGCATAACAGGCCATTGATCAGATATCTTCAATGAGGTTTCAGCGCCTTGAGGTAGTTGCATGATGATGTCAGAGTACATGGTGATGAAAGAGATGAAAAAGCAGGGTAAAGCAGAGAGCAGATGTCGTGTGCCAGGTGACGCCCTCAGGTCTACCGATTACCTGTAAAGCGAGGACTCTGAACCCACGACAGACATCGTATCCGACCCTCTAGCCAGAGTCATGCAGTACTATAGTCGAGTATTAATACATGATTTTTGTCACCTCCAAGGGCAGAAAACCACTCTCGGTGGTCGGGCCAGGATCGGCCCGACCATTAGGGCCAAGGGCCACCAGATCTACGACACCCGTGATCGCATCTTCTATCTACTTCTTGATACCGCTACAGCGTCAAGATGAACAATGACTCATTCCACTACTTTTCGCAGCTGCCTCTAGAACTACGCCGTCTTATCTGGACGCACTGCCTACCGCATCGTATAGCAGAAGAAGACACCCCCAACTTCCTTCTCGACGGCAACGAATCGCGTCAAGCCTGCTGGGCCAACCGCATAACGCACCAAAACGCTCAGCCGCCGGCCATCGCATTCGTCAACAGCGAGTCGCGGCAAGTTACACTAGAAGAGGGACGCTGGTTGGACCTACAAGAGACAACGAGTCTGGAGTCGATCTGGGTGCAGCCGCGTCGGGATGTGCTGCATCTCAACTGGATGCGACTGCGCTACAATGTCTGGGGAAATACTGACGACCCTTCAAGTCCGATCGCCATGTTCCTGTGGCGGGCAGAGGATCTGGGGATGCAGCCGTCTGTTGTGGCGGAGATCATTCACCCATTTAGCTTGAAGGCGCTGTTGGATGGCGCGGATGGCGCGGATGCGTCCAACAGCCCGTGGCTTCTCTATCACAATGGAAGAAATAATGATGTGGCTGACATTGCATATTGCGCGGAAAGTCAAAGCAGGCTAGACATTGCCATGGCGGCGGTTTCTCTGCATATCCCTAGGGAAGCGGCTCTGAGGTCTGGCCTGTTTGGGTTGTTGGGCGATGCCCCTGTTCAGATGGTGGATGTGGGCGATGAGGCTCGGTTGAGGGAATTCCAAGTATTATTCAGGGAACACGCATCGGAAAAGGAACCAGCTGTGCAGACGCTCTTCGAAGCATTTACCAGTTCTCGATTCCAGACGGCCGTGGAAGCATGGAAAAGACAAGCAGAATGGGTCCTCCTCGCGTACATGTGGCAGCGAGCACGAATGGACAACGTTGACATTCTTGGGACGGACCCGGGCTCTGCTTGGGTCCCTTACCTCTCGGAGCAAGAGTTCCTCAGGATGTCTGAGTATTTGCCTGATGAGGAGCATCCATGGGTTAAGCAAGCTAGGCAGAGCGCCCCCAAGCTGCGGCCACGGATCATGGTGTGATATTGTACGAATGAGTGCTACATAAAAGAGCGACTTCCAAAGAACTTTGGGACTTATTAAATAGTGTATACTGATAGCTATATAACCAACAGTCCACCACCCTTCGCAGCAAGATGGTCATGCTTTACGGGAAGCAAAGGCAAAGGAGAAGAAGTAGTCTTCACACTACTTTCCTGCTGACGCCAAGATCTATCTACTGAGCAAGGATCCAGGGGCCAAGACTTCGAGACTCACGTAGTCAAAACAAGGCGCCCAGCGTGTGGTTTTGCAATTTCCGAACAAAAGCAGTGGACCCTCCTGCATCTAGCACGGGTGTGGGGGCTGCGGCTGGATAGCGGCTTGAACAATGTCAATTGTAAATTCTGGCGTAGACACAAGGAGGAGAAAAACAGATGACTACACTCTGAGTTGGTAGACTGACATTCATAGTTCAATGTGTCCTTATAATTTCCAAAGAGAAGTATACACATGAGCAAGCTAGCAAAGCATAAGAGGCCAAACCCCCATAACTCCAGGTATATGCAAAGAAATATAACGTGATCATGCTGATTTTCATTTCACACGAGAGCCCGTGAGAAGCCATGATTCAAAGGGGGTCCCTCGTGCCTGCTTCTTCCCATTCGGCTGGGAATTATACAGCACAGGCTCAAAGTCACAGGAGGCAGCGTACTGTCTAATCAAGTGTCTCCAATAGCACGACTCCGCCGCTGGAGTCAAGTATCGATCACGAAACGTTCTCACCGCGTTATTGGCGATCCGTTCCGCAATCTCCGGATTATCAATGAGGAAACTGATCTTCCGATCGAGGTCTGAGAAGTCCCGCTCAACCTCCACGTAATTCGCTTCAGGACCGGACGCAATCAGCGCCGCATGGTGCGCCTCTCGCCAGACCAGCTTGTGCGAGACGACCACCGAGCGGCAGTTGAGCAGGTACTTCCCGCGGCCGGAGAAGCTGCGCCCTTCCGTATGCGCCAGAAACATGTACCGGCAGTGTTCCTCCATCGGCAGCAGGTTGTACCGAACATCGCTCTCGTTGTCCCAGTCGATAACGCGAATGCTGGCCCAGCTTCTTCCCTGCGCTGCTTTCAGCAGCTTTCCCCTGAGCTCGGGGTTGGACGCAACGCTGCCGCGCCACACGAGCTGCTTCTTCTTCTCTTTGAATTTCATTCCGGGTACCAGGGAGCCGTCGGGGTGGACTTCGCCCTCGTCCACAGCAGCAATGCGCCTCCGGATATCCTTGTACGGGCCAACCTTGCATTCCGGCCACGCCCAGTACCCAAAATCCGGCATGAGCCAGATACTCTCGTCCTCATCGCGTTTGGAATACGACCAAACAGGACCGGGCACATTGCTGAAATCATCCGCCGTGAATACAAACTCGACATTGGGTAAGCTGTGTCGATCCGGAAACGACTGCATGGCGCGATGCAGGGAGTTCAGTGTTGCCTTTGCTCGAGAGTACGTATACGGCTGTGCCGCGTAGTCAATGATATACAACTAACCCATACACTGTTAACAAAGATGCGTCCACGGACGAGTAGACGCGCCATAGAGAGGAACAACTCACCTCTCCTCTCCAAATCGCGGCGCGCACCATCCCATCCTCAACCACAACATCATCCACCTCCTTAAACGTAATCTGTCTCTCCTTTCTCAGAGCTGCAGTCTTCTCAATCTCGACAAAGAGCTTTGGGAACGCTATCCGACACTGCTCATCCGAGAGCGCGTGGTTATCCCCATCGCGCTGAACCTCAAACTCCCAGTCCGTTTCGGTGTGGTTTGTCGAGGTACAGTGAGGGCTTGGCGGGATCGTCTTCAAGGAATTCTTCAGAGCGTATTTGGCATAGTCAGTTGAATATTGGGATCCCAGGATAAGGAATGTGACGATGATCAGTGAGATTGCGGCGCCTGGAACCAGGAAGCGGGTCCAGGGGGGTTGTCCCTGCGTCCAGCGCATTGGGATTATACTCGTACAATGAAGTAAGATGTATATATAAATTGATGATAATGTATGAGCAGACTCTAGACAGTGAAATTGAGTACTTAAGTACTCCGTAGGCAGTGGAACAATTGGTGGTCCTCACTTATCGAAGCTTTATTGATTTCAGTATGATAAACATGTGCCTGCGTTACCATGGCAACAGACTAATCTTGGTATGACATCAGAGCACAGGCTCATCGAAGCCATCTATCTGATGCATTCTTCTTCAGAGTCAAGGGGAATAATACAGACAATGGCACTATGGCCTGCAGAGGTCCAGATTTCCGTGTTATATCAACTGGTCAAATCTATGGGTCAGAACAATATATCTCAAATATGTACAAGAGGATCCGAGTGCCACAAGTAGCAGATGTATGTATTCAGGGGTATCTCAAAAGGAACCAGAAAATAATGAAACAGAGGGTGTAGTCAACGAATGGTGTATAGACGCCAGGCCCTTAGCTCAACCGACGAACAGAAATGTGGAAAGGAATAAAAAGTTGTTGCGACTTGAAAGGGTAGCCAGTCAACAGAACCGTAGAATGTACAAGTGACAGCATGAGTCAATAATTCCGTGTTGGGGAAGCCATGCAGAGTCGGCTTTGGCATCGAACGTCACATTAATTCCCGTTGGGTGAAGCACGAGAAGCGCCGTTGCTAAAGTAGCTCTCGTCAATCTTCAAAATCCATTCGACCTTTTGCGCCTCTGTCCGTGCTGCAAAGAGGTATGTGTTTTGCGTTCCATAGATTGCAAATACGTTGGGACGGCCTTTTGCAGACACTCCGCTGTCAGACCCGGAAAGCAGTCGTGCAAAGTCCGGATCGTGATCAACGCGGGAGTTGCGCAAGTTGATAGCGTTGATCTCATCGCCATCCGGAACAGAGTATATGTGGAGATATGGTCGGCGAAGTTCAACGAAACGTCGCACCCAATGACTGTTTGTGTCATCGGGAGTCAGTAGGTAGCCGGATTTCAAGACAGACGTGTTCTTCGGGAGTGTCTGTATCGTTGCGATGAACCGTGGCTTTAATAGTTCCTGGTCTGATACAGAACTGCCATCATCAGAGGCCAGTGAAGACTGTTTCGCGCGCGTCACGGAAGCCGCTCCATCTAGAGGAGGCTCCGTGTTGCTTCGAACAAGGATTGCTTCAATGGGGTCGGTCTTTGTAGCCCAAAGATCGAGATATTTCCGAAGCAGTCTGGTTTTTCGCTCATTCAGCTCTTGGCTCCGGAGAGGTGTTGATCGTCCGCTTCTGACTGGCGAAGGAGCAAGGCTATTAGCACTGAGAGCCCCTTTGGCAGCATTCAGCTCAGCAAGACGCCGGCGTCGTTTGCGAGCTGCAATGTAATCTCGCACCAGTGAAACCTTTCGAGGCGACCACCTTGCCAAAAGTTCTTCGCCTTTCACATAATCGTTCTGTGTATTCATGCGCCAGAGATCAGCGGCACGTTTGGCAGAAACCGGACGGATGGCTAGAGAGAACATGCGAACTGTTGAGTGGACAACCCGAGTCGAATTGAAAAGTTGCTTGAACATGGACTGTGGGCGCACATAGTTTCGTCCCTGAATCTGAAGTGTGAGATCTACCTCGAATGGCACAGGATCTTGTAAACGGGAGGACGTAAGATCCCAGCGAACCGTGACCTGCACGCGATACTTGTCCGCAGTAACGCGATCAAGCAGAAGAGAACCATGTAAACTCGAGTCCCATTGAGCGACCAACGTGACGTTAGATGTCCCATCAGCATTTTCTTTCACGACAGGCTCCTGAACAAACTTCAATGGCACATCCGGGGTGTGAAGGTCTTGGTCGGGAATCTTGCCCCATGGATCCAGCAGTCTCACAGAACCAACGCGGATATTGGTCAGGTCGTCCCAGGGAAGACTCTCGGTGGAGTTGTAGGTCAGACTGACAAGAATACGACGTTGCAGGCCTTGGTGTAGTTGATACGTGCCCGCATCGAGACTGTTGCTTTGTACCACTTCAACAGGAAGGTACTCGCCAGATTCTGCCAATTCGAGGACTTGGACCCTGGAAAATACATCATGTCTCTCTTCAGAAAAGAACTCTGATTCAGCTATGCGGGGTGCCTTGCGTTTCTGAGGAAGCAGCTCCCTGGAATCGCGCATCTCATCCCAACTGATGAGCTTATCCAGATGCATCTGCGTCACACGTGCATATATGCAGATCTTAAGCGCTGACGTTCTGGAACTCGAAAGGGGCAAGCTCATGCTGTGCACACTTTCAAAGCGGATGGGACTCTCATCAAAACCGCTAATCATCTGTGTGGTAGTAGCTCCTCCTTCTTCGGAGATGCCCGGAACAAAGAGTTGGGCATGCACATCCGTCCCCTCCCATTCAGCAAAGCCAACCATATCACGCATGACCACATTGAATTTGAGCGTAGATGACGGCGCCTGTGCCGATGAGGGCTCCAGTGACAATCTTACTATACCGACAACGTTCTGCGTGTACGGTGAAATGACCTCAACAGAAAAGTCCTGAACCCGCGTTTCAAAGACAGCTGTCAGGGGGATGTCGGCATCACCCACAAGGGAGTACTGTGGAGAGCATGGCTCGGAAAAGGGGTTCTCGAGCCTGAAGTGCTGGATGTAGTCCGGACGATCTATGTACTGATGCAATTGGCGCATGGCCTGGAGGCGACGTTGAAGCTTCTCGATCGACCAAAGATGGATGACGCGCTGTTTGGAGTCGATCACCCGAACTGCAATGCAAGGCTTCTTGGCCTCCTCTAGAACGATGTCCTCATCTCCCGAGATGCCGTTGAGCACGAGGTCGTAAGATGATGCCATATTGTGGCCATGGTCAACGACTGCGAATTGAAAACTGACATTCTTGTCCATGATTTGGCTCATCACCTGGGCCTCTTTCAAGAGCGACGCATGCTGTAATATTTTCTCGGCCATGCGGACGTAGTTTTGCTGGCACCAGTGCCGAAAAACTGAGGTTGCAATTCTGATTTCTCGTTCATCCAACTTTGCAAAGCCATTTTCGTATATTCTCGGCACTGGCTGGCCCATTTCTTTCATATGATTCTCAAACGCCTCTTTCTGTTTCCTTAGTTGTTCTTCGTACTCCTCTTTTGTCGTCCTGAGGGCTTCTTCCATCCGTTCCCTCTCAACCCGTAAGTCCTCGGAGTCTTGATCGGAGGCCTCAGCAATTCTGAGTTTGTCTTTGTATTCCTCCTTCTGCTTGTCCAGTTGACGCTGCATGTCCTGTCGGGCAGCCAGCAGTGTAAAGTCGCTTCCATTTTGTCCTTCACCATCGTACTGCTGCCCAGGCGTCCCAGGCATGGTGATGGCGGTGTCAAGCGAAAAATTGTCAATGGTACCATTGGACATATACTTGTCACGAACTGGGAATGAGCTCAGCGAATCCGAATCGTCTTCATTTTCTACAAGTCCTCGACGTGTTGCTCGGACTTTCTGCACGTCCTCGAACAGAGCATCCAGTTCGTCGTCCGGCATGTGCGAGATGTGATCAGGTCCCAGGACTGCACTGACGGCTTCACGACGAGCGTAAAACCAATCTGATTCGCCACCTCGTTGTCCCTGCATCGGCGAGTCGGCCCTACTCGAGTCTCCATCCAGCTCTGAGCCGGTCTTGCTCATAGTTCGGTCGTGTGTTTTGGTCGGCGCTGGCGACCCAAGTTGACTGGTGGTGACAGAATGGCGCAGCAAACTTTGCTCCACCCTTTCGGCACGAGCCTCTTGCGGATGGTTGAAACGAAAGATGTGGAAATCGCCGAGAATTATTCGGAAACCACTTTTGAGTCGCTTGGGTTTGTCGATTCGCAAGCCGTTAACCATGACTGCGGCACCCTCGCTGGGCACGATAGTAACGACATTATCCACATTTTCAAACGTGCAATGGTTGGGAAGGATCTTGGAGCCATTCAGTCTGATCTCCACATGACTTCCCTGCTCCATATTCCCAACGGTTGTAGTCCCAGGCTTTATATTGTAGACAAGACATTCAGCAAGTAGCGGGTCATCACTCAGGTTGACCAAATGGGGCATTTTCTTCGGAGTACTCAAGCCAATGAAGCCCTTCTCGATACTGATACCGAGCTCTTCTAGCGCGGCCTCACGTTCCCGATGGATCTGCTCCGTTTTCTCTAATTTCTCCTCCCAGGTCTGGTTCAAGTCCTTGTAGAGTTTTTCGCTTTGATTCAGCTGTTCCACGATCTCCGCCTTGCTGACCTTGGTGATAGTACCGTCTGCCTTCTGAATCGAGACCATCTGCTTCTCCAGAGGTGTGTCAGGTGGATAGTATTCCTCCGCAGGCATACTACCTCCAGCTGCTCCAGCAGTCGCGCCGCCTCCAAGCTTAGCTCTGAGCTGTGCCAACTCCTCCTTCAGTTCTCTGATCATTCTGGCATTCGGATCTTCATTGACCACGGCATGGTTCTTGATTCGTTTTGCTGAATCAGCGTAGCGCAGAGTACTCAGAGTCTCGTCGAAGTTGATATCGGCAGGCGATATAGCCGCGATCATCGCTGTCATCGAATTACCTCCCAGAGAATCCTTCAACAACCACGTCAAGATGGAATCACGGTATGGAACCATTGAAGCATTCTTCTTTTTGCCTGAGGTAACGTCCGCGAGAGCTGCAATGACACGACCGAGAGTGGATAACGAACGGTTGATTTCCGCTCCTTCTTTCAAGCGGGCGCCAGTGGCCCCCGTAGAATTTGCTCTCTCTGAACCGGCAAGATCAACCAGACTAATTCTAGACACCTTCTCTGTATCCATCGAGGTCTCGGCATCGTGGCGTTTTTGTGTCAAGGTCAGAGTGAAAACGGCGTGCGATCGACTAGAGGTCTCGTTCATATTTGTGGCGGCTACTGTTCTGGCCTTGTTACCCTCGTCCATCAGGTGATCGATCTCTTCGAAGGAGCGCACGGCGAGTTTCGCAAGGTCTTCGACATATGGACCGGTCGACGGATGCTCACGGACCTTGAGATTACCCTTGTTTGATGGGTTAAGCAGATCGCGAACTCTTTCATTGTAGATTTCGAGGTAGGACACTTCGACTGTACAGTTGAGGTTCTTGTCTTCTTGCATCTTGGCTATGCGCTGGAACATCTCCTGGCAGATTCTCGGGATCACACCGTATTCTTTGCCATATCCCATCATCGAATAAGACTTTCCGGAACCCGTCTGACCGTATGCGAAGATACAGTTGTTGTAGCCTTGAAATGCATTGTCCAGCAAAGGAACACCCAAATCCGCAAACAGATTATCTTGGCCTGCATAATTGGGAGCATTCTTGTCGAAAGACCAATACGACCGGTCAAAGGCGAAAGTCTTCGGCCCCTCCACCGCACCTTTCCCGCCAGCTTTTCGCGATTTCTCATCAGCGCCGGGAGGGGGTACGAGGATGGTCTGGTTTCCTTTCATCTGCACGATACATTTTGCCCCTCTATCGATCTCTGCCGACCAGTATCCAATCGGTCAGCGGACATTTAAAAGATCGGAGGACCGCACGTTCTCACCTCTGCTGTTGAACGGTCGCACTCTCACCACCACCTTAATATTTCCGCCGCCTCCTGGAGCCATTTTGACTTATACCCCATACACTCGGGGTCCGCTATACACCTCCAGTTGCCAAAGAGTCGAGTCCCAGGTGGACGGGCGCAAGCGCCAGGGGTTGGGTAACACCGACGTCGCGACCGCCGCAAAGAGCGCCGTGTTTTGGAGAAATCGCAATAGGTGTATTTCAGGGCCTTCTAGGACTGTAATGAAGCTGTCTGCAGTTTTTTCCTGGTGTTGTTCCGGTAGTTTCGAGATCCCAATTCAACATCAACAAAAGACGTCATGTAGTTTGTTTTCGGGCCGTCATATGCTGTTTCCAGGGGAATCTGGTCAAATGGTAATCGAGTCCGCAGGTCGTCAGTCTGCCAGACGCGCAACCCTTCGGTACGAACTGTCTAGAAACGTGATTGACGCGAAGGCAGAGAAGCGCGCTAGGACAATCAGTTGAGATTTGCCTGGGAGGCTCTGTGCTCTACACTGGGAGGCGTATTATTATTATTTCCCAGCAGCACGGGGAACAGCCACATGAGACTCCGACCGAAAAGGCGGGATCGAGGGGAGGATTAGGTAAGCGGCCAATCAAGTGCGCAACTCCCCTCCATCCCCTGCTGCCCTCCCATAGACACGCAGAACGGACGTAAGGTACGGAGTATCTACTATGGTACGTGCCTTGCTTGGCTTCCATCTCTGAGCCGAGACATGCTTAAGATTAATCTAATCAAGATCTAGGATATTCTGGCCCGTGGTCTATGCCATCAATGCCATTTTACTCAGATTGCTAATAGTCAAGAAGAATGACCCCCAAATGTCTTCAACGGAGCAACAGAAATACATCAAATGGAAAAGGACGAAGCTGTTCATATCGTCGGTGGTGGAAAATTGAGATCAGCAATCATTAATGGCCCAAGTAGTTAAGGTACTCTGTTCATGTCCTTGGACTAGGTTTTCTGGGCGGCGATAGCATACACGATGTGTTGCAAACCGAGGACGCAAGCGGTCTAATCACCTCAGCTGCTGTGTAGCGCCGAGTTTAGTATCTTCGATAATTCTGAGGAATATTGCTTCACTCAGGATTCTATCTTCTGACGAAAGGCTAACGACCTGTGGCGCCGTCAACGATGGCTACTTTGTCTCCTCATTGGTTTAATTAATGTAGATCTAAGCAAGGGGTATTGCATTTTAGCATTCATTGATGGCCAGCAGTCCACCACATTTCTCACTGAATGATTTGAGGCATGCGGCAACCGGACAACTACTTCTATAGCGGAGCTCCATTCAAGAAATAGACGTCGGCACTCCAAGCCGATATACGGACAGTCAGAGGTTCTTCCGGCGTCTCTCATATTCAAGTCATCGGCTTTGCATGGTATCAAGAAGCCAGCGAGGAGGGTGGGTGTCGAGTCGGCTTCCGAGGCCTATCCACGGAAGGAGTCCAATGATTCAGTGAGAGAATAATGGGGTATTCACATGAAACACGGCGGTTTCGTTGTCATTCGAATACATTGACTTGCTGCACTGCGGCCATGCAAGAGTCATCCGGCTGAGGGTTCAAGTAGCAACGATGGGCGTACCGAATTCCGATAGCACCGTAAATAGTGTTCTCGAAACTTAGGTCCTCGCGAGCAGACCTTCCCCATTATGACCTTATAGGATTGACGGATAAGGGACGAGGCCTTGGCTAAGACATGCCATGTAGGGATGTGGGTCGAAGCTGACATTCAAGAAGCCCTGACTTATCAAGCATGGTTCTTATAAAGGTTCCAGTTCAGTGGCAGCGAGACATATGCGCCGTGACTTGACATATATAAGTCAGACGTGCATCATGCCTAACAGCAGCCTAGCAAATATACCTAGTCATTGAAACACGGGTCCCACCGTTGCGAGTCCTGTCGCTTTCGATCGCGATCTGGCAGATTTTAGACATTGGGTCGACCAGCCTATTTCCATCATAGGCCCTCACTCGCATGTTGAGCAATCCCCCATTTTGGACTGTTAAATTTTGATCATATCACCACCATGGGATCCAGCCAGGCCTGGTCTACCGCTCTGGACTCCTCGCCCATCTCACTGGAGTCAGGAAGCTCCAGCTCGTATCGGAGTTGTCACTGGGTGCTATCTTCAACCTTCAAAGTCACAGGGAGAGGTTGCTTTCCCCCCTCTGCAATTACCTGAGCAGGTCAAGCTCTTCTGGCAGCTCCAGACAGTGACACCCCACACTGATCATCCTTGCCGCCAACAAATGGCAACTATGCTTATAGGGATATGTTTTTGGATATCCTGGAGTCCCATGTTCCAAGCTTCAGGGGTATGTGCGAGATGAATTGAACGCTGTATCCGCAGGAGTAGAAGAAAGCTATACTCTTTCATTGCCATTGTATGTTGAACCTGGTCACTAGACTATAGCAGTTTCTGTAAAGCAAGATGTTACTGATTAGTAACTTGCGCAACATTAGCGGGCAGAGATCATACCAGTGTTGCTTCAGCACCGTTGCTAACTCTCGCAGGTGTTCCCGGACGAAGTTACTGCACAGGAACATTCCCTGATAAGAGTCGGCATTGAGACAGGGAAAGAGTATCTTCTGCACTTGTTGGAACAGGCATGGCCTGAGTGCGCCGTTAGAGCCGCGGGATTTAAGGAGTCTGCTGCTATTAAGACTTCGTACATGAGGGCGTTCCTTGAGGCTGTCAAGGTGAAGTATGGCGGGCTGGAGATGTTTGTGATGGATGTGATTCAGTATGAGCAAAGCTGATGTCGAGACTCTTCCGACTGTGTCGAGAGGCGTCATGAAGTGATGATATCTGCTTCAGAGCGGGCTGTATACTCTGCTTCTTGAGTTAGTATCTTCAAGCAACAAGGTTTTGAATGTTATGCCATACAGCTGCATTATTATGCAGGTTCTTTCTTTGCCTTGAACTTACAGAATAATGTGCTAAGTAGGTATCTGCAACAGGAATCAGGATAAATCTTCCTGTTAAACAGCAGATATAACAACCAGGACCACCTAACCAACAGCGCCCACAAGGCCAGACAACCAATGAAAAGCTATGTGATCATTGGATTCTATTACTGCATCTAGTGAGAATCTTCTGGCCATATGACGTAAAAAAAGAAGCATATTCGCAGATAGTCCGATTTCAGTGGATTAACAATCCATTTTTTTACAGCAAAGACATCTAGCGGTGTGCGTATGTATGCCCATCGACATACGTGGTAGTTGTACTTAGTGCCCAACCCAGTGGTCTCAACGTGTCATATATGACAGTGTTCCCATCTCTGTGGAAGATATTGCGTACGATCACCTCAAACGTAGAATTCCTGACTTGGCTACTTTTGCCTGGCTATATGGTCTACTTGTTCTGTGTTTTCCTACGAACAAAGATCTCTTGCTTCCCTCAGTAATGCAAAAATACTCTAAAATGGTGGCAAAACTGCTGCTGCGTCGTTGAAACTATCGGAAAGTGAACATCGTATGGAGGAATGTCGAATGAGAAAAGCAGAATCTGGATGGAACGGTAGAATGGTACGGGTCCCATTTCTCTGCCTCCCCAAATACGATGTCAACAAGTTCTATTGGCAAACGAGGACGTCATTGCAATCGGTTATTGCTGCCCCTTCTGGAGATGTCAACGGATAAAGATTTCTTATGGTCAGCCATCAATGGGTGTAGAGGTCAAATTTGCCTCACTTGAAACAGGCAGCAAAACATACGCGCAGCTCGGAGATCAGGACTCCCAGTCATAGGAGAGGGATAGGAACAGGATAGCTAGTCATGAAACAGCTACGATAACAAGTCAGGAACCAGTAGAGTTGGCCTAGACATGAGAGCAACAGACGTCAGCTCCAGTATGGGGTTATGAGCGCTTCCAGAAGAGCCAGGATGCCCCGTCACAGGCTGCATGGCCAATGACACACTGCACTTCCGTGATGCCTCACTGTGTGAGCTGGCATATCAGGGCGTAAGCACTCATCTTGAGTGTCTGATTGGGCGTGTTTGGATGGGGCGAGATTGGACACCTCGTTCCGTGCATGCACAACGCCCACGATCTAACCCTGTCAAGTCTTTCGATAAAATCCATACGAGCGAGACGTTGAAACTGCGTATCCATGATATAAACTGCGCCCTGCTAGTCGTGTTCCTGTCATGCAAAGCGGATTCGGCGTCAGATGCGGACTTTGACATGGCTGTTGGTGGCCTAATCTCCGCGCTTTGCGACTGGCTTGTCCTGGGCTTCATTGAGCACGCTAATAGACAGCGCCGGTAGCTTATACCCTTGTCATTGGGCTTGACTCTTGACAGAAGTGCCTCTTGATTTGGTACTTATACCTTGTATGGAAATCATACCGTAGGATTTTCTGGTAAAAGGTGCATCTTGACCAGCGATAAAAAAAAGTGTAAGCCGCGACGAATATGACAGGGTAGCCATTGTCGAGTTTTGCCCTTACACTTCTTGAAGGGCGCAGCAAACAAAACAATGATGGCTCATGCAACACTGATTTGTGAACTGAATGAGTCCACTTCTTTTTAGTGCACATTCTCCGGCAAGCTAGGATATTTCAGACTTTAGACAGGTGCGAGTCTGTCTCCTTCACGCTCTTGAAAGAGAAGCCTGGCGCGACATTGAAGTAGTGCATGGATCTCGGTACTCGGAAGGTGAGTCCACTGTACGCTTTCCCCCAATATTACTTGGGATCAAGATGTGTTTGGAACATGGAAGTGTCATGTGTCCTGTGATTTCTTGGCTTGTCGATGGGCTGGGTGCCAGATGCTTTTTGCCTTGCATTAAGCACAATTGCCCTCCAGGAATATGCAAAAACCTTATATAGATTCTGCAGCAAGTACGCCTCTCGTCTGCAAAGACTGAAAGAGAATGTTGACGCTGGAAGGTAGCTGTGAACTATAAGCCTGTGGATGCGGATATATATGTTTGAACTATCGGACCTTACAGACTGGGGGAAGAACAAGTATGCGTATAGCATCTTAGATTGACTATTCTCTTGCATCACTAATGAGCCCTTTAGATCTAGAGCAGGTTCACCTCGAATTTTCTATCGAGTCTCATACTAGAGCTCAATCCTGATAGTCATTTCCCATTTTCATTTTGGTGAGGAGAGGCTGGAGAGGCGGTGTAGGGAGCTGCTTGAACATGCACCCGCCTGACGTCAGGTGGCCTGAGCTTTTATTCCTACCTGAACTCTCAGGCTGTTTGTTTTGCTTTGCTTCTACGTAATTTTGAAACTTGTACAACAAATGGACGCCAAAAAAAAGGGCATGAAAAAAACCCAATGTGTCATTTACTGTATGATTCTCTTCGAGTACGTGGCAGTCATTCCCGTCAAATATCGAAGTATCGTAGTACTAAGTTCCTGGCAAATCCTCTCTGGAGAATGAACTGTTTACAAAAAGCGAAGTGGCCTGTATCGCAAGGCTCCATGAGAGTACCATTATTCGTGATTAAAGGGTCAAGCTTCCACACGTGGTGTGGGACAGATCGGCGCCATTTGTGTCAGTGTGTTGAGCGAGCTGAGGACTGGACAGCTGGTCGAACTAAGGTTTGTGGTACAGATTGGCCCGACTCGAGTCTTATCGGTTTTACAGCTTTGATGGAGTCTCTTACTGTGTAATCATGAATGAGATCGATACATATGAGGCGCTGTAGATAGAGATAGTACCAGTACTGTGCTACTCCTCATTCTCTTTTGGAACTCGGCTTGTTCTGCATAGACCTGCGATGGGTTGCCGCTGCCTGAAACCTCGAATTCATCCTGTATTACTATGCGGCTCTCTCAACAACGGAACGAACAGGCAACCTTTCGCTCAGGTATTAGTAAAATGACGCCACGACTGCTAAGGTGTCATTGAGGAGCTAGAGACATAGCGAGGCACCCTTGTCCGTTTTATTATGAAGTGGGAGGCCAGCTTGGACACGGGTTTGAACTTGAAAGACAGTTTCCTAATCAAGGCATATAGCCGGGTTAGGCCTTCACGAGTACGCTGAGCATTCACTGGATGAAGGAAAACTAAACGAGACGCAATTAACAAGCAATATGAGTGCTGAATCTGTGCTCTAGAGTACACAATTCTCTCTCGAGCATTCTGAGTTATATGACTACCTAGTTCTTGACTTAAACATATCTTTTCTGCTGCTTCCACATTATGTGTTTGAAAGGAGACAATTTAGAACCATCAATGGCCAGTCAAAAAAGTTGCACGGGCAGCAATTGCAAGACAGAATCCAATCAATTTTGGAAGGTGGCTGGTCAAGTCCATCGCTTCGGCTTCTCAGATTTTGGTAACTTTCAGGTTAGACCACAGTTCGGAAACTCCATGTTCCCACGGGTAAGGCACTGATAATGCCGATGGCATCACACGTGATGATCAGTTGTTAGTGATCACTTCGGGGTGGCCGGAGCTCTCTGCATAATCACAATGTGATATTTTAACAACTTTCTAAGTCATGCAAGAGCGTTACCTGCTAATGCTCATCAGATCACCCGGGAAATTTGCCCAGTGAGTCAGACAAGAGTATTAATGCAAATAACGTAAGGATTGAGTCGTTGGGCATTCTTCCAGACATATGCCTTACCGGTTTACCTGATGTATTCATTAAAATTACAACCTAGTGTATCGTCATGACCTTACACAAACAGAGCGAGAAAAGTGGGGCAAGCTCTGACAGTACAAGACGGTAAGGGTTCTGACCACTCGCTGGTCCGAATCCTCGCCGCCTCGACCGCTAAACGAACCGCCGAGCCAGTCAGCTCCCCTCTGGACGCGTCCGGTACAAATGCCCCATCGCCCGCCCCTTCTCGTCACTGCGGCTTTCTCTCTCTGCTTCCTCTCGTTGGTCATCCGGCCTCTCCAGTCCCTTGCTTGCCCTCCAGTCAAGGCTCACGGACTGCTCGTTGCTCTCCTGCTCGGCCTGCGACTCGTTCACTGCTGGTCGCTGGCTTCAGATCACCGATCTTGTATTTCAGCCAACCCAATCATCATTGATTGATACTCTCTTGGGACCGCCCATCATCATTATTATCTCCGTCCACCTCGTGCTTGATTGTTATCATATCATCACCATTCCACGGAGAGTTACCTTGATAGGCTCTCTGGTAAGGACACATACCCTGCGCTTGGATTGGTTTACCTTGACACCTTCTTCGTCCACGGTACCCGGCCATCGAATCATTATTGTCCTAGGTATGCTTGAATTATAGGCCTCCCCCTTGCACAACCATTTCCGTCGGTTTCATTTCATAATTGAACACTTTATTCTTGCTCATATCCAATCGCGTTACACTGGTCCTCTTTAGGATTCAAAACTGACAAATCATTTTTGCCCTTGTACTTGTCTTTTTGTTTTTCTATTTTTTCTTTTTTCCCACTCGCTCCAAACCAATTCGCGCGCTTTTATTGGCATTCAGCTCCAAGAGCCTCTTGGTTATCCCGGCACTATCGCGTCGCATTTTTAATTTCCAGCGAGTTATAGATACTCCCTTGCCAACTTGTACTCCTACTATTATTCTTCTTTTGTTGTCTGCCATTCGGGTCATTATCACGGCGCGAAGCGACAAACCCACCCGCTCCTGATCAGTGGCTTGTCCTCGTTTACGGATCAACCCGGGCCGGACTGACATCAGCGGTAGCCTCGAAGTAGTGCTGGGACCGCCTTTGTGCTGTTCGTCTTCTCGTTGGCAGAGCTCGCGTTCCCCTTCCTCTCATCCCCGCGAATCATCCCAGATCATCCCAGGTCCCTCTCCCGTGACAGCAAAAAAGCGGGATCAAATCATCGCGCTGTTTCTGCGCCCTTGATTGCTTCGAATTGGGAGCTTGTTGTCAACAGCCATTCGTCACCCCTAACCCAGGTAATTAGATATATCAAACTTTGTGTCAAAACGTCGTGTTGTTGTTGTTGTTGCTTCGCTTTGCGGGCCGCAGACCACGCGCGATGATCCCCTCGTCTTGTTGATGTTACCCACTTCTGTTCACGACTGGATTGTCGCATGTATCCAAGGATTGCAGAAATGCTCTACCTCCCGGTCCTTTGATACCCTTCTGCGATAACTCGGACTATTCATGCACTGTTATACCTGTCAACGTCGCGTTCTGCCCACACCTTTCCCCAAACTGCAATGCGCCCCAATCAGCACGCGTCAATCATATCCCAACTTTGACTCTATGGCCCTTTTCTAACGCTTTATGCTAGCTTCAGACGTGCAGCATTGTTTACCTCCTTGCGCGCCCAAATTATAGTCTCTGTGGTCCTCATTGCCATCCGCGCGGACCAGAAGACCGGGACTTAACCGGAATTCGTATGCGTCGCATTTAGATAAGGTACGTTGGTTGCATCATAACTCCCGCTTGCCAGCGCATACACCCTTCAGCCGTGTACTGTCTAAATTGCCACGACTGAAACCCCACCATTTTTCGAACAAACCCCGTTTTACTTTTTGACAGCACATATTTCGCATGTGGTTGGCGGGAAAGTACATTGCTGACGATCTTTAGTAGTGAAGTCTGTGTGTAAGGCCACTCAAGCCTATTCTACTATCAATCCCCTTAAGTCACGCAGAAGTGGCATTATCATCCGAGACCGTGGAGCAGGACAAATATCCTCCCACTCGGATTCGTTGGACAGAAGTGCAGGCTACGCTACCAGCACCGCCTCAAGTTCCTTCCTGCCCGTCTTATTCGTCTTGCAGAGACGTGGCCGAGCAACCTGCCATCTTTAGAAACTGAAACAGGTTAAACAGGGGAGCCTGGCTTTTACGAGGTCAATTTCACTGCGTAGTGACGTTCTTACTCTGAATTTTTGCTTTTCCCGCTTGTGGCTTCGCCTCGTGCCGGCAATAGGTAATCGTGCATTGTTATTAACCAGATTGCGTTTTGTCTGACAACGCATCGAGTACCGCACTTTCTCAAGGGCACCTTGTCCCACTGCATCGGAGCCCAACCACGTTACAGTTGTGGTCAACGTATTAAGGGAGAGTATCCACAGAGAACCCAAAACATCCTGAAGAACATTGCTTGGAGTCATTTCGGCAAACAACTGGTTGTTATCTTTTGTGGAAAGCTCTCGTCGCTGATAGCTCCAAAGTCAGTCCATTCGCGAAACAAAAGTCAAGGTAAGCTTCTCCGTGCAAGCGCCTCTCTACCCCCATAAGCCCCTCACTAGTGATCCAGTGACCGTTCAGCGCTGCGCTCCATACTGACGCGAAAACAGAAGCCTGCAGATTTGCACATTTCATTCGTCGAATTATCGGTCGCAAGGACTCGCCGCTTTTTGGGACTCCATTCTTCTTATTCGCGCCCCTTCGCGATAACCTCAAAAGACCCCATCCCTCTAACAACCTCTCATCCAGTCATTTGCTTCTACCTTACTTGACCTCTGCGCGGCAATCACCTACTTATTCGAGCCGTTACTGGGTTAAGTAAACCCATCTTAATAAGAAGATTTAACCAATCATCGCGTAAGGTACCAAGGTGACGGAATCACCCGTCGCATCCCCACCACGATGGAATATCCTCCACAATATCAACAGCCTCATGGCCAGCACCCTCACGCTCCCTCTCACATGGCCGGCCCTTACCAAACAGCGCCTCAGAACGCAGGTTCAACTGTTGGGTCGATGTCGTCTCCCACAAATCCACAGGGGCACATGCAGCAACCTCACCCTGCCCATCAAGGCTCTTCAATCGTCCCATCTCAATCCCATTACCAGCAGGCTCAGAATGCTCCAGGCTCGGTACATCAGCAGATGAACTTTCCTCAGTCGTATGGCGTTCCGACGGCTATGCCTCAGCCGTACGGTATCTCTCCTACGCAAGCGGCTGCAATGGCTACAGCAGCCGCGTCTGGGCAATTCTACCCACTTCACCAAGACTCGATGGCCGGCCAGATGGCACAAGGTCCCCGTGGTTCTCCTCGCATGGCCGGAGTACAAGTGAAAGGTGACCGGAATCCGCGATCGCCGCCGCAGATTTCAGGACAGATGCCCCCAATGGGCACTCAACTATCCATGTCCCAAAATGCCCAGATGCAACAGCGTCGTATGAGCCATGTCGGTAGCCCACATGTCCAGACTGCTCAACCCGTGCTCAATCATGTTGCTCGGTCTTCGGTTCCCCCGCCGATGGCGCCGCCTCCTCAGCCTGTTCAACAAAGCCAACCGTCACCGGAGCTCGTCGCCGGTACTGCCGAGGAGTCTCCCTTGTATGTCAACGCTAAGCAATTCCATCGCATTTTAAAACGCCGGGTTGCCCGACAGAAGTTGGAGGAACAGTTGCGGCTCACATCAAAGGGCCGTAAACCTTATTTACACGAGTCGCGTCACAATCACGCCATGCGACGGCCGCGCGGTCCCGGTGGAAGATTCTTGACGGCCGACGAAGTAGCCGCTATGGAAAAGAAACAGGCATCTACCTCTGCGGGCTCGGGTCAAGACAACGTGGACTCTGGAAAGCCAGCCGGAGAGAACCCTTCATCCGCGCAGAAGCGGAAGTCTAGTGAAGTTAACGAAGACAACGCGAATTCAACCAAGAAATCTAAGACTGGTGGAGCTACTCGATCCGCTGAGGATAGCGACCGTGAATCTGCAGAACCAACCGATGAGGATGGTTAAGCAGCACGACTTTACGCCCGTCAGTGATGACCCCGATGACGCCATTTCGGGACGAATTTCTGTTCTGTACTTCTTTGGTCGTTTCGCCGCCTTTTCCCGTAGCAAGCGATGTGTGACTACTCATCTCCAACACAGCCCTTACCATTCCCCCCTCGCAAAGTTCGCGATCTGATGTCTGTTTATATTGTTATGCTGGGACGAATTTCTGATTATTACCCCTTTGTCAATCGGCTCATTAAGTGATGTTTCCAGGATTGACTTGTATGAAATGACCCTTTTTTCTTTGATCTCCCGCCTTCTTTTCTACCCTCTACCTCTGGCGTGGGTATCTGTGCCGAGTGGGTTGCCGCTGAATGTAGCCTGCCTTTCTTTTTTTTGCATGGCTCACTCAAACTTAAGTATTGGCAATTCTAGCCGCTCTTCAATGGCAGCATCTCCGGGTCTTGTGCCCGTCGCCGACAGTTTCCCCTTGTCATATATACACTGCAATCTCGACCACGCATTTTGTCTTTTCTGCCCCTTCGTGTTTCATGTTACTCGAGCTCATGTTTGGGATTTAGAGGGAAGGAATCCATCACTGGTAAAAGAAGGACCAAAGAATGATTGACGGAGTGACACGGTACCACTGATATAGTGACGGCTAGTTTAAGCCAAGCCCCAGATGCTGACGGATATACGACAGAGGGAATTCCAAGGTGCATCCATGACTGGAGGATTGTGGGCCAAGTCAGCCCCGTCCCTGCTTCTACTTGACGTGCATGTGCAATTGTGCTTTGATTGCCTCGAACCCCTTTTCGCCTTACTTGGCCTTGGTCTCCCTTGGAATCCATGAATGTTTTCTTTCATCAGGCACCGCCCACTCAGGTGTCTGATTCAATATACGCCAGCTGATCCGCGAATGTCGAATAGCTGGCGCTGATGGTCAAAGAAAACACGATTGCCTGCCAAGGAGTAGTGGCATGAGGTGGACATTCATTTGTGCCTTCATGCTCTTCAATGGCTCTTTATTTATATGACTTTTCATAAATCTTGTTTCTCATTTCATTTTCTTCTATATGACCCTGTCCACCGTGGTTTGCGAGTTGTTCTTGTGATTCCCAACGGGCAATTTCCCCGAACGTTGTATGTACAAATATCAAGTCATACTTATCAGCATATCCGGCTTGACACATGGCGTGACCGGTTGAGTGCTGGTCCGATTGTCTACTTAGTTTGTGAATAGCAGCCTTAAAAGATACCTACAATTTTGTCATACTTATTATCCCTCATTTTTGGCGCGCGCTTCGATGATAGTACCGTTCCCAATAAGGACTAGTGGATGACAAGGCGGTCAGCCGCCAGCCTCACCCTCTTCACCATAATAAGGTAATGTCAGGGTTAGTCATCATCTCGCATCCGCCAGTCAACTTGCAGTTCTTCTCTCTTTCTCGCCCTCTCTCTCTGCTATCTCCTTTGCTTCGTCCTTCTGCATTTCAACCATCAGACCCTGTCCCCAGGGGAACAGCAGTCTTATTCCGTCTAGATTCGTCAGATTGGACGTGATTGGCGTGTGATACTTCTTTCAAAGGCTACTTGTAGGTTGCCTGCCTTGCCCATCTTCTCTCTTATTTCATCGTGTGTTCCTGTCACTATCAAGTCACCCTTTGTCTTTTGCCTTCCCTCTATTCCCAGCTCAATTCCTCTCGGGACGAAGCTCCCCCATCAATGACTCTAGATTAATTGCCTTCTGACAACTATTGTCTTTTCCACCTGTCTTATCTGGGTGTCGTCGATCATCGTCGCGCCGTCCACGGCCCTCGAGATTCTCCGTACCTCAGTCGCATCTCTACTCTTTCTTTCTTCAACCTTCTCTTTCGCTCTTAGGAGCGCGCTCATCTCCTATTCTCTATGCTCTTTTTTTTTTTTTTTTTCTCTCGCTTAATTCTTGTCGTTCTTCTGTCAATATGTCTTCCATATCCTGGCCATGCTACGGGCGACTACCTCATCTTCTCTTCACCCCGACCTGTCCCTATCATCTTCTACAGCGTACAAGCTGTCAGACACTCATATTCAGTGAACGAACTTGTTCTAATGTTGACGATATCGGGTCTTAGCTTATTTCCGTCCTCGCACGCGACCAGTCTGTGCCTTCTTAAGCAACTGCCATCTCTCACCGTGCTCTCCTCTTATCACGCAGCGCTCGCGTCATAAATCAACGTACCCTGTGTCATTAACAGATATCA
This sequence comes from Aspergillus viridinutans, assembly GCF_018404265.1. Classification (NCBI taxonomy): domain Eukaryota; kingdom Fungi; phylum Ascomycota; class Eurotiomycetes; order Eurotiales; family Aspergillaceae; genus Aspergillus; species Aspergillus viridinutans. The sequence goes on from NW_025091217.1 coordinate 1,286,527, forward strand.
GCTTCGAGGGTCTTGCGCGCTGGGACACGCGCCATAATGGACTCCTACGAGAATTTTGGATCACCCGGGAGGAACCGGGAAGGGGACCCTTACGCGGCTCGAGCGCAAACGGATTCTTACCGGCGCAGGTCACCTGGTAGGTACCTAATGAACTGCTAAGAACGATCTTTTGTAACTAATCACTCTCCACCCTTTCCAGGAGCACAAGACCGTCGTCGCGGCGCACGTGGCCGTTCTCGCTCTCCAGTTATGATTGATCGCTACGAACCCTCAGTCCGCCGTCCTTCTCGCGACGATTACTATGCCTCGACTCGCGAGACTCCCTTCCGAGAGCGGGAGGACCGGCGTGCTGCTCCGTCGCCAACCGTTGCCAATATCGACCGTTACGTTCCTGGACAGGAGTCTGGCAAAAGACCACTCCCGACGAACCCTCTTCCGAACCCGTTAAACCTTGACTTTCAAGTTGGATTCAATTGGTTCGCAGAATGGTGGCGTGCTGAACAATCCATCAAAGAGGAGAAGGATCGCGCAAAATACGGCGGACGGCGCCCATCTGATCGTGTCAAGGGGGAACGCGAGGCTCGCGAGGATCGGGAAAGAGAAAGGGCGCAGATCCAGGCCGCTTATGACACTTACAAGGTGGATCTCCAAATTAAGATGTCGAGGACGTTTGTTCAGCATCATCGAAATGAGGAGTGGTTCAAGGAGCGCTATGTTCCCGAAGTCAGGGACCCTCTTCGCCGACGCCTGATGGATTTCCGTGTGGGTGCTTATCAGCAATGGGAGCGGGACATTGAAGGCGGTCTTTTTGATGATTTCACTCTGGAAGGAATCTACAAGACTGAAAGCGATGGCGCAGGCGGCGTTATCGAGAAGGAAGAAGGCGAAACAACTGCCGTTGGCGAGACCCTGGGTGTTTTGGACTTGCTTCCTGTCAGAGGTGGCGACTTGCGCGATGACGCTTTGTCACAGCCAGCCTTGCTGATTAAGACTTTGGCACCCAATGTGAGCCGTGCGAAGATTGAAGAATTCTGCAAGGAGCATCTTGGGGAGCAGGACGGTGGCTTCAAGTGGCTCAGCCTGAGCGATCCGAATCCGTCGAAGAAGTTCCACCGAATGGGTTGGATTATGCTCCACCCAGCTCCAGAGAGCGCAGTGATTGAGAGAGGAGATGGTCGAGAGGAGGAAGGCGAGGAAATGGATCATGATCAGGGTGCCAATGGGACCGTAACTGTATCTGCGGCCGAGAAGGCACTGGAAGCTGTCAACGACAAGACAATCTATGATCCAGTTCACGGAGATTTTGTCTGCCATGTCGGTGTACACGTTCCACCTTCCCAGACACGAAAAAAGGCTTTGTGGGATCTATTCTCCGCCCCAGAGCGGATTGAACGTGACCTTGAACTGGCCCGACGTTTAGTCTGTAGGCTTGATGCTGAAATGGGTGGAAACGCCGACGGTTATTCCAAGATTGAAGAACGTGTTGAGGAGCTGCGCGGAAAAGGTTGGCTTCAGCCTCCCGTCACAGGCCCTGTCAGTGTCAAGAAGCGGAAACCTGACTTTGATCCCGCTGATATTGACGAGGGTGAGGCGGAAGAGGGTGAAGAGCAAGAAGGATGGGACGATGACGAAGTCGATGATGAAGAACTTCTGGCCAAGAAGAAGAAATTGGACCTTATGGTCGAATATCTACGCAGAGTCTACAACTTTTGCTTTTTCTGCGTTTTTGAGAGTGACTCGGTGCACGAACTTGCTCGCAAATGTCCTGGAGGTCATCTTCGTCGGCCGCGAGCCGGCCTCACCAGCCAGTCGAAAGCCGTCGCCAGAGCCAGTGCCCTTGGACAGCCTTTCCCTGTGAAGAAAAAGGAGCCTAGCGAAGAGGGAGAGGAACAGCCCCCTGTGGAGGAGAAAAGAACGCACCGTTTGTCTAAGGCGGAGCAACAGCTTCAACGCGCGTTTAACTGGGTCCGAACTTTTGAAGATAAGCTCTTGCAGATTCTCGAGCCAGATAATGTGGATATTAGAAAACTTGGTGGCAAGCCCGTGGAGGAGGCACTTGAGGAGGAGTTATCGAAATTTGTCAAGCAGGAAGACGAAGCGAAGTTCCGGTGCAAGGTGCCGGAGTGCACAAAGCTTTTCAAGGCCGAGCACTTCTGGCGCAAGCATGTGGAGAAACGCCACGCTGAATGGTTTGAAAACATCAAGAGTGATGTAAGTTGCAACAATGTCCCATACTGGATGGGGTTTACAGCTAACAAACACAATAGCTCTCTCTGGTCAATTCTTATGTTCTCGATCCTGCTCGAATCGCCCCCTCGCGTTCTGATGCCAACAGCAATGGTCATTTCCCTCTCAGCTCCAGTCAAAGCCACACGGGCACCCCTCGTGGTTTCAGCTTGGCCAGTTTGCCGCCTTATCTTGCGAACAACGTCAACATACCTGGTGGAACCCATGCTCTACCTGGCGCTGCTGGTCTTCCGGGCTTCATGAATGTAAACAACCAGGCCTGGAACGCGAACGGCTTGGTAACCGGCGAGCATGCTGCTGGTCTCCATCATCCTGGTGTCATCCGTCGTGGAGGGGGTCGTTACAACAACCGGTCCGGACCGTATGACCGGCGCGGCAACCGTCAAGGCGCTTCCGGTGGAGGCCATCTGAGTCCCGCCCGTGGCATGCCGAGCATGTACGGTGCCGGAGGTCGTATGGGAGCGAGCGGTGCAGTGCCGTATATTCCTCCTGGCCACCCTGCCGCCGCTGCATTGATGGGAGCAGGTCCATTTCCTGACGCGATGGGATCGGGACCTGGACAGCAGGGCATGGGACCTCGCGAAGCCACTCAGGGCCGCAGCATTAAGAGCTATGAGGACCTCGACGCTGTCGGTGGAGCAGGCAGTGGTGAATTGAATTACTAAGTTGCGCCTTACAAGTCTCATTTCTTCGTCTAGCCGGATTTTCGCCTGGATCCCCTTCTTGCCACCTTCAGTTCTTCAGTCGCCAGCTTCACAAAGCTTTTCCTTTCAGGGATGTGCACCAGCTCCTTCGCGGCAGTTTCGTTCTCTTTGTGTCCGGATCAAGATCTGCGACTGAAAAATCTCTTTACATACTTTGATAAATGTTGTGACTCCGCATAATTCAGCCATACACTTTTTCCTTTCTTTTTCCCTGTCTACATTATCACTGGCGTGGTTCTCCTTTCATCAGACTGGTATCTCATCTTCTATCACTTGTACTCTCTTTCCTTTTTTATTTTCTTCTGTTTCAAGGATCTCTGGGATTACATTCATGGACCTCCGGCATCCTCTTAAGTGTACCATACTTGCTACTGAGATCTAGGAGTTAATGGATTGTCCCTGATAAGTATGTTCCCAGATACATATAGATCATCTGATGAGAGATCGGCGATCTAGGTTGATCGTAGATAAGCTGCTCGGTCCACAAAGTGATCCTTTCCGGATAGATGACCCTGATGATGCAGGCCATAAGCATTCATATTTTGATCCTCCCTGCATAAAGAATAAGTGTGATTATTTATAAACATACTTGAAAACCCCCGCTTAACAAAATCCGGTCCCCTTCGTATAACATATGCCAATGTACAACTGTGAGAGGAACTTCACACAGACTTATTCCGCCGGGCTAAGCCAGATACATGATCAACCCATTCTTGATGGCGTCACGTTCTTCCTTACCGAGGGGGTCTTTACCGTCAAAGCTTGCCTTCTTGCGGTCTGCTGAACTCCAGGTGGTGATGTCCAGGGTGTCGCCGCCAAGCTGACTCTTGAACCCTTTCCGGCCGTTATGGCAACAGGCGTGATTGTCAGCGTACTCTTCGCTAGCGTCGGCGAAGTTCCAAGGGTCACCGAAAGGCTCCTCGTCACGCTCAGGCACTTCAGCTTCGTCATCCAGGTCCTCGATAATCTTGTCAATACCTGTGGGCCCGACAAGCTTGATGTTGTATTTCTTGGCATAGGCGAGGATGTGGGAGGGGAAATCAGACCGAACGAAGGTGATGGTCTCGTCCGTTCCATTATTTTTCTTAACCTCGTCGGTGATGTCGTGGAGGTCAAGGATGTCTTCAGTGGCAGCAAGCTTAATGTAAGAGGCCATTATGAAGCCGAGGTTTTTGACCTCAGAATCTGGCGTCAGGAGGTTAAGGTGCTCAAGCTTCGCGAGCATCGCAAGGAACATGCGTCCAGCCAACACAAGGGTGGCGTAGACGGCGTCGGCATCGTCGACGCTGTAGTTGAAAAAAAAGGGTCAGCATTTACTTTTAAACCGGGTGATGTAAGAGGCCGTACAAATTCAACGGAGCTAAAGCGTCGCTCATGTATAGCATCGCTGTAGCCTCGCAAACTGCCCACTGCTCTTGCCAATAAAAAGAGGCCTCGACATAGTCGATGAATAGGTTTTGCACGACCTCGAGCGCGCCATAACCCTCATGGTCGTTGAAGGTATACATTCTGAAGGCGTCTGGACAGCGAAGGTCCAGGAAAGTATGCTGAGTGAACCACTTGCTCTTGCCCGCGTTGCTCAAAATTAAGGGATGATTAGGATGCTCTGCTGCGGGCTTGTTGCACAGACATGTCTTTCCCGCGTCGCAGGAAGATTTTGATGTTTCGTCTTCCCAATCGTCTTCATCCTCGCGGTCGTCTCCGATTTCGCGGTCGTCTTCATTTTCCCGATCGCGTTCATCTTCCCCGTCGTCTCCATCGTCGGACGGCAGCCGACAGATGCAAACATAGGAATATGCCTTCACGGGATCCTCGATGGAGGACTTGTATGCAGCGTCGGCATTGCCAGATCCCGAGACGCGCGACCAGCGCGTGCTCTTCATTGTGCGGAGGTCGCCCGATTTTGCGTCGCTCTCCACTTTGGCTTTCTTAGAGCTGCTAGAGGACGTGTTCGAAGCAGAGCGTTTCGGAGGCATGATGACAATTATTTATGGCTGATGGCAATGAGGTCGAAACAGCAACGTGAGCGACGGCTTCAGGACTCAACGTCTGATATATTCATAGTTTGTTGATGGTTCATCCATCAGCATTCACTAGACGCGTCTTGGACGCGGAGAAGCAAGCCAAGACATCCGTATCACATCGGCTCCACCGCCCTATCTATCCGATCATAACTTTCACCTCGTCTAGTTATCCACCCTGCGGAAGACTTGGTAGTCTTGTAGAGGGGGATGATCAGTCAGCATATCGATGACTACTGATATGAAGAGACTAAGTTGCAGTAATCGTCTATTGAGGAGGCCATTCACCAGCAAGCCAAGCCAGAATCATGACGTCATTGGATATCTATGGGCTTTTAGATATCGAATTGCGATGATTAGGGCATCTTAATGACTACCTCATCGCGACCGTCTCGCCACTGCGCGCCCATTTTGCGAATTCTTCGTTCGCTGGCTAAGAAGAGGAGGAGATACATGTGAAGCGCAACCTCACCCCATGCGTAGAGTTTCAGTATCACGGGCCGAACAAAGCTGTGGGGATTAGTCTTTCCGTCTGACATGATCGTCGCTGTCGTTTTCTGTGGCATGATCTGGTAGTCGGTTGAGCTTGACCAGAGAGTTTCGGGCGCATCTTCCAATATGCACCAGACCCCCCAACCAGCCCGACCGTCCTTGGAGATGAAATCCGACAGAAAAGACCAGAAGCGGGAGAAGCAGGCTAAATCCCAGTTCCGAGCGTCATTTTCCTGTAGACCAGGAGTGTCAAAGGATCTGTCTCTTTCAAGCTGCAGAACATTGATGCGAAGGTACCAATGGCCCCTTTCCAACAGCTCCAGGTCCCTGGTTTGTTTCACAGGCTTATACGTTCGTGCTGGCTTCAAACGCCTTGTCAACATGGCCAGAGTTGGGGTGACATGGGTTACAAACTGCTCCTTGGACACCGGAGGAAGCGAGGGCTTGATGGTTAGAGGAAGATGATCAAGGCATACTTGCGGTGGTGTCTCGGGATTTGGTTGCGGAGAGATCTGCAGAACTGGATGAGGATCGGCCAGTTTGTGATTCCCGTGGCGCTCTTCGTTCAGCTTGGGAGCAAGTATGCGAGCCTCAGAGACCGGTGCAACTTCCTGTAGCATCGGCGATAACCCTGAACGATGTCGTTTGGTCGGGGGAGAGCCAAGGGCTACATCGGTGACCGGGCGAAGCAGGCCATCAGCTTGGCTACGTATCACTTCTGGCTGCGAGTCGGGTATGACACTGACTGGACTCTCGAGCGAATCTTTTACAGCGCGCTCATTTTGCGGCTGAGGGAGTAGCGAGACGGGGCTGATTTGATGGCCACTATCAACCTCAGTATCTGGAAGAATCGTCGAGTCTTTGATCGTTAGTGCTGTTGAACCAGTAGTAGCGTTGAATAGTCCCTCATGTTCTGGGGTGGATCTGGCTGCATTGGAGCGTTCCACTTCCACATCTTCATCAGGAATCGTGCTCTGTGAGTTAGGAAAGAACGGTTGAATGCATTTCGATTCTCCCCTGGGGTCTGCATCAACGGGTTGATCCGTAGACATTGACTGCCCCGTAGCCGGTGCACCATCGCTCCCTCGATCCTCATCGGACGTCAAGGTGATGAGCTGCCGTGACAGACTCTGAAATCCAAGAATAGCCTCGACCTGAGCTCGATATCGGACATCATCCCGAACTCCGCTGGGAGCGGAGATGTGGACGAGGATCTCGGAATCCTTCATGGCAAGAGCATCGGGATTTCTGATTGGGCATGGTGATCAGCTTTAAATCAGCCAAAATAGAGAAAAAGGAACATGTGCTGATCTTCATCCAACATGCGAATAATGATGAGCAGATGATGCTCAGATCGTATCTAGTGCATCGTCATGATCAACTCAAGGAAGTGTTCGATTGGTGCCATTGGAAGAAGCAAAAAAGTTGGGAGTTCGAGACTTGGCCTTCTAAGGCTGTAAGGCACCAATCCCAGTCAGCTGAGGAGGCGTGGTTTCCCACTTGGGACTCACCCGGGCGCCTGGCGGCCTGAGGCTAGCGATCGACCATCGACAGTCAATAGTCTCTTCCTGGGGGGTCTGAGCATCGCCGATCTCCCAGCCTCGACTCAGAGGATTACGCTTCTCGGTTCCAGGAATCCAGGTCTGTGTTCCAATCGGGGAACCTTGAGTATCGATCTGGTTTAGGTAAGTTTCACAGCTATGGTCATACTCGGTGATGATTTGGCTGTTCATCATTAGCCTCGTAATGCTCTATGCAATGCTGTTGACGGTCATGCACTACCAAAGTAGATAACTGTACTACCAACAACCAAGAACCAGATTCCCGTATTTCTGAATTCGGAATTCTGACAATTACTGTTGAAGATCGGTCTTCGAACGTGTTCGCCCATGCCCAGAAAAAGTGTTCCAGAGAGTATTTATTAATACCGGCGATTGTCTTGGTCCCCGGCGCCGAACAGAGACCGTCACGCAAGGTTGCACCAACGAGGGAGAGAGGTGGGTAACAAAATAATAAAGAGGCGGAAAAAAATAAAAGAAAAGAAAAGAATGAATTGAAGAAGTTGACAATCAGGTTAAGCTACATCACTTTTGTCGCCCTTCCAACGCTCATATAGTATTGAATTCGCGTCTTTGCAGGAAAGGATGCGAAATACTGAATGCAATAATAACTCTGTTCTGCCATTTCCTTTCCGTCCACTTCAGGTCCCGCTGCATGTCACCATTGCTTAGCTTGGTAAAGAGCAACGTTCCAACTTGCGTTCCTGTCAGATAGCTGAAGTGCTCAATTGCTTGCATTCCTCCCCCTTACACAATATGAAAAAAAAAAAAAAAAAGACAGAAGCTGAGACTGAGAGGAGAACCCTACAAATGGTGTCCGGATGATGTTGGACGCTTTGTTTGGAAGAGAACACACAAGACTGACAAGTCTACAGAAATTAGTCTACGAGATTGCTACTCTATTTTCTGTCTAGTGTGGCGACAGACGGACCGAGCGCTGAGATCTCTCAATCTATCTAGGCTAATGCTGGTCTAGAGAGAATCAAGCGCTCTGAATGGCCAAGAAAAACGATAGATCTCGTCAATCAGATACATTGTTGACACACATGGTGGGTGACGCAGCATGACTGATCTAACTCCTACACACGAAATGTTGGAGAATGAGGTCGAATCCAAGTCGATGGGTCTTGCATCCACAGTTACACTACCCAGTCGGAACTCTGAAGCGAACACTGACAGGGGCAGAATGCAACCTACGCAGCTCTTGCCGGTCTTCTCAAATCAACAAGAATCAGGGACACGAGCATTGCTTCTCCAGAAGGGTCCTATCTTATCATTGGTCAGTAATGTAAACGATCATATCACATAGGCAAATAATAGGGAGCCTTCACTGGCATTGAAATTGAATTGGAAAAGGCTATTATCTACAGAGTTAGTAACCAGTCTAGCCGATCGCACATGAGGTGATGCGAAGTTCTTGGGTCTTCTGCTCCTCCGCACGGGTGGATGCATTTCTCTCCAACCCTCCATGTTTGCTTTTGTCACTTTCCATATTGATTACCTATTGATTTGGGGGATCATCGCCGTCGAATAGCCTGCTCAGTTCTCACAGAGTCGTTAGTGTACTCTGTATTATTACTCGATCGGTATCTGAGGGGCAGAGATTAGCAGGAGAAACCGTGTGGCGCGGTGCTAAAAGAACAACCAGATCTCCACTTTTCGTCGACCCGCGGCCAGATCTTGAGCTTCGCGCCGACCATGGATGAAGCTCGAAGGAGTTGCGGAGACTACCTTAAGGTATAGAATATAGATAGACAGACTACGGTCTCCGAGGCAGGTGGCAATAATGAGCACAGACTACCTTAAGTCTAAACATTATTACATTATTGCTGTTTGAATTCCTTGAGATTTTGAGCAACGGATCTCCCCGGCATTCTCCAGTGTGCCGGGCCACCCATCCTAGTTACCCTAGATGACTAGCGTCGGGAATTCAAATATCCAAGACTCCAAAGTCAAAAGTCAAAGTAGATCCAGTAAAGTAGACGTTGAGGAACAATGTATTATTTTCATTATTATTGCACACACACAAGATCAGGTGTATGCGGGTTGGCCCCATTTCTGGCCATGGGCCATCGGCTGGTCCAGGTGGGATCCCCGTTCCCTAGTTTGGTTCATCTACACAGTAGGAAGGTCGTAATAGTACTCCAGATAGATAATAATAAGAATGATGGTTCGCAAGGCGCATTACGGAGTTGTTAGCCACCGATCTATCCGTAAATTGACTCTACTACATCACGATCATACATTCAGACTAATAAATAGTTGACCCTACTGGGCGCCCTCCACTCTACCAGTCATCTTAGTCGACTCCGTACACATCTCCCACTCCTAGTTCCCGTCCCACTCCCGTTCGTCTTCCACTCCTCCTAGTAGTCTTGGTGGCCCTCTCTGCCTCTCAGACTCCAGAAACCGTTCGAAACCTTAAAAAAAATCCATTCCTTGAACTCATCACTCTTCCATCTCTGCGTTGCTACACTCTCCGTTGCTGCACTCTCCGTTCCTTTATCATTTCATTTGTTCTTGATTGTCCTCCATCACTTCGCCATCTTGAGGATTGACTGGATTCCTCACGAACTTCCTTTTTGACACTCGTGGCCTGCTCTTTAACTCAATTTGATCTTGTGCGCATCGAGGAAGACTCAACTGTTCGCTTCGTGCGTCGAATCGTGGGGTTGGAGTCTCAATGGTGAGAACGCCGGCTGCCATATATATTTTTTTTCTCTTATAATCGTTAGGAGAAAACTGACAGACAATCCAGATGCTTTGAATGTCAATATTCACGCCCAAGGGTATTATTCTTACAGCCGCCGTTAATTTTCGACTACGTCCAATCGAAGTTGCGACCCTCCATCTACTTTGAAACGCGCCGGTCGCATCCGACATCTCTGAGCCTGTGTTCGCAGACAAATATCACCACAATGACTTCGATGAGTGGAGGGGTTGTCCCCGTGGACTACGGACACACACGGGGTAGGTCATAGCCCTCCGCGTTCCTGTTCTGGGATCTCAATCACTATACCTACCTGGCCGCCTGTGTACTCGAGCCATCACAAGCCCCATTGTTTTCACCATGTGCTATATGAACCTCCCGCAATGCTTAATTCCAAATTCATGGAATGTGGCCGGGTGATCGTCATGTCAAACTCGGAGATGGACATTCTTTGGCCATGCAGGGTCGATTATCATTGATCAGATGACATTCCATCCACCATTCGGGTTGTCAGTTCTGGAATGCTTCAGAGTGATGTCGTCGGGGTCTCTTAGATCTGTTGCTGCCTGCTTCTTCGTGCTGAGATTTAGTATACATACATGTACTAATCAGATGCTGTTGCAGGAGCCCCCTCACAAACCAGCGTGAAAACCCCAACCTCAATGAGCACAAACTTCTTTCAGTTCTTTGGAGGGCAGAAAAAGGTTACCCGAGGTTTGTATTCCACATGTTTTTTCTGGGTGCCTCCTGGCCACCGTTAATCAAGATGGTACCTATTAGATGGCCAACCCGCCAAACGACGAGGTCCCAAGCCCGACAGCAGGCCTGCCTTGACACGACGACAGGAACTGAATCGGCAGGCACAAAGGACCCACCGCGAGCGTAAAGAGCAATACATCCGGTCCCTGGAAACTGAAGTTTCGCGACTCCGGGAGGCTTTCACTCAGGAGATGTCCGCAGCGAACCTCGCTGTTGTGCAGCATCGAGAAATGCTGCAGGCGGTGAACGACGAGAATGCGATTTTGAAGGAACTTCTTACCGCCCATGGGGTTCAATTTGAGACGGAGTTGGAGCGTCGCAGGGCGGAACGACGCTCAGCAGGCCGAGGTTTCCAGTCGAGCCCGTTGGCTGGCAGTAGTGTGGGGACGGGAGCACCAGCAGCCTCCAGCGGCAACACCTATACCACACCACCAACCACAGTATCGACCGTCTCGTCAGACTTGAGTCCTCTGGCGAATGGGGTGGGACGGGTGGAAATTTCTCCCACGCACGAAATCACTCCTCCACCCCCTATTGCCATGACGGCTAGCTCGTGTGAGATACCCGCCAATCTCGATCTATCAGCCATTGCTCGAAATCAAGAACCTGTCCAGGCCGTTGGGGGTATATTCGAGGTGGATCCCCAGCTTCAAATCGATTTTATACTCACGTATGCTGCCCCCGCGCGTACCCGGCTTTATCGATCAATGCTAACAAGTGCAGATTGGAATCCCCTTGCCGCGAACACACCGACTACCTGTGCCGAAGATCTGTCACCGAGGCAGACGACGAGGACATGCCATTCTCAGGCCACGCTCTGATGGCCACCTGCCCCCCGCCGAGTTACATCGCCAACACAACGCCAGAGCAAGCCTATCCACACAAAACCTACGATCTTCCGCATGCCAACCTGACGACTCTACTCAATCTCAGCCGACAGCTCGTGACAGAGGGCCAGATCACCCCAATCATGGCGCTGCAGTGCCTGAAAAACCACGAACTGTATCGCACCCTGACCAAGGATGATGTCAAGATCATCATTGAGACGCTCAACACCAAAGTACGATGTTACGGCTTTGGGGCCGTTGTCGAAGACTTTGAGCTCATGGACTGTCTAAGCAGTGTCCTGGGGACTAAGGTGGATACCAGATTCTCCTGCGCCGGAGACGATACGATGTACTCGTGATGCGATATTTGATACCTCTTTTTCTCAAGCGGACTGCGGAGTGTGGAGTTCTTTTCTTCTCAGAATAAGTGGGTGTAAGTAGAATGGAAGGTTTGGCGATTCTTCTTTTTTACCTCCTTTCGTTTCTTCTCTTTTGTTTTTCCTTTCATGGAACAGATGACTGGTTCTTGTTTCTTTTATCTTCTGGCGTCTGGGATGCTTGACATGCCACTCTTTGCTCTTCGATCTCTCCTTGACTTTCGTCTCTACTGATCTTCCCTTTTTTTTCTTTCGGATTCAGCCCGAGGATTACCTTGATCCTCATGTCTAATTTCTGCAGGCCAAAGTATGGCATGTAAAACAGCTGCTCACTAGCTTTCATTGATTGAACTGCTGAAGTTGGTCACGTATATCAAGTTGGTTTTTACCTTACGATCTAGATATTCATTGTACAGCCTGTCAGACTCAACACTCTCCCGCCCTGACAGCCTTCTGAACCAATCCAGCACACAGGCAAGAACCCGCAGTCCTGCACGCTACCGCCCCTGCATACCCACACACCTACTGTCCTCTGTCATTCATACTCTAATCTCAATACAAGCCAATTCGCCGCATCTCCTTATCACCCATAGGAAAATCCCCTGCCATGGTCAACAAAGTCCCATCACATACCACTCTCCCCCCGCAGCAGTAGTAGTACTAAACCTTCGTCTTCTCCTCCCCAAACCCGATACTCGACCATGTTATCCTGGCTGGCGGATCTGACCCATGACCGAGACATCTAAGGCCGATCATACCTATATCCCAACAATTGTAGATAGGAGATGAGGCTACGAAGTAAAAGCGCTGGTTTTGGTGTATCCTTGAGCCTGGAATGCCGTGGTCACTCGACAATCTGGATTGATCAACTGGGACCGGAACCATGATAGAGCTCGACATGCTGGGAACGAACGGCTTGTCCGTGCGGAATGCGGAGTGCGGCCCGCCGGACTGGGAATCAAGGTTTGGCTTGTTTCACTTCGGAGGAACAGCCTATTGTGGAGAACGAGGCGAGACTCGAGAATGGAGGGATGACTTTTTTTTGCGAGGAAACTCCGAGCGGAGGGGTCTCGGACAATTGATCCTCAAGGGGGAATAAGAATAAGCCGTGAATGGGGGCCAAGTGAGATGGCTTGCTATCTCTATTGAAGAAAGATAGAATTGGTATAGAATAAAGTTCCGAAAATCTACTGCAGCAGGGAAGGATTAGGAGAACCCAGGTAGAAGGCAACATCCTACAAGAAGGAAAATGCCTGACTATGCCATCAATCTAAGCAACTTTTGAATATGCACACTATAATCGAAAAGACATCATTATACTCCGTACGATCATGGCAAACACATCAACAGATCTACTCCTCGGACTCCTCCTCGGCCTTCTCCTCCTGCTCCTCGGCGGCCTCGTCGTCCTCCTCGAAAGTGTTGGGGGGCACGCTGTACAGACGGATGACAGGGCGGTTGGGGTCCTTGATAAGGACGTACTTCTTGACCTTGTCCTCCTCTTCGGCATCGAGGGTGCGGATACGGTCGACAATGGTACGAACGATACCCCATCCGTTGCCGAGGTTCAGGTTCATCTGGGCAGCGAACTCACGGGGCTTGTAGCCGACAACACCAAGGATGACGTGGGAGGTGGCGGACCGGGGGTTAGCACGCGAGACGAACCCAAGCTTCATGGCATCGGCCTTGGCGAGGATGGCCTGGGTGGTCCAGCGGGCGAGCTTGATGCTGTTGTTCTTCATCTCGGTGGCTACGACGGCACCGCGCTGAGACCAGAGCTTGCTGCGCCAGTCCAGAGCGCCACCGGAGCCGGGAGCCTTGTGGTCGAACTCGTTGAGAGCCTTGACAATCAGCTGCTGGTCCTCGCCGCCGAGGGGGTTCTTCATGACGGCATCGACCTCGGTACGGACGATCATGTTGAGAGGCTCCTCGTCACCCTGCAGGGACAGGTCGAACCGTCTGTACTTGTATCCCTTGGAGGCAAGGGGTTCTGTCTCCTCGGCGGCGTTGTAGAAGGGGTTCGGGTGGTTGAAGGTAACTTTGGATTCCTCGGATTCCACCACGGTCTGCAGAGCAAAGTTGTGGTTGATGAATGTGGCTTCCAGAGCAAGAGCACTGGGGGTGTTGATCGCCTCCTGCTTGCCGGAAGAGTCAGTAGACTCAATAGGGGCATCCACAGCATTCTCATTGACGGTGACCAAGTCGATGGAAGCGCCCTCGCGCTTGTCGAAGTAGATCTTGTCGCCCTGGTGGACGATAACGATATCCCACGAGTAGGCACTGCGAGGAGCACACATGAGCATGGACAGAATGTCCGAGGTGGCGAAGACGGTCGCCTCGTTCTTCTCGGCGAGCTCCTGGATAACAGGATCCTGAGAAGTGGTGACGTTGTAAGCGGCACGTTCCATGGCCTGCAGCTTGCGCTCGGCGTTCTTGACGGGAGCCTTGTCGTAAGACCGGTCGTAGTAGTAGAGGAAACCATAGGATTCCAGATCCTCACCCTCGGGAGCCTCAAGGTTCAACTTGGACAGCCGGTTGAAGTCAACCTCCTCCAGCATGGTCCAGTCAGGACGGACGTTGACCGAGGGCTCACGGGTTCTCTGCGGCTTGTCGTAGTCCTTCCAGCCAAAACGACGGCCACGGTTGCCGCGTGCACCGCGGTTGTCATAGTAGCGATCGCCGCCCTGGCCACGGCCAGCACCGACTCTCTGGAAGCCAGCGCGACCACCTCTCTGGCCGACACCACGCTGACCGCGGCCACGGAAGACGGTGCCACCACCACGGGCGAAGGTACGCTTGGTTGATGTGCGGGTGTTGTCGACAACGGAGAAGGAAGACTCGTCCTCGGCGACCTGGATGTTGAACAAGCTGGAGGTGCCTGCGCCGTAAACCTGTTGATCTGGTCGGGGTCAGTACACCATCCCAAAAGCGTGCTGGACAATTGGACTCACCTCTGTAATTCCGGTTGTACGCCTGACGACCACCTCTGTCACGGTCCTTGCCATCCCCGGTCCAGTCAGCCATACGGCCAAGCTTGTCACCCTTGGAGAAGGGAGCGTATGGGACGCCATCGAGCATGTTGTCGGAGGGAGTGGCGGGGCCCCAAGTGTCCTCAGCGGGGAGGGCAGCCACAAGGTCTGCAATGGACATAGGCGCCATGATGTCTGATCGATACTAAACAGATACCTAGTGACAGAAAATGCCGGTGGTATCAAGGAGAAACGGCGAACGGTGTGTGGGCTGGCGGCGGGACGATTCTTGCGATCCCCGAATTTTTGTGTTGCGGGTTGTGTGTCCCTGTGGCTGGTGGCCTTGGCGCCATCAGCCACACTCGCTTTGAGCGCCACCACCACTATACCCAATCGGGAATCTACTCGTCTAGCCATTATCATTGACACTGTTGCTCTTACAGCTCTATTTGCACTGAACTTTTATTGGGTAGTAAACAGTATTCCCATAAGGCTGATTGCTCTTGTCTGATTCATCTCTTCTGAAACCATTCTCTTCCAAGTTCGTGATAGACAGTATGGAGAGCAGTCTATGGAGGGTGTTATGACATTTACAGCGTCACGGTAGTCACCCCTTGGACACAACTTTTTGTCCATGTATAGACCGCGGGCACGCCTAAGTGTCCTTGGGCAGGGTGTGCAAGGTCGGGGAATTGGCAAGCATCTTCTACCTATAATAGCTTCTGGCGTCTTACACTGTAACTCCCTCGCCAAGTACATTCATAGCATTAGCTCGCATTTTGGCATCCTCAGCACCATGCTCTCTCTCGCCTCACTCACATTTCACCCCTGGTTTCTCTGACCTTTTATGCTTGTTTTTTGATTCTAATCATTGCTTAAGACACGCCATAGCCGCACATGATGCACATCCCATTCGTCCAACGGTCCAAGAATTGGCATGTGAGACTACTAGTGAGCTCCACCATGCAAGATCCTCAAAACAAAAAACAGCTCAATTATTGTGTCAATGCTTCGCTTAGTTCCCAACTAAAGCCTCAGTATGGAGCATATTATGTTCACATGCAGGTCTTTATCATCGAGACTTCATAGACTCCATAGATCGCCGGTACCTTGCTGCCGATCATAAGCGCATCACTGATGCGATTCGGCTCCAGTCCGGAGTTCCCTTAGGGTTCCTGATCCACTGAGATGAGGAATTCTCACATGAGTTGCTGGGTCAATCTATTCCCTCAAATACTGATTTCTTGCTAAAGTATTGGATTTACCTATTCCTGGCCTCCAGTGTCGTCCGCCTCCGAAGGTGCTACGGACCTGACCAAACGTTTCATTGCTTAAATATGGTTCCTGGCGCCGATCTTCCCAGCGCCGAGCCATGGTACGTCCTTGGTTCTCGGTTATAGCATTATTGTCCTCTATCTGTTCTCAAACTCGGTTCTGCTTATCTTGAATTCTTCAATGGGACGATCTTCTTCAACAGAGCCATCCGAATGTGACGCTGGCTATCAGCACCGTCTTTCCGGTTGAATATCGTTCTACTCGCTGAGCCTCGAGGGCCAACCTCATCTCTCCGGATGTTCGAGATAAGGAAATGACAACATGATTGTGTTAATGGTCCATCTCAGGGATTCCTCGATGGGCTCCCTGGGTAACTGTATCCACCAGCGAGGATATAAAGAGCTCAAAATCACCTCGAGGTCCTTTCTCAAATCAAGCCATTCTCTCGCTGAGACACTCAAACATCCTCTGTCTCCGCATATCTCACCAAACCCATCAACCATTCAATATGAAGCTCTCTATTCTCACCTCTCTCACACTTGCAGCCCTCATCGCGGCCATCCCCGCTGACGATCCGACTACCTCCGCTCTGAAGGCGCAGGTGGAGGAGATTGCAGGGCATGTCCATGGAGTCGAGGAGCAGTCCTCCACAGATTCGTCCCAATGCGTTGAATCCATTCTGTGCTGCGGTTCCCTGACCACTCCCCTGGATCCCATTTTGGACCCTATTTTGCTCGGTCTTGGCATCAATGCTGCCCAGGTTGTTGGTTCCGTTGGACTGCTCTGTGAGTGACCCGAATAGGCTCTGGCAATCAACCTATGCTAACGGATTCCCTGTAAAGGTCACCCATGGACCGAAGAATGTTCCTCTGCTCCTCAATGCTGCACTGAGGCCAACCTCTTGGTACATTCTCTACCCCATTCCGTTACCTCTTGAGAACCAGTGACCCTGACTTATATCAACAGGGTGGTACCCTTGCTCTCGGCTGCTCCAAGCTTTAGATACACGGCCTTGAGGTTCATGAATTCGTATTGAATCACTTCGCTGAATCCATCTTTGGACAACCTGATTCCGGATAGAAGGTCAGGAAATGAGAGTGTATTTCGCCATTCAATTGTATTAATATCACGTTCTGAGTTTCTTTGGTGTATTCTGAAGACTTGTTACCAACAAGAACATATTTTGAGAAAGAAATTCGCTCGTCCGAGAGAAAGATATATAACGGGCAGGGTAGTGGGTATGCAGTTCCTAGCCATGGCGTGTTGTATCCTGATCTGATGCTGGTACGCCTAGGAGAGAAATTGTTTCTCAGCTGGTAGATATGTTTATTTCCTTCGAGTAATCTAATTCTCCATTTTTCTTAATGTCTCCATTAAAGCGACCTGATTAAAGCCAACAAGATATACCTCCATACCTCCTGTCCACTTCGAAGATCAGGCCATTGCCTTGATAGAGGACCTCCCTCCCTCTGCTTTGAACCACTAAACACAAATGACGGCACGCAGACCTGAGGTAGATTGCATGCATGGAGGACGAGATACGACCAATCAGTCCTTGTTGCCAATCAGAAACGTATCAGGCCAATAAACATCCTACATGAAACATCCAGTAGTCTACACAATACAACCACGAGTAGCCAAAGCAATCAATAACAGCTCGACAAGGTGAACACCCCAGTAACGATTTCTTATCCTTCCTTCAGTATTTTCTCTGGTCATCTGCCCTCATTGCATAAGTAAGGTATTGCTTTAGAGCCTGATGCAGCCTTGCACCCGTTCATCCGCCTCTATTCCAACACCTATGCACCACGTCAACAACGATCTCCAATCCTATCTACTTCTACCTCGACAGTATCCCGTCCCCAAAGTCACCGGCAAATCCGCGTCGAACACCCATCCAACGCATCCACCACACGAACAAGCAAACAAAGGACACCGCATATCATGGGACATGGGCACTTACACCTCAAGCAACGAGAGAAGATGCGGCTCAAGCTCACGCAAGAACACCACATAAATCAAGGCTGAATCCAGCAGGATACCTGAATAGGACCCTAGCCCCTACCCATAATCAAGAACATCAGCATCAGCATCAGCATCACCCGATGACCTGACCAGACCCGAACCAAGCCACAGGGGCCAACAAAGAAATGGTCGAACAGTCATTCACCAACCGCTACATCGACGAACAGAAGCTGCTGGCGCTGCTGAGGGCGCGATTTCCCAGGAAGACCTACACAGTCCAAGTAAGTGCGAAGTACTTGCCCGTGTCCAAGTTTCCGCCCTACTGCCCTACGGGGTAGCCAAGGATGGGTGATATCGAACTCGTGTTTGCTTCCCACACTAGGGCTGCCACCCCCTGTCTGCATGCCTTTTGACTTCCCGTCATCCCGCGCTGTCCGGGGCTGTGCAAGCCACCCCTTGCCGTCACAGGCTAATGCGACTCGCAGATAAAGATGGGGATATGGTACATCACAGCGCCGCAGACTCTTACACAGGTTGGTTGGCTGCTCACATGCAATATTGGAAGGGATGAGTCCTTGATGACTGGATCTCAATGACGGGCTTTATTGGGTGCGTCTGGGTTTTGGTCACAAGGCGCTAATAATGGTTTCCTGCACTAGGATGAAATCTTGTCATGTACCACTCAGCCTGATTCTGATGGATCGGGCTGACACAAGTACCCTCTTATTGGATGAGCCTCGGAAGGAAGTAGGCGGATTGCACGAGTGAACACCATGGCAAGTTTGGCTAGGGGTGATGCAGTTGGAGTTCAGACACGGAGTAGATACTTAAAATGCTCATCCCCATCATTAGCGTAGCTATGGCTTCTGTTATGTATGGTTGACAACGCATATCGTCTTTCTCTTGGCCTCTTTTGTTCTTGTTGGAAAATCTTAGAAATATACGTTAAACGCATCCTAAGATGAGTCGAAACGGTCCTTACAGCCCCACGCCCTTTCGAATCGTCGAGGGGAAATATATGGATCCCAGGAAACTGGTGAAAATGCTCAGGAAAGAATACGGTCAGTCAAATTTTCGAGTAGAGGTGACTGCCATTTGTTCGATGAGCAATACCAGGAAAATGCTGATCAACTCGCAAAGTTACGCCTGGATCAATACAAGATTTACATTCCCGACCATCAAAGAGAGCAAACATCGATCTCGATAGATGTGAGTGTTGTTTGCTTTTTCTTTTTTCAGCCCGCTCACCGACTGATCTCCGGATACAGAATATGATCAATGACTGCCGGGTGTACTTTTAGCTGCAAGCCACGCTGGACTGAACATTCGAAACATGAAGGCAAAGAACTCAAACACACTGAATACGAGGTTTTAAACAAACCGACCAGAGAAAGGATTTGGACCTACGGGAATCTGCATGGGTACATACCGCTGGTACTGGTGGCATACCCCTAATACGCTTGCTTCAATTTTTCTTCTTTGCAATCAGCCCGTCGGGCGACTTCATATTGCCTATAGATTCGTGTTAGCTTGTACGATGATATAATGGAATTGATTGGTGGCTGGCCACACCATACGCATGCCTCTCCTCTCCATAGACCTCTTTTGTTCGTAGCAGCCTTCCCAGAGGCGATTTCAAGGTCTGCATAGCCCCAGGTCATTGTGACGGTCTGACTGACCACTTGCATGAAACAGGGATCATGATTGAATTTATGACCAATCATATATACTGGCACATGCGGTAGACCTGAGGGGTACCTAAGTCAATAACTAAAAAAGGAATTTTGTGGCGGTTGGGCACACTACCTGGCACGAAACATGCCTTGGCCAGACAGGGAGGTAGCAGCCCCTCGTCGGTTTGGCCGAGTTTGCCGGTGGGACAAAGCGTATCGCTTGTATTCTTTTCCACCATCCTTCAGTCCTTCAGCCTGATAGTCAAGCAAACATTAAGGTATCTCCTTCGTACCCTAGTCTACTCATTGCTCCGCCTTTGGTGGCTAATAGAGACAGAATACGGCGCCAGCAAGGTGTGCGCCTCGTCAGATGAGAGTCATCATGATCCGACTCTTCAAGACGTGGCTAAAGAGACACAGGCGCCTTCTTGCGCCTCAATTAAGCCTCACGTTAAGTAAAGTAGACATTGTGTCCCATGTAGGAACAGACCACAGTTCACAGTACTCGGCTCCTTGTCGAGTGGTATATAGGATGCCATGTCACGTATGCAGTCAGGGGCCAGATCGGCCGCGACATCATCGCATCAGACGCCCTCATCATGGTCCGCCAGTCTAATGGGTCTCGGGTCGATCAGTATTCGATGGACAAGGCTCAGGCCAAAAGAGACCGGCTCTTCAAGGCCCATAATAATCGACCGCAACTGGAACTCACGTCAATATTCAAGTCGACAGACGCCAACGGCCGCTGGTCTGTCCGACTGGAATTACCAGTCAAAATCAATGGCATCTCAGAGTTACGCCAGGTCGAAGAGGTACATCGGTCAAAGAACAGCTCTTAAAGGCATCTCATGCTAATTGGTAACTCTTCCGAATACAGACAGACAACGATGCCTCCAGGTGCATTCAGATCTACACAGTTCGCCACCTACGATCTTGGACGACACTGGACATCTCATACGAGACTATCGAGCACCTCTTAGCAGTCCATAATGTGTTCGATCATTTTTGGCGATGCATATTGACGTTTGGGATCAAAGTTCAGGAGAATGAGTACGATTTCCCACCTTTCCGAGCGAACAACGAGCAAAATACGCACAGCCGAGTTGATGGTGAGGATCCCTGCGTCTTCTTGTTTGCTCCTAAGCGGGAGGGACGTTGACTGATGGGATAGAACTCGCCTACGTGATCCGACGCGTGGAACCCAATAATAGTCCGACGGATAAAGGAATGTGTCCATGGTCAATACGTCAAACAGGAGTTTACCACAAGATGGTATATCCCAACGGATATCGTCAAAACTCGATACGGAGCACGTCTGTCTTCATCCTCATTGCGCCTTCGCATGCGGCGGAAAAATCTATCGCGCAGCGTCTCCCCCAAAACGTGTCTCAGGATGACACATTTGGCCAGGATTTTCTTGTCCATGAATGCATCGTCAGGGACAGTTTGAAAGGCTGGATGGACTATCAGGCCTGGCTAGAGGCTGAGACCAAACAAATAGTATGCCGCTGACTTCTACTATTTATTGTTTGAGGCCTATATCAAGAGAGAAGGCACTGACCACGATGGATTCCAGGCAAACCGATTTTTAGTCCTCGATATCCTTCAGAGAGGAAACAATGGGGAGCCTCGCAGCATATATGTCAGTGCCGAAGACCGGCAGCGTCTGAAGCAATTAGATGATTACATCACCGATATGCTGGTTATCCTCCAGACAATGGTCGACTCTATCAGTCGCATCGGCAAGGCCTGCAGACGGCACTGCCGAACCAGTTGCAATGGCACAGGCTCTTGCCCCTGTAGTCACAAGATCGAAGAATTTGAAGAGTATGCTTCAGAAACTCAGACATCTTTGAACCGCGCCAAGATGCTAAGAGAGCGCGTTCAATCCACAGAGCAACTGGTAAGTCATCTACCAGCTCGAACCAGAAGATTTGTCACCCTTATGACCTGTTGCGCAGTGCTTGCACCTCTCAGATCTGCTTGCTTATGAAGAAGCAGCCGCTTTGACACAGCTTGCGTATGCATCGCGTATTGAGAGTGAGGAGATGGTTAAGCTGGCGGTCAGTACAGACGGCCTTAATATAATCGCTTATCCCTCTCAGACGGCTGACAACAAAGGCGTTAATGTAGGCTCAAAGTGCTCGCGATGCCGCAGCGGTCAAGGTCTTGACAATCATCGGTCTTGTGTATCTGCCAACCACAATAGTATCAGTAAGTGAAAGAACAGCAAATGAAGATCTGCACTGACACTGAGACAGAATTTCTTCTCAACGCAGTTTGTGCATCTCAACGACAAGGGCAATTTGCAGATCTCTCACCAAGTCTGGATTTTAGCCGTCGTATCTGCTCCTCTGACAGTTTTGACAGTCATCACCTGGTGGCTGTGCGACCGATACCAGGTTATCGAGGCAGTGCTTGGAAGGAAAGTGGAGGAGGGCAGTTTAGAGAATGGCGGCAGGCAAAGTCGACCTGAGGAAGGCAGACCTGCTCGGCTGAGTTCGGTCTCATTAGACACATTAGCAAGACCACGATGACCTCGGGGAACGGCGCCTACCAAGGGAGATGCCTCTCCTCCGTTCGCATCTATCCATCACTCGAAATGTAGTGACGCCTTTAGAAAAAAGCCTCACCATAGCGGGATGGCTTCTGTAGGACTCTTCGACCACAATCAGTATCACCAGTTCTTTGCCTGTGTAAGCAGGATCAGTAGCAAAATAAAACAATAGTTGACAAGCAGAGAAAGACTCTGATGGTCTCAGCGCGGGGATAACGCAAGTGACTCGACTCACACTCTACGCTAATGCAGCACCTGCGCAGTGCATGATGTAGGCCATACCTTTTTCGAGTCCTGTCCTTTTAATCACCTACTTACTGCCGCACCTACCTCTGGTGCTGAAGTAGGTACGAGATTGCGGCCAATACAAATGCATGCGTCCAAGCCGCGCCTCAATTAGTGCGAGTTCAGAAAGCAAAGCACACTATCTAGCTGTCCGATAAAACGAGTCAACTCAGAAGCACCCGCAATTTGCCACCTACTTAGACGGCGTCAGTGTAAACAACGCCGGGAGAAGGAACGTCATTCTAAGAAGCTTGGAAGCACAAGGTACCTTAGTCTCGAGAGCCGAAGCCGGCAATATGATTGACTTGTTCCTGACCTGACTCCATTGTAAGTGTCATGACTGGTCAGCTCGAGAGGCAGTCTCTGCTCTTGGCTTTCTCACCTAGGTACACTCACAGCCCCAGTGCCCGTTCTCGTCGCTCGTGGGTGTCAACCATGCAACGGCAGATCATGATTAAATGCAACCATTCACATCCAAATTACTCTGCATTCTAACGATCTGGTTCACTTCTGCCAAATAGAATCAACTGAGCAATTTTTTTTCCCCCTCAACTAGTCATCACCTTCTCCCTTTCTCCTTGCTTTTCTGTTCTTAATCTTCGATCGCAGTCCCAGCATCGCCTTATACGAAATTGCTCTTCCAGTCTTGTCATTTTATATTACAGCCTTTTGACGTGCTTTGAGGGGTTTTTCTCCCTCAGCCGGCGTTGTACTGATCTTTGCCCATGTTTCCTCTGATACTCTACGCCAGGCAAGGCTACGAACAATCATCACCCAAATCCTGATACATTGAGTTTGTGCACGTTGTTATACATTTCAACAATGGCTTTTCTACGCTGTCTTTTTCAACCGTTCATATGTTTGTTTCGACAAGTTTGTCCCGACAGACAGTCTCCCCGGTCTGGAACGAATCCTAACTCCGATGATCATCCATCCTTTCCACCTGCGAACGTATCGGTCGTTGACAGTCAGGCCAGAGTTGATGGACTCCGTCCGCATTGCCATCGCGCTCATCTGGACCATCAGTCCTCATCTGGACTACAATCTGACCGCTCCGTCTCGAGGCGATCTTCCTTGCTGGATGTGACCTCTAGCCCTTTTAGTCCTCTCCACCAGCTTCAAGAGTCCTTATCCAGTGCGAGCATCGAACCTTACAGTTCAGGGCACGTAATGTATGTCCCACTGTCCAGTCTCAGAGAACTTATCACCGAATCCAAAGTGGAGGACATACTTCGTGAGGAGGGGTTGGTGCAAGATATCCACGCAGAGGCAGAAGCCAGGAGAATTGTTCAGACGTCTATGAAACTATTCGCAATCCTCGTCAGTAGGAAAAGAGGTGCTGATATCTTGAAGTTTCTGGATGAGGGGATAAGTGACACCGATTTGCCTTTCGTCGTGAAGTCTGCAAGAGCTGGAAGCGAGCGAGTGACACTGCAGACAAACGGAGGCCGCGATATCAGGACTCTAATTGAATGGAGTGACTCTGAGGTCAAGAGCCTGGCGAAAAAGCAATGGCGCATGTTGGCTCCGGTGTTTGAGCAGGGCAAACATTACGATTTTCCGGTTGCTCAAATCTTACCTTTCACGAATTCGGGACAGATTGAGATCGAAAGCGGCTTCAGTGAGGTCTTTCAGGCCTTTATACATCCTGCTCATCATAACTTCTGGAATTTTCCTGGTTGCCGGGTAAGTGGACATCTCAACTTCAGCGATGCCTGTGAGAAAGACCGCTTAACACCATGGCTTGATGGCTAGGATCGACAAGCAGTAGTTGCTGTCAAGAAACTCTTTTCTTCCGACCCTTCACGTTTTCAAATTGAGCGCGATATGCATATTACTCTCAAGAGAACGTCCGGGTCCCATCCTCATCTGATCAGTCTTCTATTTACCTATAAGGAGGGGGGCAAGTTTCACCTAGTATTTCCATGGGCAGACGTCAACCTACGAAATTATTGGAAGATAA
This sequence comes from Aspergillus viridinutans, assembly GCF_018404265.1. NCBI lineage: Eukaryota > Fungi > Ascomycota > Eurotiomycetes > Eurotiales > Aspergillaceae > Aspergillus > Aspergillus viridinutans. The sequence continues at coordinate 1,310,910 of NW_025091217.1, forward strand.
TCCCACTCGGACAGATTGATTATCATAAAGTCTTGTGGTCGTTGAAGCAAATGACGGGCCTCGCAAGCGCGCTGTCTTTGATCCACGGGTTTCAGCTGCCGGACGAACGTCAGCCCGGCCGTCATTTCGGACGTCATGGTGATCTGAAGGCAGAGAACATCGTGTGGTTCCCATCTTATCCAGGATGCACTGACGCGGACGGAATATTGCAAATCACGGACCTAGGCCTGGCTAGTCTTCATAGCATCGGATCGGTATCCAATGGTGACCCGGCCGGCGTGCTTGGTACTAAAACCTATAGGCCTCCAGACAATCATCGCAACCTGCGCATATCTCGGAAGTGGGACATCTGGAGTCTTGGCTGTCTATATTTGGAGTTCATTACCTGGATAGTACTTGGGTTCGATGCTATCGTGGAGTTTGCCGAGCTTCGCGGTGCCGAAGGTGGTGAGACGGATGAATTCAGCGAAGATTACTTCTACACGGCTGATCTCAGAGACGTACGGCCATCGGTAAAGGCATGGGTGACCCGTTTATCAGAACATGAACGATGTTCTGATATGCTTTATGATCTCTTGTGTTTGATCATGCGGAAAATGGTTCGTATCGAGCCGAACGACCGAATCGATTCCCAGCAACTCCACCAAGAATTACTTAACCTACTTGAAAGGGCATCGAGTAACAGAACCTATCTCGTCAGAGCTAGTGAAAGATCTCCAATCTGATCACGAGATCGAAAGTCAATTGTTTTCTCTGGAGAGACCGCCGCTCCCCGATCGGCAGATATGTGACATTCTAACCCTTCGCTGCTGTCATATTAATGAATGGAATCTATAGACTCCTTGGGAACTGTGGCTATATTTCGACCCTTGTATATGACGGTTGCATATATTAGATGCGAATTGGATATTTTTGCTTCGGTGTCGACTGTTGGGATTCGTACTTGGGTTATCATACAGTTGGTCGGAGTTCTGGATGGGCATACCTGCAGACTCAAAATTTTGCATGCATTTCAGAGCATTTCTTCCAAAAGAGCAGAGATTTTTTTCCTTTTTCCCTCTTTTTGATTATATATATATATATGTTTGTTTCGTGATGTGCATGTCAAAATAAGGCCTGTCAAAGGGCAATTAGGGCATACAACATGCATCAGCAGACCCGTGTGCCTTGCATTTGCATACTGTTCAGCCATTCGATGCGGATAAATCATCATTGGTGATTCTACTTGTTACTGGTGACAGTACATGTAGCCAAGTCCCATCAGTGTATGACATGTCATACATACACCAGTGGCGCATTAACAGCCGGACACGAACATTCCTCGCTCGCAGTTTGTAAAGAGCGATGAATCAAGCGCATTTTGTCAGTCTTACCACAATTCATCATTATCTAGACACTTTGTTATATCCGCCAGAATGCGAGTCTCTTGGCTATCAACGAGCTATCGCACCTGTCCAAGAATTTTAAAGTCTGGACCTGTACGCCTTCATGAAGACCTACCCAATTGTTTCAAGTCTTCCTCGGCGATCCTTTGTACTATCCCAAAGGTGTATAGCCGCAATGCCACAGTTAGAGTTTTGATGTATCATCTGGCTGCGAAGCGAACCTACAGCGACTTCCTCGATGCCTCGTGTCATCGTTAGCAAGATCTCGAGCTAAGGCTCCTGCTCACATAATCTGGTTCGTCATCAACGTATTGAATCCGAGAGGCGAGAATGACTCCAAGGACCCCAGAGTGAAATATCAACGGCGTTGGCGCATGTGCGAGCCACCGGCTTCAACGAAGGTAGTCGTTGCCCGAGGTATTTGTCTCCGTCCACAGCTGTGAGTAGTCAACCACCCATCAGGGACACGACGTCTGCGGAAGACATTGAAGATCCTCAACAATGACAATGGAGAGATGACCTTGGAGCTGCGGGAGGAGAAGTTCGTCCCCTGGGAAGAGAGCGACGGCGAGGAATGATATATAAAGTCCCTTTTCTATCAGTTACAACATCAGGGACTACAATTTCAGACCTGGGCAACACCTGAGGTACAATCACAATCGGATGGTTGAAGAGACCGTTGGTCCAGTCACCAGAACCAGGGTCCCTCCTCGTCCCTATCAGACGACACAAGTGAGAACCCCGACACGGATCTCAACGATGCACCGGTCGATGTGAGCACCAATGGCCCTCGGGACGGACACGGACAGCGACATGATATAGCCCTTACCAGAACCAGATCAGGGCTGACGGTGTGTTTGACCGCGTCCGGACGGTCATGGGGCCAGCCAATGCCAAAATCACCGACAAGTATCTCGGCTTCTCTACAGTTGGCAGGAAAGCGGCCCAATGTAGTGAGCCCGGCCTGCGCATTGTCGCAGAAGACCAAGCCGAGTGTATTATTGTGCGAAGCAGAGTGCCAGAACCCGTATCACTATGACAGCAACAACCTGAATCATTCTTGTGGGTCTACTTCCTCTAAGGATAGCACCGAGTCTCGAATAGTTTGTATCGAGGCCACTGAATGCCTGATTGACTAATAAAGACTAGAGGAGAATAGTCCTTGAGCAAGGCTTGAGCACACACTTTACTATTGACAATTCTGTTATAGCAAGCTCACTTATATATAATGAAAACTACGGGAATTATTCTCATCTAATCTATCAGTTTCTCACGACTAGAAGAGTCCCAGATGCCCCTATCTTCTTAATGCAGTTAAACCGTACTTGGTCATTCAAAAAGCCTCATATTACCCAATAATAGGCGCATCAACTGGTCACCTTCAATTCTCATTAGCAACCTATAGTAACAACAGGGCCCCTAGGTCATTGCATCACAGCAAACTCAGCACCTAAGTGAAAATTCTTTCTGAGACCATTACTCCACTAAATCATTCGCTACACACATTGAACCAGTCTCAGATCACCCCTGACATGTTACATTAACTATTTGCTAATACATTGCCATATAATGAGGCTTAGACATTTAATCTACTTAGTGCCTGGCCTTCTTCTAGTCTACTCGGTACTGGTCTGTTATCGGTGATCCCCGTTGCTAATAACAGTCTAGCACAGGGACTCAGGGTCCACCATAGATCGCTCCAGTCTAAACTAGCCCCAAGGGCTAAGGCTACCACATCATTCACATGTAATGATGTAAAATTACATGAGACAAGGGTCCACTTGCAAATACATTCAGGTGGATGGGTTGAGACATGTCTGCTTCGCTACCTGAATTGTATTGGATTTAGACTGGGATTGTGAGGTTGCAGTTGGACCCTGTGGGGATGCAAAATTGAGTCAGAGCTTGAGCGGAGTGCTCTGAAATGCCCCAAAATGGTAAAAGAACAATGATACACTTTGCCTGTCATGCAGCCGTTCATAGGAATGATAGGACTCTATTTTGTGGGTTCTGGCTTCCTGAAGGTAAAAATACTAGTCACAGTGTGACCTCTTGGTAGACTACTCGCCGTTTGTAAGGAGCTTGTTCTTGATTTAGTATTATCTGCTCTAAAAAGTGTATCAGAGAAAAGAATCCTAGGTCAGTAACAGCAAGAGACTACACACAGCATCTCTACTATACAGGGTCATCGACAAAAATGTACAGAGCCCTGTTGCCTTGTATCTTCGCTCCAAAATTGATCGACGTGGTTGTGCCGCGCGTGGGGTGCATGCCAGGAGCAAGGTCTTTAGGCAACTATATTCTATCGTCCAAACTCCACCAACCACCAATCACGAAGAATCGCTCATTCTGAGCTTGACCTCAGTAAGGTTAGGAACAAGCCTTCCGGAGAATAGTGCACTGTATCCAATTGTTCCACAGCGCTTTGCTGTGATGTAATCCAGTCCTCGCCGTTGACACGCATGCTGAGAAGAATCCAGCTGCCTGGAGATTATACTTTGGCCAAGTCCGGCGCGACGCCACGCATATTGTCTGAAACACGGGCTTGGTACTGTCCCGGCGATTCGGGATTTGAGTGTCTGTCAGGTAATGCGATGCTTCAGTTATCTGTCCTGAGGCTGGCGAGGACACCTTTGTGTGGCCACACATTCATCGGATGTCATGTAGGCGTAGGTAGGATTGTGCATTGCAACACGAAATGATCACAACTCGCCCAATTCGTTGTTATCCTCGTAGGTTGTAGGGTCTTGCTGTCGCTGGGATGCCTCTTGTATCTGTCTCTCTATGCCTCTTCGTCGTTGGGCTGCGCGGATGAGCGAGACCACGAACATCCGCATGACCAGTATGACTACCAAGACGGCGCAGAAAAACGTGATGCCTCGAACTAGACCTTGTGAATGTGCAATTCTTCGATGATGACGGGTATGTCCGGGTGGCATATTGCGCTGATCATTGCTGCGGTTGTTAGATGGACATAAACAATGGCAATGGGAGGATGCTGCCTACAACATGAGCTGGCGGCTTGGAGCATATCTGACGGACGAATCATCGACATAGCGATGCTTTCTATCGGGCCCGTATTTTGGAGGAGAGGATGGATCTTGATCGGGATTGAAATTGAGCCATCGTTCGTAGTCAGTTGCAGGCCTTTCTCTGGCCCGTAGCTTGGATAGAGGTGGCATGATATTGATGACTTTTTCTTGTTTTGATTGATCAATGTCAATTGATGATGGAGATGAATGGATAGATAAATTCAGTAGTGATACTGTGATAGAGAGTTGGTAGTCAAAAAGTGAACTCGTGGACTGATAAGAGTAGTCTGCTGGATGAGTGCTTTCTTGATTATAACCTAGTCATTCCTACCAAAATATTCCCTGACCATACCAAGGAAAGAGACGCAAAGTCGATTGACAGGTCCACCGGACTAGGCTGCGATTTAGGGTGAACATAAACACCGCGCCAAGCTGAGACAAGGCTTCCCTTTGGTCGGTTAGGGGCTTAGGTGGTAGACCAACAAAATATCATCCATCCTTTATCACCATTCAGTTGAGCAGGCACAATGATTGATTCTGTTTTCACCGACACCTCCTCTTCGATTGAAGGATTCATGGTCTATATGAACTTTGCTCCATGCTACCCCTTAGTTCTTTCCTGGCCTCACTTAGACGCCACCATCACTATTTCCCCCGGTCAGGTGAGTTCATTTTTCCAGAGTTAGTCCTACGCTACAGTATTAGTTTGTGATGGACTCACATTCGAGGCTCCTTGGCACAGACGGCCATATATTTTTTGCCATGTCCTCTCGGCAAAAATAGCCTACGTAACGTTCCCCATCATCCACCAGGCTCACAGCTGCTGCTACGGGAATCTTGCTTGTCCGAAAGCTCCGCGGATACGAATATGTCTCGCAGTCACATTCAAATTTGACTCAGCCATGTGGGCTATTAATATTCTCCGGAGTCCGAAAATCCCGCCAAGTTTTGGACCGCTTCCTTGTCTTCCACGGTCTGCCATCCCGTCTATCTATTGTTTGGAAGCAGCCTCAATCTCATAACTGGCATACATGAAAGGTCCAGCGCCCTTGTAATCATCCTGCACCACGGGAACCGAGATATAATACTAACAATCGTCAGATCACTTTCTGGATCAGATATAGGCTCATACTCACCTCGAAGGTGCCATTGCTGCCCAGACTGCCGACCTGCACTGTGCCAAGCCAATTCAGTGTGCCATTCGCATTCTTCTCCACGAACTTGTCCACCATGAGGTCGTACGCCTTCTTCGCGGGAGCCATATAGTCCTTGGAGGGGATATATCCCTTGCGAATTCCCTTGAGGAATCCATACGTAAACATAGCGGTGCCGCTGCTCTCGATGTAGTTGCGGGGATCACGCGGGTACTCTCCGTCCATGATGAGCCACCATCCACCAGACTTGTCCTGTGTCTTCTTGAGGGCTGTCGCCAGGGACTGGAAACGACGCAGGTTCTTCTTATAGCCAGAATGCGACCGTGGCAGGTAGTCGAGTATGTCGACCAGCGACACGAAGTACCAGCCCACCGCGCGGTCCCAGACATGGGGTGCGCCGCCGGTAACAGGGTCTGACGGTGTCAGGATCATCCGGTGAGGTCAGGAAGTTCTGTCGGAGACATACCAGCCCAGACTGCCACTTTACTCTCGTCATAACCGTGCACCAACAATCCGGTCTTCAGCCGGCAGTGCTCCTCGATCAGATCAAACTGCAGCACGATGTCGTCCCATGCGGTAGCATTGTTCGGCTGGAACCACGCGGTGTACTGCGCATAGAAGTTCTCCGCCATGTAAATGCCGTCCAGCCACATCTGATTCGGGTACGTGGGCTTGCGGTGCCAGAACCCACCCGCCTTGTTGCGTGGGGTGAAGTTGAGCTGTTCGCGGAGGGTATCAGCCGCAATCTTGTACCTGTCATCTCCCGTCTTGGTCCAGAGCCAAAGGAGGTTTAGGCCAATGCGGATGTCATCGAGCGAGACGGTTGACCCGGGGTAGTTGATCAGTCCGCCGGAGGAGTCGACGACGGCATCGACCTGCGACTTGATATAGGTGAAGTAGCGTTCGTCCTTGGTCTTGTTATAGGCGAACTCCATACCGGTGTAGAGGACGCCATTGGCGTAGTTGCGGGACAGGGAGACGTTCTTGGTCATGAAGGACGAAGCCATCCATTCCGTGTAGTTGGCCGCCTGAGAGAGGCCGCTCAGGGCCGCTACAAGCAGTGCGGATTTGCTGATTGAAATCATTTTCGTGTGATACTATCTTAGTCTACCACATATACAATCCTGCAGGACCGCAGGACGATGGATCACAGTCCTCTCGCTCTTATACCATGTTCCAAGAACTTCCAAGGCATCCTAAGGATCGTTTACATTATCTCGGGCCGGAGACAGGAGAGCCAAGACCCCTACGCAGACGGAGAAATGTCAAACGGAGAATTAGCTAGCCATCTTGGCATGGGGCATCCACCAGAGTGGTGGAGAAATATGAAGAATCTTCACGGTAGTCGTCCATCATAATATCTGATGGAGGTTGCGGGGTATGGGATTGGGGATGGTGCTGACATGTGGGAAAAAAATGAGGAACAAAAGAGTACTGACAAGAGTGGGATTCGAACCCACGCCATCATACGATGATGAGGAAACTCTGGGAGTTTGGTATTAAGGTTTACCTTAACCTCACGCCTTAGACCAACTCGGCCATCTTGCCTTGTTATGTTTGTAGGTCGATATTTTAATATAATGTCATCAATGTTGGTTGAAACCGTCTGGAGTAAGATATTGCTTCTGCACCAGTATACAGAGAATACCAAGAAATCTGTATACCAAGAAAGAACCTTACCTTAGACTTAGATTCAGTGGCATATCCCACAGACAAGGATATATCACTCGCTACTAGTAATGGCGGTGTGCTAATAGTAAAAGAACCATCAGCCACCTCGTAAACAAACAATGAATAGCCAGTCACAACATACATTTATCGCTGGGATCAGGCCGTCAGCAAACAGGCAGCCATATTCCAGAACACATAACTGCACCATCGTTCATCTTCTATCAATCCGCCTCATCAAATGTAGAAACCACAGACAACAGAAGACAGACAATAGCAAAATGACAAAACCACTTAATGAAGCAACCCCCTCCTCCCCCACCATCACCCGCTCCACCACCACCAAAACAACCTTCACCAATCTCACCCCCGCAGACTCCATCTTCCGCTCCACACTGGAAAACACCTCCATCACCAGGACACCCGAGGCTAGCGCCAGCATCAGCATCAAACGCAGCAAGCTCCACGCCTGCACCGTAACCAACTCCTCCACTCGCCGCTCCACCCTCACCAACACAACCCTCCTCAACGTCCCCGCAGCCCGCTCACTCGACGCAACCAACTCCTCGCTCTCGAATGTCCGCCGTCTGCGACGGAGCGAGATCCGCGCCAGCACGGTAAGCGATAGCGCCGTCCGGCGGAGCACGGTGCTGCACTCGACTGTGACGCACTCTCTTCTCCGGCGGAGCAAGCTGGACCGGGTGGCTTTGTTCCGGAGCCGGGTGAAGAGGGCGGTGCTGACGGACTGCGAGGTGAGTGAGTGTGTGGTTATCGGGACGGAGTTTAGGGGGATGAGGATGCGGTTTGGGGTGTGGAATAGTGGGCGGTTGGTGGGGAGGGTTGGGGAGGGGGAGGTGGTCTTTGAGGAGATGGATGTAAGTGATTTCTTTTATCTTTGGTCTGGGGTTGAGTGATGCTGATATGCTGATACACGAATAGAAGGGTAAGAAGGGCAAGGCTCTTGTCCCAGATGCTAAGGTTGAGAGGCTTGATTACAAGGTTCTACAGGAGGAGAGCGAGTCGGAGGAGGACGATAAGTCCAGTGCGAGTGATGAGGAGGGGGAGCTACCGCCGCCGTATGCGCCTTGATTTGTTGGCTATCGGTCATTCGTGATTGATATACATGATGTATGTACGTTATCCAGCAACAACATACTGCTTGCCCGTCTTCAACTTGCTCAGAATCTCATTGCTCAGCTTCAGCGTATCTGCCACGATCTGTCGCGGCGTAGATGCAATCCATTGCCCTAGTGCGATGTCTGTATCCTGTTAGCTCGACTCTAGAGACAGGATGGAAAGGGGAAGCTACGCACCGGTGAACTTGTCTGCCTGCAACACCTCAAGGAACAGCAGGTCCTCGTCCCCGGTATTCTCGATATAGTGACTGTTTGACTTGGGAAAGTATCCCACATCCCCGGCGCGGTAGTCGAAGGTCGTCGCCGTACTGGGTGCCGAGAACAGCGTTGCGCGGCCCTGGCCGCGGATGAAAAAGGTCCACTCGTCGCTGCTCGGATGCCAGTGGATCCCGCGCATCCCGCCCGGCTTGACGGTCACAACGGCCGCAGAAAAGTTACTGGCGATGGGGAAGGTGACGGGATCCACGATCTTGACTGATCCGCCGGCGACTTCGTGGGCGGGCTGCTCGGAGAAGTGGTACGAGTAGCTCTGCGTTCTGGGAACAGGGCCGGCTGCCGTCGAGACGTTTTGGGCCTCGATGTCCTTGGGGGCAGGGGTGCCGGGGAAGATGTACAGTTCGTCATCGGGGATGTTTTCGAATGCCGTGATCGGGACACCCAGGCCTTTGGCTAGGACTTCTTTCGGGTTGTGTGCAAAGACTTCTGAGGCGAGGAACGTATTATCCTCGGAGAAGGATCCGTCGTCGAAGACGAGCAGGAATTCAACGCCTGTGTCGAGGGCTTGGACGGAGTGAGGAACGCCCCTAGCCGGTCAGTATCTGTTCATGACAGTGTGACGAGGTGACATACGGAGGGAAAAACCAGACATCACCTTCGCTCACGTCGTCGATGAACGTTTCCCCATTCTCGTTGACGGCCTGACGGTCAGCAACATCGATGAAAAGACGGGTCCACATACCTGAATACGACAGGATCCATTGAGGATCAACGACCACTCCGCCGCGACATGCCAATGCAGCTCCCGATACGCACCGGGCTCAAGCCTCATGTCAACTCCAGCCATGGCCGTTGCGTCTGGCATGACGTTGGTATTCTCCTGTCGGGCCCATCCCGCCCCATCGTGGCCGAGTCTACTCATAAGCAACCTCCTTCAAGCTGAGAGGGCAGACCTACCTGTTGTGACTGAGTCCTATGACAAGTTAGCATGGTCCACCATACCGTCATCAGGTAAAGACATACCCATCGGCCACTGCGCATTGATCGTCTGACCATGATCCGTCCCAGGAGGAGCCAGCTTATCACTATTGATCTGATCATAGTAAGAATTCCCTGCGCCGTCAGCCGACCCACTTCGTCAGAACAAACCGCACGACGACAACATACTCGGTCCCGGGTCCGTCCCTCCCAAATCTCCCCGGATAGGCTGGGGATTGTCCACGCCCTCAAAGTCAAGATACACCCCGTTATTGGCATCGTCCTTTTGCCCAGTCACCAGGGTATACTTGACCTCGGTCGACTGCTCGGTGATGGTATTGGAGGAGGAATAACCCAGCAGATCCTCCGAGCCTCTCAGCGGAGGATTGGAAGGCTGGGCCGTGGGGGCTCCATTGGCCCAGGAGAGAACAAGAAGGAAAGCTTGCAGAATGTGGATCGACTTCATTGTGGACTCTCTGGTTTGGTTCGAAGTCGAACCCATTGCGTGAAGTGACTCCTTTATATACCACGTTCAGTGAGGAGAAGAACAGGGTCTGTACCCCTCACCGGAGTAGACAGACGGATGCTCCCTGTCCAGTTGAGTCCAATCCAGGCATTGTCGACAGGCACCGGTACCCCTCATGAGCGAAGATCCTCGGGGATGGTAGACAAGCAGAGGCCAGTCTCGTGGGGGGAAGGTGATGTTGCAGGCCAATGGGGCGCTTGAGGGGTTAGATAGCCTGAAGAATCAAGGATGTGATAGTGACATCAGTGGGACTATTCCTCATACTGGGGTATGATAGAACCATCAGTCGATACCTGCAGTACCAGTCAGTACCTTATCCAGTTAGATCCCAGCAGTATACCATATACTCAACACGAACACACATATCACCAAAGATACCATAAACCAACACTGACAATAAGCACAAATACTATCCCATCTCATTCCATATCATACAACTCAAATCAAGCAAACCAAGCCAGCCAAGACCCAAGCCAAACCGACGCATCGCATCCCATGCTAACCCTAACTCAGTCAGGAAACCTCCTCCGATACCGATATCCATATAACCCGGATAAAACCCGCTCGCCACCTGCACTGCACTGCACTGCGGCCTGTACTTACCCAGAACGTCACCGCATCCTTACTATACTACCCATACTATAGTACTGCATACTATAGCAGTAATGCATATCCCCCGCACGGCGAGTCATACCCGCGACCAAGAATAGGTACACCCCTGCAGAATCCCCACTTCGCTTCGCGGTGCATCATTTCCGGTTTCCGCTAGCCGACGTTGTCAGTAGCTGGATGGCTCGGCTTGAGGATGGAGACGGCCGTTGGGTATGATCTCCTTTCTAAGATTGAAATGGGTGCGGTGTCCTACCCCGCACGAGGGCATTGTCCTACTGTACAGTGTACGCGCTGAGGGTAATCAAGATGGGTCAATGCTGGATATATTGGGTGTACGTATGCTTTGATCCTTGTTGAGGGATGATAGGTTAGTCTGGTATGGGGTCATGCGCTAAGCGGATGCATTAACCAAGTTCCGTGTGTTGCTCGGTACTGATGGGAAGGGGTGACTAGGCAGAGCATAGCTATAGTCTATGAATTAGATATGCTGTATATATGCAATGTCTATGAACATCAAGTTAGAGCAATCATATCTCATCGCCCGTCAGTCATTAATATAACCGCAGTGTCAACAACACCCCTTTGGAACCAGACAGCATTTCCGCGCCTCCTCCGGCATGGTCATGTATATGACATCTCGCACCTCCTTACCCACCTGCTCCACTGCATCCATGGCCCACAGTACATCCAGATGCTCATACTCTTCAATCACCTTGGAATGCACCACCTGCACATGCGGCTCGCGTCCGCTCCGGAACCGCTGAAGGAGACGCCGCCCGTCGACCAGCGCATCAGACCCCGCAACCCACAGCGCAAACGGGGGCGTCTGCGGCCCGTACCAGGCGGTGTCGGTCCGCGAGCCCGCTTGGTCTCCGTTTCGTTGCAGACGGAGATCCTCCTCCATCTCGGCAAGGGTGTCTTCCATCGTGGCCAGGATGCACCGCTGCGTCGCGAAGCAGCCCCGACCCAACCACCACCGGATCGTCTCGCTGCTGACATACACCGGTGCGAATTGGAACATGCGATCGCGTAGTCCGCGATCCCAGCGGGCGTCGCTCCACCCGAACAGGTGCGCGAAAACATGATACCCCAACGCTCCGTAGATGCGAGGATGGAGGAACCGGTGGACGGTCATCATGATCGGGATGAACGCGTGGATGCCGAAGATAGTCCGGAACATACCAGGCGGTATGACTCGCATGAATCGAAAGTAGAGTCTCTCAATCAAAGGTCCGGCATATACGGCCGGCGCGAGGGCACAGAATACAGATATCTTTCCGCCAAGCTCCGGGCGGTGGTGTTTGGACAGCGCCACGAATGTCTGCGCGGTACCTTGCGAGTGGCACACAAGCCCCAGCTTCTCAAACCCGGTCTCAAACAGAACCCGCGAAATAAGCGCGGTCAAGTCCAGCACACCCATCTGCCGGATGTTCCACGTCCACATCCGCGGATCGCCAGTCGACAGCGTTGTATGCTCCGGCGTTATCCCGCAGCGATTATTGCCTAACCAGACATCGTACCCGGCTTTGCAAAGATAGAAAGCCAGACTGTCATCGTCATTCACGCAGAACGCACCAGCACTCTGCAACAGCCCATGGACCAGCAGAACAGGATACCGGCGGTTTGAACTGGAAGAATCCACCCTTCTCCGCCCAGTAAACACGTTAGGACCTCGGGGCCCTCTCTCCTCTTCAGACAAAGGCGTATACTCCTGCGGGTTATAAACATGCCACATCGTGATGATAAACCCGTCCTCCGTCTGGACTTTGAACGTCTCCACGTCGAGTCCCACCCGCCGCGCATAATACCCAACATCGCAAACAAGCAAGTCCCGCCCGCCCTCCGAGGGCGGACACTCATCCGGCGCCTCCTCGTCAACATCCCGCTTCGCCTGCCGCCGTTTCCACCTCCGAAGCTCCTCCTCTCGACTCAACTGCCGCTCGCGCTCCTCGGCGTAAAATTTCCGCCGCGAGTTCGGATCCTCACCGCTAATCCTCATCCGCAGATTATCCAGCTGCGTGCCAGCGAAACCCACAAGCGCACCAACCACAACAATCCCCAGAAACAAGAGCGACAGAACGAACGAGACACACCGCAGCGCCACGCAGCGCACCGTGAGCGCAAGCGAAGGCGGACTGTACGAGGGCAGCGGCGGGAACAGCGGATGCGCCGGAAGAGCGGTGTCGGGCTGGTACCGTTGCTGCGGCTGCGATTGCATCTGCGTGTTCCCTAGCAGTCCGTCCGCCACCACTGCGGTCACCGCTGATTCGACCTTTTCGTCTTCGCGACTGGTCCGCAGGTTCCTTAGTTCCATGTCGGGACTGGAGCGGAGGAGGTTGCCTGTTGCTTTGGGGGTAGGAGGTCGGACGTCGATGGGGTCACTGTGGAGGACGATCCTCGAGGACCGACTGTGTATTGTAACATCTTCAACTTCCTGAGTGGGTTCGAGGCTGGCGCGCCGTTCTGTGATGCGTGATGCCACCGACATGGTTTCAGGGGGTAATGGATGTAGTAAAGACTGGAAAAGGCCTCATTTTGCCATATTCGAGGTTAGGAATGGGAGAAGGGAAAAACTCGAGTGAACGAGTGGCCGCAGAAGAGGTGGCTGCGATCATTGACACGGGAATTGGTCATCTTGAATATATCGCGACGCGATGGCGCACGGACTCCCTGCTGATTCCGGTTTCAGAACAAGCTCAGGGCCTTTCACGTGAATTTTGGAGCCGGCGGGTCATTTCCTCCCTATCAGCCAATCATATTACGCCTCCCCAGCCATGCGCTCATAGTGCCTGACCCAGCCTGAGGCGTCCACGGAATGGTGCGCCTCAGGTGTCATGGAGGAAACTATATTAGGAATTCATGGATACGATGGCAAAATTCAAGAATGATCTAATTATCTATCATTCATCTAACATATCAGTCATCAAAAGTCCAGGTATCTCCATATGCGCCGTTATAACTGCCAATAAAACCAAATATGCTACCAAAGGGGAAAAACAGATTAAGCCTTCTCCAAATGCTCAAGCTTGTGCTTCTCTTGAGCATCAGCCTCCAGCTGAGAAAGACTGGCCTTCCTGTGTCCCTCGGCCACATCCCGCACATCGGTGAAGTGAACCGTGGGGACGAAACCAGCAGACTTCCAGGCCTTGGAGATCTTGCCATAAAGCTCATCGACTTGCTCGAGGGAGAGACCCTTGGTCTCGTAGATGCAGGTATACACAAAGATGAATGCGATGAAGCAGAAGCCACCCCAGATGAAGAATACCTTGGACTGCAGGTTGGCATTGCCAGCGCCGCTGTTGACCATGTAAGGAGTAGCGTAGGCGATGGCCCAGTTGAGCAGCCAGTTGGTGGCGGTTGTGATGGAGAGACACTTGGCACGGGCCTTGAGTGGGAACAGCTCACCAGTCACAACCCAAGCCACAGGTCCCCAGGAGCAGGCGAAGAAGAAAATGTAGATGCAGACGAAGGCAATCAGGACCTTGTTGGCCACATCGGACGAGGCTGCAGTGCCAACGATGGCGACGATGAGCTGGCTGACGCACATGCCAATAGCTCCAAACATCAACAGAGGACGACGACCCCACTTCTCGACCATGTAGAGACCGGGGAAGGTGGACATCACGTTGACAATGTTGGTGATAAGAGTAATGACAAAGGGGTTGCTGATGCCAGAGGCCTTGAAAAAGGTGGTTCCGTAGTAGACTAGAAAGATTAGCGAAATCCGAGTACTAAAAGAGACGAGTACATACAGATGAAGTTGACACCGGCCAACTGCTGCAGAGCCTGGATACCACAACCGGTAGCCAGCCGCTTGCCGATGGAGCCGCGAAGGATCTCGAGGTAGCTCGCGGTACCCATGCTGAGCTCGTATTCATGGTTGGCCTGGATCTCGGACAATTCCTCGATGATGGCTGGATCGTTGACATCCATGCGGCGAAGACGGGCAAGAGCCCTGGCGGCGGCCTCGTGCTTATCCTTCTTGATCAGGAAACGCGGAGTTTCTGGAAGAACCAGCATACCAGTCACCAGGATGATAGCCCAGGAAAACTGGACGGCAACTGGAATCCGGTAGCAGCCAGTATCCATACGATCCTTGGTGGCGTTGTTCACAATGGCAGCAATCAGCAAGCCAAGGGTGATGGCCAGCTGATAGGCCCCGACGATGGTACCACGAATCCATTTGGGAGCTGTCTCGGATTGATACAGGGGAACTGGTCCTGTCAGTACACGGCCACCAGGAGGGACAAAAGATGAGTAACATACTAGTCGCAGAAAGAAGACCGACACCCAGTCCGGCGAAGAATCTGCCGGCGACGAACAATGGAATTGAAGTGGCGGCGGTCTGAAGAATGACACCAACGCAGAAGACGACCGTGTTGATAATCATACCAATGCGTCGTCCAAAGTAATCCGCCACAGGCGCGGCGCCCAGAGCTCCGAAGAAAGTACCAGCAGACAACAGGGAGACGATCATCGACGATTGAGAGGATGTGACATCGGGCCAGTTGTCGTCCGGATTGATGTAGCCGGTGGAGAAAAGCTCGCGCCAGTACTTCATGGCAAGGATGCCGCTGATGGTGCCGGTATCATAGCTATATACAGTGCTTTGATCAGCTGCCGTGTCAAAGTGATAACGAGGCCGAGTTGGAGACCTACCCGAACAGAATCCCACCAAACGCAACGAACAAACCAATGATGATGGCAGGCGCCGCAGAGCCCACTGCATCATCGGGCTTTCTGATCATGAAGCCCATGATGAAAGTCGAGTCTAGTAATGTGCAAAGGCAAAGGACAAAGATAGGACCAGGAACCCAAGAGTATTGGAGTCGTCACGGACAAACGAGTTCCTGAAACAATGACACAATGGCAGTCGAGGATGGAATGGAAGAGAACGAAGAGGTCAAGGAATGGACGATCACCCCGGGGTATGCGAGAGATTTTATACTCCCCGAACCGGCTTCCTGAGAGTCAACGTGAGTGAAAAGGAGAACCTGGGGTCCCTCGGCCTGGGGATAACCCCGCCATATCCACAGAGGCAAAGCACGAATGCTGGTTGGCCGCAATCAGCTTCCAGGCGCAGTCATTTCAAAACAACGGCCATGCCATGGGACATCTGGAGTCTGGAGTCCGGAGTTTCTCTGGAGGAAAACGGGGACTCGACGGAGGTCCAGCGTATGGGATGCCGAAACGGTCTGCAGCCCGTGGGGACTGGAGGACACACACGAGGCCGTTTGCATTCGGAATGGGGAAGTAATCCGAGGGGGTGAGGCTTCATTGGCCGGCGGCCACAAGGTCAGACCGCATCTGAGACAGAAAAGCAAATAGTCGGTGCCGTAGACGAATTCCAGAAACCCACTCGGTTCGGGAACACCGAATGGTTCATTGGTTGTTGGGGTTGATCAGTTACGTCGATGGCGGCTTAGACTTTTCCTCGTTTTAATTAGGGGCCCCTGAAGGCCTGGATGACGGGGTGTTTCCCAACTTCCTGCCGGTGTACACATTGAGACCGGCATTATGATCTTTGGAAAGAATTAAGCGTCAAAATGAGACCGGGGCTGTCTGTCTGACTGTCTGCATTCTGCTGTTTGGTTAGTGGGCAAGAATAAGCGAGGCAAAACCGAATGCGGGACCTGGGGAGGTGTTTGCAAACTGAGGTGAAGCACAAGGCCGGAGTCGGGAAGAAAACCTGGAGATGCCGGAATCGGGCATGATTGTCGGCCCTCTCGTGCCATTTCGGGCCACCAGCACGATCCCGGCCACTTTTCGGCCAAAACATCCCAATTTTACAGTTGTACGTAATAATAATAGAACCCCAAAATAACTTGCCAAGTGAAAATTATTCCAGTGGCTTGGCTTGACTACGGAGAATCAAGTCTTGTTTGGTATCTAGTCTACGGAGTAGTCTACTTACTAGCTGAGAGAATATTCTCGCAGCCGACAGTTGATTCGAATCTGGGGCCTCGAGGCAATATCCCCCCTTGCTTCTGGCCGCTGGCACGCTTACAGACTTACAGACGGAAGGGGGCTAAAGTGAACTCTGCTCATACACTTAGATAACAATAATTCAACCTAATAACAGACACAATCTGGACCGATCTGGATCCGTCTGAAACTGGGTGAATATGAGGAAGTAGAAACAAATAGAACCTGAACCATGGATCTAACTTCTGTCTTTGCCTCCGCCACTGGGATTATGGATTCGTTTTTATCAGGATACAGCATGGATTCTTCAAGTCAACAATCTAACAGACTAAGGTACCAAAGGTATGCTGGCTCAGTCGCTTTAACAATAATAGCCCTTAGACTAATAATATGTCTCTGATAAATCACTCACCCACAGGACGTAGACTGACTACTGCAGGCTCCCCACTTGGGGTGTAACCCTGCAAAGCAAGGGATATCACATCGTTTGTATTCCTCTCAATTGATGCCAATCGATACATAGGTAGTCAGTCCCTGTTCCTGTCCCCTCTCTTCCTCGTGGTGTCAAGTTTTCTTCCCATGACAAGTAGTCTAATATTCCCTACCCGTAGATTGGAAACTTCCAGCCACAAAACAAGACTTTCAAGAATCAGGATCATCAACGCCAAGCACTATTGAGTGATTTCTTGCCGCCACCCTGAACCTTGCTGATCATTAATTGCCACTGAAATTAAAGTGCTGACCCGAGTTCCAAGTGTCTAGCCAGTAACCCGACCCAAAGAAAAATATGTTAAACTGATGTGGCAGCTTTTGTTGACTTCTATGTACACTCAAATGCTATTGCGTACGGTTGTCCTCTAGCCAGGATGTTTGTGGTTTATATGAATTTATTACCTTCTGTCAATGTCATTATACCATGACTGAACAAACTACTTCTACTTTATTAAGGTAGCTTGGTTGACCCGACCCGACCAAAATCACCATCGCCAGATCAAAAAGAAATACCATGCCAACACGACGCCGGCCACAAGCTGCACCGAACCAATTAGCTCCCTTCTGATCCTGGCAAGAGTTGAACGGCCGGCCCCGTGTCTCCGCCGATATTCATCGCTCGGCGGTCTCCACTTGGAGTTCTGCTCGGCCTCGTACTCTGCTAGTCCTGGGTAAGCATCATGGTAGGGCTTGGGCCGGGGTGGTGCATTCACAGTGCGGCTGGCCAGACCGCGCGGTGACGGAAGTGTAGAGCTGGACGTACTGGAGGATGGGGGAACGGAGGTGATCGATGGCGAAGAGGTGTGCAAGTCGTGTTCGGAGAGAGGTAGGACAGAATCGGGTGAGTTCGGCCTGGGGAAGTACAGCACTAAAACAATTGCTCGGATGAAGAGGATGGTAAACGTAAATCCAAAAAGAAGACCGTAGTGGATGAAAATGCCCAGCTGATCCGGGAGAAGGCAAAGATGGTTCTGGATCGTAGACGAAGACCGCTCACTCGGCTTCCCCGTTGTCAGATCAATAGGATTCCAGAGACTGGTGAGTAAAAAGCCAGGGTAACGGACGCCCATTGCCCAGCTGAGACTCTTCACAGTGATTTCCTTGGGTGAGCCACTGAACTCGCGATGGGAAAGCTCGCAGTAGTCATGGTCATCGCCAGAGTAGACCTGCACCAGATTGGACCCAATCTTGGAAACAAGATCTTTTGAGATGGTTTGTGTCAAAACATTCTGATACTGATAGCCTCCACCAAGCCTCAACGAGTTCGGTTCGTCCTCTTCGAGCCCCCCATTGGAGGAGGGAGGATAGCGTTCTCTAAAAGGTCCACATGGTGTAGCCGGCCTGCGGTACAACGGCACATGGGTCAAGAGAATGGTTGGAAGACCAAGAGCTTCCCACTGCGGTTCCTTGGCGACCGTATTCTCCAACACCTCCACGGCGTCGTGCTTGAAGAGACGGCCTTTGCTCCCCTGGGTCTCGTTGCGCAACATAAGCAGTTCTTCAGTCTCGGCCTTGGCCATATGCCTCGGCACTTCATCGAGGAAGTCCTTCGCCTCCCTCCAGATACGCTCATTAGGCTGCTCTCCATCCCCCGCTCCAGTACCGGAGCTGCCTGTCTGCGGATCGGGCTGATCCATCGCGCTCAATGAAACCGTATCAATGGATACGAACGTGTGGTTCCCAATCACGTCCACACGATTCCCTTGGCCAAAGAATGACTGGAACCGTTCACGGACAGGCACCTGGACCCCCGACCCGAAGCCCAAGTCATGATTGCCCGGTAGACTGGCAATCATCCGTCGACCTCGAGGCTCCGTAGAATGTCCGTCACCTTCATTAAACTGATCAGAAAAGATCTTGACGAATCGATGGTATTCTTGCTTCCAGAAGGAATCCTTGTATTGCTGATATCGCTTCTCAGGGCTCGTCGTTGTCGATGTTCCCCACTCCCTCCCTCCGTCGAATAGGTCACCAAGGAATACGACCGAGTCGGGGCCTAGTTTTCTTTGGATAGATGTAAAAGAGCGACGGAGATACTGGTCAGTGTACTTGACCGTCAACGTCGAAAGCGGCCATGGCCGACCAGGGTATGTATGGGGATCGACAAGTTGAGGGTCGGCTATAAAGACAACATGATGCGGTGTGGCATCCCGGGGCTACAAAAAGTTAGCACTCCATCGATATAGCGATATGCCCAGATCACTACTAACCCACTTCTCCCACTTGTCCCAGACACACTTCTCCAGACTCTCCTGGAAAACAGTCCGTTCTCCCCACCATAGCGTCAAAACCCACAAGAGTATGAAGGCGTTCGCCACACTAAACACACGCCTCACGAATCGCCAGCAGATCTTTTGAAGTCCAGCTCCATGGTAAATATCTTTCGCCTCGCTGAGCGCAGCAGGCATTCTTCGTTCGCGTAGTTCCGTAAGCCATGTTCTGGCCCGCAACGGTAGCGCCTGGGTTAGACGTTCGTAAAGATTGGTAGGCTCGGCAAAGCGATCCCTGCGGGACGATCGATACGCGTGGGCACTGTCACTGCGTGGATAGGAGTAGCTCATCGTTGTGTTGTTGAGTCGAGGAGATAAGCAGGGGGCTTAGTGTGTGGGCCGCATTGCTAGAAACTCGGTGACACAGAAGGTTTTGGCGATTCAAACGAATAAGGGTATCATGCTGGGGAAATGGAAAGTAAAGGAGTGTAGCTGATGAGTAGGACGAAACCTCAGAAATATACAAGTAGGCTGTGGTTGGCAACGTTTAAGCCATCGTTGTCGTTGGCGAAGGAGATCTCAACGTGACAACACGGAGTACCTAAGAGCAAAAAGCTACGGCCGCCAAGGCCATTGCCATTCTTGGTTAGTAGGTGAGCAGTGCCGCTGAGGTCGCGCGAACTGGGGTGGGTCAGGTGCATGAATAAGCATGATGGGGTTGAGTGGTGACAAGGCAGGGTGGTCTAAGTGATAACAATCATTGAATGGGACCCAGAGCTAAGACAGTTCTTTATATGTGTCATAATATGTACCGATAATCCTTTTAGCTGAGATACATATTCATAGACCAGACCTAAAAGAGCGATCATATCTTTTCATGTTAGAAAGCAGAGTTGCCGTCCTTGATGGTGCGACAACCTTCGGCCGCCAGCCTTTAGCAAGAACCAACCATAAGGTTTCCCTGCTCCGCTAATTGAGGAGAATGGCGATAAACAGAGTAGAGAACTGGAATCAAGACTGAATTGAGCTTGTGAACGTCTAAATCATAAATCAAGATTTCGGCAATCTTTCGGGTCGGCATAGAAACTCCCACCTAACCTCTCAATTGCCTGACATCGTTCCTCCATATTAAGGGCATTCTTGATCCCACCTAGGCCTCTGCTGCTTGCTTCTGCATATGTTGTTTTGAGAACCCAGACGCCTCCAGTAGATGGCCATCCTGCGAAGAGAACCTGCTTATGTGGCCTGGAATGCTGCAGGGCCGACAATATAAAAGCTTCTTCGCTTTCAAACCAGGGTGCACCTAATTTGCGCATGTTGGCACAATGCGCGTCCTCTTCGGCTGGGTCCTGAGACCGAATTGTGCTATTGAACCGATCGAGCTGCAGGAAGCCAAGTTCAACACCATCGTAGCTCTGGAGTACGTATAGGCCGCCTTTACTCGGCCATCCATACACTGAAGTTCCTGGCCCAGCACCAAATGACGTTCGACCTATCTGGGACTGTGGGGGACAGTTCTCATAAAATGAATCATCTAACTGCGATGTCATAGTTGTTGAGGGACTTTGTTCTAGGATAAGGTAATTTATATATATATAGTTACCTACTTAGGATTGCTGCCAAGACCAACTTTATATTCTGCCCTGTTGCCTTGCTCTGCTCCTGTTCATTGGTCTGTTCTGTGACTACCTTCAGCAACCACACCCCATCAAAACTCCCTAACTGCCTACTTATTCTCTCTATCTCTTACCTACATCGGGGGTCAAAAGTATCCGGACACTCCGCATTTCCGCAACGCGTCAAAAAATCAACATTCTTTTCAACTACTAACCATTCCATTAAAATGAGGTCGTTTGGCACCGAAATTAGTGGAAATAGAAGGCCTAAAGCTGAACTATCATCTGAATCACACACAGCTATTTTATACAGCCTAGAGAACCAAGGGATCACCTATATAACTAGTAAACAAATTTAGCATTAGTTATAGTACTATTTATGCAACTAAGGAATACTTCTAACACCATAAAACCTTAAAATTAAGGCCTTAAATAGGTAGACCCCAAAAGCTTAGCCCCTCTGCTAAGCATTATATCTACTAGATGGTTCACCAGAGCCCCTCCATGAGCTAGAAGGCCTTAGTTATATACTCACCTAGGGGTGTCTCTAAGTTAACTATTTAATATATTTTAAGAAGATATTATCTTAAGAAGTAAAAGAGTAAGAAAAGGATCCCTTTAAAGTATAAAATTATTAAAGAATAGTATAAATTTATATATATATAGCTTAATTTCCCTCACTAGGAGGAAGTACTGTTTTCTAATAAATATTCTATCTAAAGAAAGCTAAATAATTCTACCTAATTTATCTTCTAATTCTTAAATAAAGTATACTAGCATGATCTAGTTAATCTAATAAACCATGGGAAGGATATTTCACAAATGATATAGAGGGTAATCTAGATTAGAGGCTATATAAACCTAGTAATTATAGAATGTGATGAATTAGCTCCTTAAGGTAGATATTCTACTAATTCTTACCTAAAATGCCTTGAAGATGGCCTCCTTCCAATCTACAAGCCTGGCACTATATTCTAGCAAGATAATGCCAAAATCAATGTCACAGGCTAGAAGCCTTGTAAATCTATGACCTAGATTTGGATGGTAAGAAATTGCTGAAAGGTTCTAACTAGGGCTGTGACAGCTGAACATAAAAAGGGGTATATAAATAGTTAATAAGATTATATAACTACTAGTGTCCTTAGTAGACATAAGTTTACTAGTGCCTAAAGCAGAATATAAGTATCTAATAAGCTTAAGTATTTAGTAGGCCATGCCTGCTATACTACCCCCCTTCTTATCTTAGGGCTAGTGCACTTCCTAAGCATTAAGTACTACTATATTAATAAAGTTAATAGCTAGCTCCTATATAGACTATTTATAACCTATCTATTTAATGAGGTACTCCTTCTACTAGCCTCTTCTAATCTATTTCTTATACTCTTATAAGATTTCTTTAACTAGGTACTTAGCTTTATTATTAACTAGTATAGCTAGCAGCTAGTAGTTACTATTTAACTAACTTAGGAATAGATTACCAGCAGCAGGACGTAGGAGGCTAATATAGAATATATTATAGATATTAGGAGGTATATCTAATTAGTATATATATAATTTAATAGCCTTAAGTACTATAAATTTTATATACTATGTATTAAGCTTCTAGCTTAGGTAGTCTATTTAGATATTCTATAAGTCTAACTAGATCTTTAATTTTATAGTATACTATAGGACTACTATATAGGAGTAGTTTAAATACTCTTCTTAGTATTACTAGGTAGTAGCTAGTTCTAATTAGGCTATCTCTATAGCCTCCCTTATCTTTATTATAATTACTTTAGCTCTATCTTTTAGTGAATAGACTATACTAGTAGTAGTAGCTTTATAATCTAGTTTCTCTATCTCTAGTAGTTTAATATTATATCTATAATCTAAGAAGAATAGGCTAACTCCTATACTTATAGTATCTCTACTATTAATAGTAAGTTAGGCTATTAATAGCAGTAACTTCTAGTTACTTTAAGTATAATTATAGAAGTTCTATAGGTAAGCCTCTAATATTATATTTATCTATTTAATCTAACTATCTATCTATAGATAGAATATTATTGTGAGAGCACCTATGGAATGCTCCCTATTGAATGGTAGATAATATGGTAGCAGCAATGCCTTCATAGTAGAACTAATCACTGAGGTGCAAGCATCTCACACCTCAGTAGTTAATAATATCTCTATAGGTCACATACCACACATATAATCCCTGCAGTTTAGCTATATATAGGTTCACTATATCTAATAACTATCTCCCCTCTTCATACACTATGTCTCTGCAGCAGGAGATGGTGTTATAGCATCTCCTAACCTATATAAATTATATCTCCTTATTAGTCCATTCAGAATGGTTTTATCATTATTGCTTAGCATTATTTATTAGTATAAGGTGGTAATATCATTATTAACTAATATATTACTTCCTTAAGCAATATTCATTGTGTGGTGGTTTAACCTTATTATTATAAATATTCTAAATAGCTTTATATAGTACTTACTTAGTAGTATAGGAGCTTCTCCTCTTTATAGATTTATAGATTCTCTTCTCCTTCTTCTCTTCTCTTATTAGTAGCATTAAATCTTTTATTATATAAGTACTTTATCTTATTCTTTCTTATTATATATTCCTATTTAGCTTCCTTAATCATCTTTATAATTATATTATCTATATTATCTCATTCTATTTTATTTTACCTTAGTTATTATAAGTAATTACAGTCACAGGTTCTCCTGTTATAGGCTATCATGATCTATTTATATTAGTGTGACTATATAGTTATTTAATTAAATATATATAGCTCTTAGCATGAAGATTACTTCTAATTATTACTTTATATCTTCTAATTCTATTGCTCTTATTTCTCTACATTTAGAGCAAGTTATATTTATTTTTATTATATAGATTATAGTATTTTATATTCTTTATCTCTATTTTACTAGTTCTCCTATAGTAGCTATAATAGATAATATATTTTCTTTATTTCCTCTTCTCTTTATTATATCTCTTTATTTTATATTATATATTTAATGCTCCTTATAGCATCTTTTTATTATTTCTATTAGTTTAGAGCTTTTCTAGATATATTTTTCTTTATTTCCTTCCTATATTATTAGCTATAGCCTTATTAGCTTATAAACACCTTAATTCCCTTACTATGTTTACTAGAATTTAGATAATTACTAACTCTATATATAGAAAATACCTTATACTTATGCTTTCTATTATACCTCCTAGGGTTATACCCCCTCTACTTATATTACTACTACTACTRCTAATACTACTACTCCTACTTATAGTTATCAGGGCTATCCTACTAGTTATGGATATGCTGCCCCTTATACTAGTTATAGGGGTAGTATATCTTATAGCTAGTAGGGTAGTACCCTTACTATTATTATACTATCTCCTCCTCCTCCTCTAATATTAGGTCCTAGCTACTACTACTACTATTATTTATAGTCACCTATATACTATATAATAGGTGTACTTCCTACTTACTTAGATTACTCTCTAAGTAGTGGGAAGTGCACCTATTATATAGGGCTATACTAGTTATACTAGTTAGTATATTATTCTCTTAGTTCTTTTACTCTATATATCTTACTTACTCTACTCTTTTAAAGTTTCCTTATATAACTCTACTGCTAGCTTACTATATTATAATACTCTCTAGTGCCACTAGCTATACCCCTATTATAAGTAAGGCTAATACTTTAGCAGCTATTATTAGTATAGCCTAGGCCTTTAAGGTCTAGGTCTATACTAGTAGTAGTCTACTCCCCTATAGTATACCCCTAGTATCTATTCCTGCTAGGCCCCTATCTCTAACCCTATCTTTTAAGATAGTATATAGCTCCCTAGCTCCTATCCCTAATAGGGTTTTTACTCCTACCCTAGCTCCTACTAATTTTAATACTCCTGCCCTAGCTCTAGCTAGTCCTAATACTACTGCTATAGCTCTAGCTACTTAGCTTAGTATACCTTTTAGCACTATTATAGCTTTTATCTATTTATTTTATAGGTAAGTCTACATCCTTCCTGCTTTACTTATTCTAGCTAACTATATAGTAGGGTTTGAGGCTGCTCCCCCTTTAGGGGTTAAAGTATTATTATTTTTATTTTTCTTTAGGTGCTATATATATAGCCTTTAAGCCTAATATAATATATTCTCCCTATTAATTATATCTTTTCTCTTATAGATTTTATAAACTACTTATAGGCTTTAGTATCTTTAATATACTTATAGGGTTCCTATATATTATGCTTATCTTCCCATCCGCACTATTAGACTAGGTATTAATCTTTATTATATATTTTTTAGTATTTAAGAATAGCAGCTATCTCCTATTCTTTACTACCTTTAATAATTATAGGCTCTAGGTAAGGTGCTTACTTAGCATCTCCCTTATATAATTTAAGTAAAGAGATATAGAATATATTATATATTCTTTCCTATAAGTCTAATAAGTATAGTCTATATACTTATCTTCCTTATTTCTTAATAATTTTAAATAGCCTAAGTATTCTGCTTACTAGCTTCTAGTTTAGCCTAGGGATGGTGATGTTCTTTGCTTATAGCATTATATAGTCTTTAATATTTAGTAATATTTTAGTATACTTCCTATTATACTACTTCTTTATCTACTCTTTTAATCTTATAAGTAGTATATATAGCTTTACATAGTTCTTATTTAGCTCTACTACTCTATTAATTACAGCTAGTGCTCTAGCATATTCTTCTAGAATTTAGATATTAATCTATAGGCTAGCCTTAAAGCCTATAAGTATATTTTATAGTAATGTGCCTAGTATGCTATATATAGTATTATTATAGATAAACTACACTATTAGTAATTAACTAGCCCAGTCATCTTATATCTAGCTAATATATGCTTACAGGTAGTACTCTAGCACCTAGTTCATATATTTAGTTTACCTATTAGTTTATAGATAGAATACTATTAATAGCCTTCTGCATGCTCCTAAGCAGTAGCAGAGGGTAGACTAGAATATACTAGTAAATAAGCTACCCTTATCTAACATAAGGTTTATTAGCATGCTAAATAGTAGTATAACCTTCTTATAGAATATTTCTACTAGCTGTATTACATCAATGTCCTTCCTTATAGGGATGTATAGTAAGTATTTAGTAAATAGATTAATAATAACTAGCACTATGTTATACACCTTCCCCTGCTATTTTAAGGGTGGGAGGCCTGTGATGAAGTCTATGCTTATCTACTATACTAGCTTTATAGGAGCAGGTAGTGGTTCTAGCTTACTATAGGGCTTATACTAGTATACTATAATTCTCTAGTAGATATTACACTTATCTATATACCTCTTAATATCTTGCACTAACTCATGCTAATAGTATCTATATTTAATATTTTCTAAGGTATGTCTATGTTAGTGATGACCCCCCTATAGGTTATTATAATTTATTTTTATAATTTCCGCGCGCAGTGCTATGGATTTTAATATATAGATATAGTTTCTATATTATAGAAGTCTATCTATAACCTTCTATATTAAGAGACTCAGCTTATCTGCATCTTCTATAGCTATATCTAGTAGTTTCTACTATATAAATATATTAATATCTTAAACTATGCACAGCAGGTCTACTATAGCTACTAGGATTTCTATAGTATAGGCTATTTCAGAGATAAGTGCCTTATGTATGTTACTCTATAGTACTAGGAGGTCTAGACCCCCTATATTACTAGCAGTGTCTCTCTTATCTATTAGTATATTCTATCTATAGGTAGTAGCTTTTATTTAGATATTTATAAGATACTTCTAGCTCATCTCTTATACCCCTCTAAGCCATGCCATGCACGCTCTTATTTTATTTTATAGAAGGTGGTTATCTAGTTATAGAAGCCCTATATACAGCTTATTTTATAGTATAGGCAGCTATAGTAGGTCTATATTATTAATTTCAGCCTCATCAGCATAGTCTGGGTGATGACTAGGTGTATTAGCAGGGTTACTAGTCTCTAGGTAGTATTTAATTAAGAAGTTAAATATAGATAAGTATTCTACCTATCTTATCTAATATAGATTTAGCTTCTTTATTATTATAAAATAGCATAAATTAGTATAGTTAGATAGTACTAGAATAGGGAACTTACTCCCTTCTAGGTAGTGCCTCTATTACTTAAAGTATTTTACTATTACTAGTAGTTTAGAGTTATATATTTAGTAGTTCTTCTCTACTGTAATAAGCTTTCTTAACTAAAATACTATTAGATACTATTCTACTCTAAATAGCTAAGTAAGCACTCCAGCTATCACCTATTTTAATATATCTATCTATAGATAGACCTATAATTCTAGGTTAAAGTACTATAGTACTAATATAGTTATAAAGTATTACTTTAGCTCTTTAAATACTTCTAATACCTTCTATATTAGTGTAAATTATGCAGTTTTATTATCTTTCTTTATTAATTTAGATAGGGGTGCAGTAATCTTTAAGTATTTTTTAATAAATTAATAGTAGAAGTTTATAAATCCTAGGAAGATCTGTATCTCCCTAATACTATATGGTATTAGCTATTCTATAATAGTTTTAACTTACTTAGGTTCCATGCACACACTATAGATTCTAACTATAAAGCTAAGGAAATCCACTTCTTTAATATAGAATGTATATTTACTAAGCTTAGCATATAGTTTTACCTTCTATAGTTAATATAGTACTACTTAGACATGCTTCTCATGTTCCTCCTTATTCTAGGAGTAGATTAATATATCATCTAGGTAGATAATATAGTAAATATTAAGCAGGTCACTTAGTGTGCTGTTAATATATACCTAGAAGGTGGCTAGTATATTAACTAGTCTAAAAGGCATTACTTAGTATTTATAGTACCTATACTATATTCTAAATACAGTCTTCCACTCATCACTAGGTTTAATTCAGATCTAGTAGTATATATTATATAGGTCTAGCTATATAAAGATCTTTACTTCTAATAGCCTATCCAGTATCTCACTAATTAGGGGCAGGGGATAGCAGTTCTTAATTATTATAGTATTTAGACCTTAATAGTTAATATATAATCATAGGCCACTATCTTTCTTTAGAGTAAAAAGGATTAGTGCTCCTGCAGGGCTCTTAGATTATCTTATCTACCCCTTTTTTAGTATATCTTTAATATATTTTTTTAAGACCTGCAGCTCTATAGTAGAGAGATTATATATTAGCCTAAATAGGGGCTGCTTCCCTGGTTCTAGCTTAATAATATAGTTATACTCTATATTTAGAGTAAGCATATTAGCTTCCTTATTAGAAAAGATATCTATAAACTCTTAGTATTACTCTAGGAGTGTTGGTTCTCCTACTATTAAGGTAAAGAATAAGAGCACTTCTCCTTCTACTATCTCCTGTGGGTAGATAATAAATATTATATTACTAGCTAGGATGCCCTTTGCACATTCTTCTAGTAATATAACTTCTACCCTAGATATATTAGCTAGATCTTTATCTACCTAATATTCCCATGTGTATTGCATAAAATTAATTATTAGGTTTACTACTACTAGCCATAGCCACCCTAGGATAAAGTCATGCCCTATTATATCTACTATATAAAATTCTATCTTAATGCTTTAGGGTGTTCCCCGTGCATCTATAGTAGTAATATATAGGTAATATCTTCTATATAATATCACCTTTTAGCTATTAATAGCCTTAATTTAGTAAGGCATACCTATTACTTATAGTAGCAGGTTTTCTTTTACCTAATATTAACTAATAAAGTTCCCCTGTATACCTATATTTAGGAGTAAGCTGACGTCCTTCCTAGCTATATTATTAGTTGGTTTATTTATAGCTACTTTTATATTTAGTATTAAGGATGCAGTATTTATAGTTCCCTTACCTAGGCCTAGCACTACTACCACATACATTATTAGGCTATTTAGTTTTTTAACTCTATATCACCCTTAGTATACTTTAGGCATCTAATTATAATATAGCCTTTACTATTATAACTATAACACCTAATTAGGCCTCTATCTTCCTTAGAGTAGTGCTCCTTTTAGTTATAGAAACTATATTTCTTTAACTCTAGGCCTCTGCCTCATCTCTGATAGCCTTTATAGCTAGATATATCTACTCTTCTTAATAAGCTATCTTTATATTCTGCTATTTAGCTCTTAATAGATATAACTTTATTAATATAACTACTGTATAAGAGGTCCTCTATAATTTAGTATTATAGAATCTTATTTTATATACTAGTATATAGTTTTATCCAGAGTTAGATCTTCCTTTACTTATCTAAGTAGCTAATACTAAGCTAGGATTCCTATTACTCTAAGTATACTATAAAGTTAGCTACTATCTATAACTCTAATTACCTAGCATCTATATATTTCTATATAGTATTATATACTAAGATCTTTAGATTATTAACTTACTTTAGTAGAAATTAGGTGAGTTACTCCTACATCTACTTTATAGATAATAACTTATAATGCCTTATCTACTAGCTAAGTATTTTATTAGTAAGCAGTAGAACTACTACTTTAATCTTTTAGTAGTTCTTAGTATAGTATTAAGAATGTTGCTTAAAATATACTATCATACTATTAATAAATTTTATATAGTTATATATATTTTTAAATTAGAAACCCATAGTAAACAGGGCCTTTAGTACTAATTTAGGACCTATATTTAATAAGTTATCTTGCTTGTTATCATTATAGGTAGGCAGTTTAGTATTATTATTATTTATATACACTATAGGTGGTGCAGATCTAGTTCTAAGGGGTATCTATATCTTATTACTTATAGTTATTAGTTTATTAGGTATGTTTTACTTAGGTTCACCCTGAATAGTTTATATAGATAGGGTAATAGTCTAGTCTTATATACCCTATATTTACTACATATATATAATAGTTTTACTAAGCTTTTTAAGTATCTTATTATTATATTTAATCTACTCTAGTTTAGTAACCTATCTCTATATGGCTAGGAAATCTTCTTTTAAGAATTAAGGGGATCTCTACCTAGTAATATTATTATACTCTAGAGTAGTTGGGGTACTACCTCTATATTAATTTATATATGTATTCATATTATTAGGTTATGGTTATCCTGTGTTAGGGGTGCTCCTAGTGGAAACTATCTTACTTTAGTAAAATATGTGAAAGTGCTCCTACTGGGTTATCTTAATATAGTAGAGTAATTAGAACTATGAGAGCACCTATAGAATGCTCCCTATTAAATAGTAGATAATATAGTAGTAGTAATACCTTTATAGTAGAACTAATTACTAAGGTGTAAGCATCTCACACCTTAGTAGTTAATGATATCTCTGTGGATCATGTGCTACACATGTGATCCCTGCAGTTTGGCTATGTACAGGTTCGCTGCATCTAACAATTATTAAGAGTTATTATTAAATACTTAGCCTCTTGCAAAAGTGCTCCTAAAACTAGCTAATAAACTATAGATTATAATCTAATATAATTACACTAGGAATGCTATAGTATCTAATAAATTAGTTAATTAGTAGTTAAGCTACTATCTTAGTATCTATTTACTTATAGGGTATTAAAATAATACCTTTCCCTAGCCTATTACTAATAACTATAATATCTTTATAGCTATCAGAAGTAGGTAGTTTTATAATAAAGTTAATAATAATCTTATACTATTTATAATCTAGGATTAGTAGGGGTTTTAATAATCCCTACTATTATTTATACTAGGGTGGTTATTTTCACGGGTTGGGCCGGGTTCCCCTATCTTTAGAACCCAACCCACTGGGTTTGGGTTCTAGATTTCTAGGGCCCAAACCCAGCCCATAACCCGCGGGTTCTAGGGTAGTGAACCCAAATAGAACCTAAAGAGCCTAAAAATCACTCTCTGCCTGCCTAATCTAGTTAGTATGTATTTAATTTTTCAATACCATACTAGTATCTAGTATATATATATATATATAATATGATTATATATATAAATATAGCATATTAGTATAGAATCTAATGTATTCTAATTACTAGGTATTATAATTAAAACCCATTTTTAGAACCTGAACCCTAGATGGGTTCTAATTCTAGAACCCAACCAGCCCATGGGCCCTAGAACCTGAACCCAAACCCGGCCCATGGCGGGTTCGGGCTGGTTTGGGTTCAGGTTCTTGGGTTGGGTTTAACCACTCTAATTTATACTAGACTTAGTTAGCACTATACTTATTATAGTTCTATATAAATTATTTAATATCCATGAACAGCTCTAACTAGTAAAAGTTCTAAGTAATTATAGTATATAGTATATTCTTTCTAGGGTAGCTAGTAAATACTAAGTTATAGGTCTCCTATAGTATTCTTATTTATAGTAGTTCTAAGTTAGGGTGTTAGAGGCATCCAGTAAGCCTTAAAGATATATATATGGAAGCCAGGCATGTTTGACCATAGGGGTCAAACATAGTAGGTCTTTTGCCTCAGTTGGGAACTCACGCAGCCTGGCGCGGCTTCTCACATAGGGACCTATTTACAGCCTTAGTAAAGTAGGTAGCTATCTAGTAATATTAAATATTTAGTAATTAATACCTATATATATAACTTACTAGGGAACTATATAGCTCCCTCTTCTATAGCCTATTATATTTTACTTAGTATAGTATTATCTAGTTAAACCTTCTACTAGTATTCTTCTAGTAATAAGGGTGTTTCACCTGCAGATACTATATATAAGATTATATAATAATTTTAATTATTATATTAATTACTATATTTACTTAGTAATCTTATATCTAGGTTAGACACTACTTTATAGTTATAAAATACTTATATATATATCTAGCTAGTAATAACCTTAAGTAATACTAAGTAATAATTATATATCTTAAGTCTATTATTATCTATACTCTATAGTATATCTTACTCCCTATATAAAAGAATATCTAGATAGATAGCTAACTTCCCTAGCTAATAGTATATTTTATAGTTAAATCTACTTAATATATATAACTAGTATATCTATTATTTATTAAGTCTTTAGATAGTCTTAAAGTACTTAAGATTATAATAGTCTATAATAAGCTTAAATTATAGTAAACTAATTAACTCTAATTCCTATTCTTTAAGAGTATTAATAATAGCTAGTAGCTCTTTATTATAGATCTTATAGTTATACTCTGCTAGTATATTCTTCTTAGAGATATAGGCTACTAGTCTTAGTATACTATTATTATTATACTATAATATAATAGCTCTTATTATCTAGTTAGATATATCTATCTCTACTACTATTATTCTATTAAGATTAAACTATATAAGGATTAGGGCTATAGTAAATATCTTCTTTAATAATTTAAAGGCCTTTACTTATTTATCTTTCTATATAAAGAAGGTACTCTTATAGGTTAGAGCTATTAATAATTATATTATCTCTAAGAAGTCTTATATAAATTATTAATAGAAGTTTATAAAGCTAAGGAATAATTATATATTATAGGCTAATATAGGAGCCTACTATTCTAATATAGTTTTTATCTTATCTAGGTCTATCTATACTCCCTTACTAGCTTTAATAATAAAACTAAGATATTTTATACTTTTTACTTTAAACTTATACTTATTAATATCTAATTATAATCCTATATTCTTTAGGCACTCTAACACCTAGTAGATATACTACTAGTACTAAGTTAATAATCTATTAGTAAAGATTAATATATTATTAATATAAGTAGAAGTAAATTTATCTAGAAAGTCTTATAATATCTAGTTAATATATTATTAGAAGGTGCTTAGTGTGTTTGCTATACTAAAAGGGGTAATAAGTTATTTAAATAGGCTAAATTAGGTATAGAATACTATTAACTACTTATCTCTAGGAGTAATATAGATCTTATAGAATATTATAATTATATCTAACTTAGTAAACTACTTTACCTTAGAGATATACTCTAGAGTCTTATTAATTAATAAAAATAGGTAATAGTCCTTCTTAATAATTATATTTAATATATAATAATTAATATAGAATTATAGTCTACCTCCTAGCTTATAGGTGAATAGTATAGGTATAGTAGTAGCTAAGCTACTTATATAAATAAAATCTTTCTTAAGTAGCTCTATTAATATCTTCTATAGTATTAGTAGTTCTCTATAAGATATACTATATAGCAGCCCCTATAGAGGCTCTATTATTATAGCAGAGAAACATAGCATTAGTTCTAGCTGATTACTCATGCCTATTTTGGGGCTTAACCCTTGAAGTAGATGACTGGGATGATAATAATATTATTACTAAAGGTAAAAGGATCTTCTTCCCTACTATATTATTCTTTAGAGGAGATTATAACTACTATTTAAGGAATAAATAAATTACTTTCTATTATAATATCTCTTCTATCTAATTAAACTTATATCTAACCTAGATATAACCTAGCTTATAACTCCTAATTATAATAAAGCTTAACCTACTCTTTAGAGTACTATATAATATCCTTTATATATTTAGTAACCTATATAGGGCATTCTCATGGCAGCAGCAGGGAGCTATCTAAAAGAAGGTTATAAGCTAAGTATTATAAAATATAGAAAGTTTATTTAACCCTAAGAGTTAGCTAACTAGATTAGGAGAAGAGGAAGCAGGAGTATCTAGATAGAAAAAGTAGAATAATATTAAAGTTTAAAAGTATATTAAAATAGATAAGTAAATATATAATTAGTTTAAGGAGGAGAGGTAAGGGAGTAGACCTAGCCTTATATTATAGAATAAGAGTATTAGAGGAGAGAGTAATAATAATAAGAATATTAATAGAAAATAGAGAAATTTAGTACTAAGAGATTATTAAGAAAGATAAATATAGAAATAATCTAATAAGAAAAAGAGAAGAGTAAGAAAGAGTAATATTACTTTTTATAGCTCTTTATAACTAACTTTAGGAATATTATAAAAGTTATTAAATTTCTCTAAAAAAATAATAGTTTCTACTACTAATATTTTAAACCCCTATTATAATATCTATTAATATAAAGAAGATGCCTAAAGATCTTATCCTATTTAGAGAGAGCTTTATAACTTCTAGCTCTAGGGTCTCTATAGGTAATCTTAGGTAAGATTAGTCTTCTAGAGATATAATTAATCTAGAAGATAATAAAGTAGCTTATTAGAAGTACCTCTTATAAGCTAATATATCTACTCCTAGGATAGCTAGGGCCCTATAATTTAGTAGTAATAATATAATAGATTTCTTAAGAGTTATAGATAACCTCTTTTAAAGATATCTTATCTCTAAAGATAAAGAGAAACTACTATATATACTAGATTACTATAGTAATACTATTTCTATATAGGTGATAAGCCTTTCTAAATATAACTAAGATAATTATAGTACTATAAAGTAGTTACTAAGAGAAGAATATATAAAGTTAGATAAAGCTTAAAAGATTTTTAATATTTAGTAGCTTAAGAACTTTATAAGTATAAAAAAGAAGGAAACTAATATAGGTAGTTTTATTTATTAGTTTTATCTAATATTAGAAAGACTAGAGAAGGAAGAATACCTTAATATCTATAGCTATATATTAATATTTATTTATAGTCTCCTTACTTCTATGTAAGAGGAGCTATTTTAAAAGAAGAGATTTAATACTAAAAAGCTAAATTCTATAATCTATTCTAAAGTAAAAGAGGTAGTTAAGAAATTATTTTAGGTAAATATAATATTATAAAGAGTAGCTAATCTTAGGATTATAGAAAATAGTTAAACTTTATTATATAAGTTTAAGAAAGTAGACTCTAAGGAGAGTTTARTCTTAGTAAAGCCTAATAAAGAATATCTAGTAGGGAAGGCTAAGATAGTAAAATTAAATTCTATTTAAGCTAGTTAAGTAGTAATAAAAAATACTAAATTAGTAAAATTAGAAATTAATAATCTTAGTAAGTAACTTTAAGGGTTATAGTTAAATTAAATAGAATTTATAAAGTATCTAGATATAAGAAATAGA
Organism: Aspergillus viridinutans; assembly: GCF_018404265.1. Classification (NCBI taxonomy): domain Eukaryota; kingdom Fungi; phylum Ascomycota; class Eurotiomycetes; order Eurotiales; family Aspergillaceae; genus Aspergillus; species Aspergillus viridinutans. The sequence continues at coordinate 1,345,838 of NW_025091217.1, forward strand.
TTTCTATTATATATAGGCTAAGAATAAAGATATTTAAATATAAGTACTAGATAATTTAAGTTTATTCTACTTAACCTAAATTAATACTAATTCTATTTAATACTAGATAAATATAACTAGTCATCTTATCCTACTTATTAGAAGTTTTTAAAGAAGGGAGTTATTTATCTTAACTATAAAAAAAAGATCTATTAGAGATTAACTAGAATAGAAGGGACTCTACTATACCCCTTCTAGAATAGTAAATATATAAAAGAGTAAGTTAAGGAATATTTATATATAATTACTAAAGTAGAGTAGAGGCTAGTTAGGTATAGTACTAGCTTTCTATTATATAATATTAAGGATATATCTAATAGTTCTAAAGATAAGGTTTTAGATACTAGTATTAAATACTATAATTAAGTAGTAGAGGTAAGCTCTAATAAAAAAGATAGCTATAAATTAGTAGCTATAAAGAGGGCTTAGAATATACTTATAAAGAATACTTATATAGAAGAGAGTCTATTATTAATAAAAATAATAAGAGTAGGATAGTATTATAGAACTAACTTTAAAAAGAAAGCTTAATAAGAAGAAATACTATAGAAGATCTAAAAGACTAAGAGAGAGAAGTAGGAAAGAAAGCTAAAATTAATAGACTTTTTAAAAAAAGAAGATTTTAATATTTTCTTAATTATAAATTAAATCTTAGCTAGAAAGGTAGAACTATTAGTTAGTAAACTAATAAAAGTATTATTTATAGTTTATAAAGTCTTCTTCTCTTCTATTAAAGAATAACTAGTATCTATAATAGCTTATAATATAGATAAATAGTTTTAACCTTAGGTAAACTATATTACTACTAGTATTTCTTTAGTTAAATAGGAACTAGAAGAGAAGGAGTAAGTAAAAGAGATATTATATATAATAATAACTCTAAGAGTAGCTATAATTATTAGTAAAGAGGATCTAGCCTTTAGCTTAAGGATTATAATTAATAATAGAGCTAAGATTAATATTATATACTACTTACTTATAGCTAGATTATAACTACCTATTATATTATTAAATAATAGATTTATATAGAGCACTAATAGTAGGTTAATAAAGTTCTTTAGTATTTATAAATATATACCTATTATAATTAGAGGTTTTTTATATTAAGTTCTATTCTTTATTATTAATGCTCCTTTATCTAATAATTATATTTTAGATTAGCTATTTAAATATTAAGTAAGATTATACTATATTACTCTAAAGAATAGGTTAGTAGAAACTATTATTATATTACTAGATAGAAAAAGAAAAGTATTAATTCTAGTTTTCTCCCCTTCTAATCTATAGAATAAAAATCAGAAAGGGGTGTTTAAAGATAAAGAAAGAGTTTAGATATTAGTATCTAAAGATAAGGAAAACTAAGTACTAAGGAAATCTATAGATTAAACCTTAGTAGATAGTAAGACCTACTAAGAGGGTATAAGGTAAGTAGAATTTAATTATAAAAAGGGTTAAGGAACTTATATCTAGATTAGATATAACTTTAGAAAGGGTTAATTAGAAATAGAGAACTTATATCTAAGAAGGATACTACTTATAGAAATAGAGTTAAAATAAAGGAACTTATATCTAAGGTAGATAAAAGTTTAAGTATTAATAAAAAAAATTAAGGAAGGTTATTTTAACTATATAATAGATAGGAACTATATAAATAGATATATAAAATAGTTATATAAATATCTTAGAAAGTAGATTATAAGATACTTTACTAATAATATTTTATTAATACTATGTATAAATATAAGGCTCTAAAAGTTTAGCTAGTAAATATAGTAGTACTAATAGGTATAGAACTACTTAGAGAAAGAAACTAGAAAGATACTACTCTTAGAATATTAGTAGGAGATGATATAAAGAAGGTTAATTTACTAGATATATAATATTAATAATTTATTAAGCTAAAGATATCTAAAATTATAAGAGGCTTAAGACTTATACTAGAATAACTAGCTTAATTAAAGATTAGGCTAGATATTATACTATAAGAAAAAGAATTCCTTATTAAAATCCTATATACTAGGGAAGCAGTATTAGCTTAGAACTTTAAAAAGAAAGAGATAGTAATTCCTAAAGTAATTCTATTAATTAAAATCTAGACTATTTTATATAAACTATAGTAGGAGAAAAATATTCTAATTCTAAAGATATTAATACTAGCTATAATTTAAATTCTTAAGAAATAATTAAAAATAAAGGTTTTAGAACCTAGAAGAGGACTATATAGAAATAAGTAATTCTTTATACTAAAAAGTACTTTATTTTATTAGCTTATTAATATAGCTCTTAAACTAAATATAGTCTTATATTAAGATATAAATTTACCCCTAAATATAGATAAGTTTTTAGAGGACTTTATAAATATAGTAATAGTATCTATAGTTAATCTCTTCTCTAGGTATAATAAGATACTATTAATACTATAATTATATAATTTTATAGGCTTTATAATATTATTAGGTTTACTTTAAATAACTACTCTACCCTAAGGGTGGATAAACTTAGTACTAATCTTTTAGTATATAATAAAAAAAGTACTAAAAGATAATACTCTAAAATATTATAGCCCCTTCTTAGATAATATAGGAGTAAAAGAACTAAAAATAAGATATAATAAAAAGAAGGTGCTTTTTAGAGTTTATTAATTTATTTTTAAATATTTACTTAATCTAGATTAAATACTCTATAGCATTAAACTCTTAGGGTTTATTATTTCTAGAGTAAAGTCTTAATTTTTAGTATCTACTCTTAAGATTATAGGTTTTATTTATAATTATGATAGAAGGTATCTAGAGAAAATAAAGATTATTAAGATTATAGATTAGCTACCCTATTAGAATGTATATAAAGCTAGATTATTTATTAATATTATAGTATATTATTAGATATAGATTAAAGATTTTATCCTTATTATAAAACCTATCTATACTCTCTTCTAAAAAGATATAACCTTTATCTAGAGGAGAACTAAGTAACTAATTATAAATTAGCTTAAGATAGCCCTTATATTAGCTCTAGCCCTTAAGTCTTTAGAATACCTAAAGAAGCTTAAGGATAAATTAATAATAAAGATAGGAGAAGTTATTCTTACCTATAATATTAGTAAAGAAGATTAGGAAGGGAATTTAATATAATATAAGATTAGAACTAATAAGAGATATCTAATCTATTTTAAAAGTAGTATCTAGGTAAGTATAAAGGTAAATTATAATACTAGAAAAAAGAAATACTATATAGTACTTAAGTCTCTTAAGAAGTTTTATACCTAGCTTTATAGGTATTATTTTATATTAGAAGTAGATACTATAACTCTAGTTATATAATTAAATTAGATAGTAACTAACCTTCTAGGAGCTATAGTAGTATAGTAGATTATATAGATTTAACTTTTTAACTTTACTATTTATTATATTCTAGGTTTAAAGAATACTATAGCTAATAGTTTATCTTAAAGACCACCTATACATATAGATATTTAAGAAGTAGAAAATAATAATACTAAAGAGTTTTTAGATATATAATTTAGTATAATATTCTATATTTTACTACTAGACTCTTAAGGAGAGGATATATTATTCTTAATTAAATTAGAAATATAGATAAAGGAGTTATACTAAATTATAAAATAGTTATTAACCTTAGAAAAGCCTGATAGGATAGATACTAGTAAATTCTAAAGATTTAAAAAAAGAGCTATAAAGTTTTTTATCTAAGATTATATCCTATTTAGGAGATCTAGGAAGTCTAAACTAGTTTATAGGGTAGTAGATAATAAGTAATAATAGTAAAGGATTTTATCTACTATATATAATAAATTAGGGTATTAAGGTAGAGAAGGCACTTACTATAAAATTACTATTTAGTATTAGTAGTCTAGCTTATAGAAAGATATTTTAGATTAGTATAAATCTTATAATAGATACTAAAGAGTAGTAGGATTATAGCTTAAGGAGGAAATAACTCTTACTAAATCTAGTAGACTACTTTAAAAATAGTATATAGATATTATTTATATTATCTATAGGAGCATAACCCTATATTACTTAGCTATAGCTAGAGAATCCTTATTAGGATAGATAGAAGCCTAAGTAATAATAGCTCTAATAGTAGTAGCTATAGCTAAATTTATCTTTAAAGATATCTTTATAAGATGGGGTTATATTAAGATTCTAGTTTTAGATAATAGTCTAGAAATAAAGAATATTATTATAGTTCTCTATAAGAGATATAAAGCCTACTATATTTAGATATTATTATATAATTACTAAGCTAATAAGTTTATTAAAGTTAGGTATAAGCTAATTATTAAAGCCCTAAGAATATTAACTACTAGAACTAGTATCTAGTAGTAATAACACCTCCCTATAGTCCTCTAGGCTAATTATAATACTATAAAAGGTATAATAAGAATAATACCCTTTAGGATACTTATAGAATAGGAGGCTATTCTACTAGTAGAATTAGAAGTTCTAATATAGTAGATACTACTCTAGAATAAGATTTAAGATACTAGAGATCTAGTTATAATAAAAGTAAGGTAGATTAAGTAAAGGGATAAGAATACTACTAAAGCTATTATAAAAGTCTAGTAAAAGAGAGAAGAAGGAGGTAAGATATTTAATAACTAGAATTATCTTTAAAGAGAAGTATTATAAGAAGATAACCTTATTCTACTTTATAATAATAAGCTAGAAACTTTATATTCTAATAAGATAGTATTTAGATAGTTAGGACTATATTATATTTATTAGATTCTTATAAATAGTTTATACTTACTAAAAGAACTTAATAGCACTATATTCTAGATAATAGTTTATAGTAATTAGTTAAAGTAGTTCTTTATCTTAAATTAACCTAGTAAGATAATCTTAAGGATAGCTAAAGTTTTAGATAAGGTAGATTCTATCTTTATACCTCTATATATAAATATAACTTAAAGAGATTTAACTTAACTAATAATCTATAATAAAGACCTTATCCCTAATAATTTATTATTTATAATAATTATCCCTCTACTATAATTAAACTAACTTTATTAGCTATTTTATGTTTCTTTACTATAATCTATAAGTATGGAATGCTTTATTTAAGGTATCTAAAGTTAAAGAATAAGGTTTTACTATTTCTTTATTAGTCTTTAATCTTTCTCTTAGTTTATTAGTTAACTTAAGTAGCTTATATTACTTTCCTTTTATTCTTTCTTATCTTTTACTTTCTATTTCTTTCACTTTTCCCTTATATTAAGTTTAATTAATTTGTAATTAATACTCATCATAACAAGGGTGTTAACTATAAATTAGAGGGGGAGAGGTATTTTAAATTTATATTTCTACTTCTCTAACCTAGATCTAACTAATTAAGTCTAGCTAATTATATTATTTTTATAGTCTAAAGGATTATATAATTCTCTATTATTTATCTATAAGTAATATAATAAAATAACTAYYACCTTATAAATTTCTTATTTTCTAGTTTTATCTAAAGTCCTTAATTTTATTAATTCTCTATCTTAAAATTATCCTATTCTTAATAAAGTTATTCAGCTACTATCTACTATAGATAAAATCTTAAAGAATCCCTATAAGTAGGGAGCAGCTCTAGCTATAAAGAAAGTAAAGAAAAATAAGTAGAATTTAGGTAATACTATAGATATAGATATAGAAGTATCTATTATCTCTATARAGGTAAAAGCTTAGTTAGCCCTAGAAGATATTATAATAGTAAGCTAGGTATATATTAAAACTTAGATAAGAGAAGCTAATAATATATTAGAGAAACTTAATTAAAAACTATAGCTATATAAGATAGATAAAGAGAGATATATAGTTTATAAAGAGATTAAAGAAAGAATACTACTATAATAAGAAGTCTAGAATACCTAGATATATATTATCTAGGAAGCTATTAGAAAGATTAATAAATTTAGTAAATAGAAAAAGAAAGATAAAGTATTATAGAAAGAAGTAGAGGATATTATAAAAATAGTAATAGAAACTATAGAAAGAATAGYAGGGTATTAGATTTAAATCTAAGAAAAATAGAGTAATAATATTATAGATTATCTATTAAGAATTAGCTATAGTTATCACTATATAAGGGACTTAATAATAATAATAAAGATAATTAATTTTAAAATAGTAGCTAAGAGAGCAAATTAGTATACTCTAAATTAGATAATAAATAAGAGAAGAGGGCTGAAAAGCTATATATATATAACTTTATAAGATATTTAGTTTATAAAAATAAAACCTTAGAAAGAGGGTAAGCTTACTAAAAATAAGCTTAATAAAATTAGAGGGAAACTTAACTAGTTTAGTCTTTTAATATCTTTAGATAAGGATAAGGAGTTAAAGCTATAGCCTCTAATTAGATTAATAGTACTTAGATAGTTTAATAAAGTCCTTATACTAATTAAAGAAGCTCTGCAGGTCCTAGATAATAAAGAGTTAATAGATATATTAATAGAATTAAAAGTAAAGAAAAAGACATGCTTAGGAAAATTATATAGTAAAACTATATCTAATATAGATAAAGATTTAATATTTAGTAGAGATAAGAACTTAGAAAGAGAAGCTTTATAGTAATAATTAAAGAAAGCTAAAGACTAGGTTACTAAAAAAGCTTAAAGAGAGTAAGATAAATATATCTATAAAATCTCTTTAGATCTATTAGTAATAATAATTCTTTATATATCTTCTTATAAATTAATATAGAATTTAGTAGTTATATTCTTAGTAAAAATAAAAGCTGCAATAGAGCTTAAGATATATATAAAATATCTTTAAGTTATTAGAATAGATTTAAAGTTAAAAATAAATCTACTACTAGATATACTTAAAGAGCATATATAGTAATATATTAAGCTTAGTAATAAGTATATAATACTATAAGATAAAGCTAGATTATATACTTAGTTTATAGGTACTAAAACTCTAAAAATAATTAATTTAGGTATTAATAAGTATAAAGAAGTCTTTTAGATATCTATAGTATAAAGTATTACTTTTAATCTAAGTATTATTATTTATAAATAGATTAAAGAGCTTCTATCTAACTTAGATATAGATTTTTTAGAGAATTTTAATAAAAATAGTTATATTATTATAAATAATTTATTCTCTTACTAGAATACTAAAGATAAAGGTCTTAAAAAGATTACTCTTAATAAGACTAGAGTATATAACTTTTATATACCTCTTAAGAGGGGATCTATAGATAGTTAGCTTAGAAATATATARTTYTCTATAATATAATAAGCTCTCTAACTTAATCTTTATAYCTATCTTATTATAATTATATTATATAATAATAGAGAGTAGAGACTCACCTCTTATCCTATATTAATAAGGTTTATAATAGAATAAATAGAGCTAAATTATTTAGAAATATATAGGCATCCTAATAAGTAGTATTACTATAGGATACTAATATATTTAGTATATATAATATATTTAGTAGTAATAACCTAATATAATTAGAGTTAGTCCCTTAGTTAAGGCTTCACATTAGACTTTATAAATATAAGAAAGTAGTAGGATAAAGGTATTAATAATAGAGTTATTAGATAAGCTTTACTAAATTCTAGCCCTCCTATAGAGATAGTTAATAGTATAGGAGTTATTCTAGATAATTTTAAAAGTATTAGATAATATTCTCTATAACTTATTACTAAAATAGTAATAATACTAGAGATCTATATTAAGAAATTAGAACTTATATTAGACTTTCCTATTATTTTTATAGTAGTGAATGAAAGCTAAAGGGATCTAGAGATCCTAAGAATAGAGACTATTATAAAATTATAAAAGTATTTAAAAAATTTAATATTATCTAATACCTAGCTAGATAGATTAATACTATAGTTTTAACTTATTAGTCCTTAGGGACCCTCTATTTTTCTTATATCTTAAATATATATTAGAGTAGCACTTATTAGTCAACTTAGATAGAATAATCTAGAGGTTATAAATAAATTAAATATCTTATTTTATAGGCCTGTTAATATTACATAAGAATTTCTGTGGAAGGCTATAAATAATATTATTATTTTAGTAGAAGAAATAATAAAGAGATTTAAATCTATTAAGTAGAAGATTTATAGCTTTAACTCTGCTTTTACTTATCTTAAAGAAGGAGTAATAAAGCAGGAATATAATAAAGAGATTTAATAGAGGGATATATCTTTAATAGCTACCCTAAGTAGGATAAGGAGATTATTAATATAAATACTTATAATTATACCTAAGACTCTAATAAATAAACTTATATCTATCTTAGATAAAAGAAATAATAATATTCCTCTACTAGACCTTACTAGGGGTGCTAGTAACATAGATCTTAATAATAATAAGAGAGATAGAGATAATACTACTAGTATAGCTAATAATAATAGAAAGAAGCCTAATAAAAGTAATAATAGTAATAAAAAGGGAGATAGTAATAGGGATAATAATAGAAAAAAAGATAATAATAGAGGTAATAGAGATAATACTAAGTCTTATAATAAAGATAGAACTCCTTAATTTAGGAGATCTGTTAAGGGTGATAAGGTAGTAAGGGGGGGAGGTAATATAGTAGAGAAAGATAATATAGGTTTTAACTAATTACTTATATCTATCTTAGGGTATAACTCTTAAGGTAGATAACTAGGATAATAATAATATTATTACTAAAGATAGAGAGATCTTCTTCTAACTATATTATTCTTTAGTAAAGATTATAATTACTAATTAGGAATAAATAAATTACTTTCTATTATAATATCTTTTCTATCTAGTTAAACTTATGTCTAACCTGGATATGACCTAGCTCATGACTCCTAATTATAATAAAGCTTGACCTACTCTTTAGAGTGCTATGCAATATCCCTCATACAGTAATAGTCCTTCTTAGTAATTATATTTAATATATAGTAGTTAATATAGAATTATAGTCCACCTCCTAGCTTATAGGTAAATAATATAGATATAATAGTAGCTAAGCTATTTATATAAATAAAACCTTTCTTAAGTAGCTCTATTAACATCTTCTATAATACTAATAGTTCTCTATAAGATATACTATATAGTAGCCTCTATAGGGGCTCTATTATCTTTCCTTTCTTATTCTTAATTAGCTTAATCTAGTAGTCTACCCCTAGGTAGTATAGTAGTAGCTTATTAGCCTTCTTCTAATTAAAAATATCTAGAAAGTTATAGTAGTATATTAGTAGTTTTATAGCTAGATTAGTATACTTCTTAACCTATAGGGCCTTCTTAATATCCTTAATACTAGTAGTAAAGATCTATATTATCTTATTCTTCTTTTATTACTAATTATAAACTATAAACCCTTAGATACTAATTTACTTTATTATTAGCTTTAGCTTATTCTCTATACTTTTAACTATAATTCTATCTATAAATCTTAATTAAGGCTCTTTAGCCTCTACTATAGCCCCTTAATCTCTTATCTATAGGGTCCCTAAAATTAAATTAGTCCTATTATCTAGCTTTAGCACTATATATATATAGACTAAATATTAGTAGTTACTACTAATATTTAGAGTAAAATAAGTAATTATTAAAATAATACTTCCTATTATACTAATATAATTTTCTAGATTAATAAGCTTAATCTTAATCTACTTTAGTTATAGCTTCTAGGTAAAGTATTTAGCTATAATTATATAAGATATATATTCTATATTAGGTAGGATTCTATAGTTATATTCCTTATTAATTATACTAGATATAATAAATTTAGGAATATTAAATTAAATAGCCTTTTAAAATTATCTATAATTAGTAAGTATATCTTCTTCCTTAGGATATAGATAATACTAGCTTTTTAGTTATATTAACTATTTAACTAGCCTCTATAAGAGTCTTTTTATAAGAGTAGCTAGTTTTCTAACTTACTAGTTTTATCTATAGATTCTAGGGTCTATGGGTTTATTTTATTATCTTTAAGTATAGGTCTAATAGTTTATAAGATATATAGTAGCTTTATTTCTCTACTTAGGGGAGAAATAGTGCCTAGGTATTAGTAGCTTTTAATTATATAGTCTAAAGCTCTATATTTTAGGCATCTTCCTTCTATATAGTAATAAGATTATTTAGTTTTATTAATCTATTTTATATATTAATACTAGTAGGCTAGAGTTATAGATAAAGGCTCCTAGTCTATAGTATTACTAGGACTTAGTATATTTAGGGCTAGGTTTACTAGGAGTATAGGAATATAAATAATATAACTATAGTTTATAGCCTATATATTTCTTCTATACTATTTAGCCTAAGCTATTCCCTATATATAGAAGGCTTTAATTTAGTTTATAATTATCTATAGCTACTAATAGTACCCTTTAAAGCTAGCTTCCTTAGCTATATTAAAGAGTTATATTTATATCTCTATATTTAAGATACTATTAATAAAGATTTATTTTATATTATTAGTCTAACTATAATCACTAGCTTCTATTAGTAGCTAGTTAAAGTCTATTAGTATATTATAGAAGGGGTAATTACCTTATTATAGATAGTATAGTTTTTCTATAGCTTTTTCTATATAATTCCTATCCTAGAATATAAGGTTAAGCTAGCTAACTATATAATCTAAGTTAGTCCCTATTATAGTATAGTTCTAAGTATATTAATCTATCTAAGGGCTTATTATAGTAGTAGCTTAGTCCTTAAGCCTAGTAAAGGTATACTATATATAATTATAGTAATTACTAAATATAAAGTAGTCAACTTCTAGCTTCTATAGTAGATTAAAATAGAAAATATTATATATAGCTTTATTAATACTATTATATTAGTTAGGATCTAGTAGAATTAGTTTAGGCCTTCTTACTAGTTCCTTAATAGGAGTAATAGTAGGGGTGGGTACTATAGGTATTATCTAAGGGGTAGATATTATTACTATAAGGGTGGTATCTATCTAAGGGGTAGTAGTAGCTTATTATACTTTAATTTAGACTATTTAATCTATAATCTTCTATAATTACTAGGCTATCTAGGCTATAGGGTCTGCTTATATAGTATCTTATTATAGTAGGTATTTATTAGGTCCCTCTAGGGATGTTAATATCTATAATAATATATTATTATAATTTATACTATCTATATTATCTAGCTAGTTCAGCTATCTCTCACTAATTCATCTAGTTTATCTGGTTTGTCTGGTTCATCTRGTTCATCTAGTTCATCTGGTTCATCTGGTTCATCTAGTTCATCTGATTCATCTGGTTTGTCTAGTTTGTCTAGTTCGTCTGGTTCATCTAACTTATTTAATAGCAAGTGATTTCTAATATCATGGGCTAGAAGCCTTATAAATCTATGACCTAGATTTAGATAGTAAGAAATCACTAAAAGGTTCTAACTAGGGCTGTGATGGCTGAACATAAAAAGGGGTGTATAAATGGTTAATAAGATTACATGACTACTAATGTCCTTGGTAGACACAAGTTCACTGGTGCCTGAGGCAGAATGCGAGTGCCTGACAAGCTCAAGCATTCAGTGGGCCCTGCCTGCTACATTATTAATACTATTATATTATTCTAGGTCTGGTAGAATTAGCTTTAGTCTTCTTACTAGATCTTCTATTAGGGAGGTAATAGGGGTAGATACTATAGGGGATGCCTGCTAGCTTAGTACTAGGTTTATAGATATAATAGCTAGTTAAGGGGTAGTAGCTAACTATAGAGCTATAACTACTTAGTAAGCTTTAATTTATACTATTTACTTAAGTATCTCCTGTAGCTACTAGGCTATCTAGGCTATAGGGTCTATTATTACTTTATTCTACTATAGTATTTATCTTTTACTAATTCTTTCTAGAGATATTAACATCTATAATAGTATATTATTATAGTTTATACTACCTATACTATTAGTATTATCTATATTATCTATTTCAGCTATCTAGGCTGCTTCATCTAGTTCATCTAGCTAGTTTAGCTAGTTCAGCTATCTCTTACTAGTTCTGTCTAGCTATCTTACTAGTTCATCTAGCTATCTTGCTAGTTTATCTGTTTATCTAACTAGTTTAGCTAGTTTAGCTATTTCTTACTAGTTCTATCTAGCTATCTTACTAGTTTATCTATCTATCTAGCTAGTTTAGCTGGTTTAGTTATCTCTTGCTAGTTCTGTCTAGCTATCTTACTAGTTTATCTATTTATCTAGCTAGTTTAGCTTATCTATCTATAGGCAAGTAATTTCTAATGTCATAGGCTAGAAGCCATATAAATCTATAACCTAGATTTAGATAGTAAGAAATTACTAAAGAGTTCTAACTAGGGCCACAGTGGCCAAACATAAAAAGGAGTATATATCTAGTAAGTAAGAGCATATGACTACTGCTATCCTAACTGGATAGGGGTTCGCTGGTGCCTAAGGCAGATCGCGAGGGCTTAGTAAGCACAAGCATTCAGCAGGCCCTGCCTGCTACATTAGGGACTATTAAAACCACTACCAATCCTAGATTGCAAGTGGTGGGAGATTGCTATTAATTTTATTACTAAGCTACCTACTTCTGATAGGTATAAAGATATAATAGTAATTAGTAATAGGCTTAGGAAGGATATAATCTTAGTACTCTATAAGTAAATAGACTCTAAGATAGTAGTATAGCTATTAATTAACTAGTTTATTAGCTACTATAGTGGGATATTCATTGTCGTTAAGGATGTGGAGTCTTCAAAGAGTGTAAGGGTAGGGGGTAGGCCAGTGGCTGCCCTGTATATGCCTCCTTTACTTTAAGGGATTCCAGCTGTCTTTTATATTTCAACCTAAGCTAAGAATGAATGTAAGGTCTAACTAACTATATAAATAGTAATATTAGTTACTAGGTTATACCTGAGATAGCTTCCCTGGAGCTATATATCTACTATTAATATCACATCCTCCCCTGCTTAAACTAAACTTTATCTGCAGAGTTCTTAGTCAGCACCTATCAGCATAACCACATAGATATAACTATTACTAAGAGATATTAATTTCTAGATCTAGTATTTAGATATTATTACTTCTTTATTAATAATCTATAGAACTAACTAAATAGTTCTTTATGCTATTATTTCAAAATTACTATAGTGGTGGCTGAGCATATTCTTTATTTAATATATAAGAGGTATAATTAGATTACCTTACTTAGTAATATTAATAAGTAAGTTACCTGAGCAATTAGTGATCCTTAAGCACTATATAAAGAATTATAGTAAATATTATTATTTATATATATATGTAAATAATTAAATTAATAAAGATAGAATTAACTAATAAGTATAGGTAAATAAGTAAGTATTTACTATTAGTATATATAGCCTAGGTATAAATACCCTTAACTTTTCTTACTTAATATATAAGATATTTTATAACTAAACCTTAATATTAGATCCCCTAGCTTAGCTTTTATTTATTTAGATTAATAGACTTTTATAGTCTCTTCCCTTTATAAAGTATATTTACCTTCTATAACTCCTTAGCTATTATACTCCTATTCCTAATTTAAAGATACTTATTCCTAATCATTATAGTGCTATCAAGCAGGCAATAGAGAAGTACTATTTTCTATTAATAAAGTAAGATAGATCCTATATTACCCTCCTAGATATAGTTTATAATATTAAATAGTCTTATAGTAAGAGTAGTAAACTATTAACTAAGCTAATTATTAACCTATCTTAGTAATTAGCTATTATTCTCTATTAGTAAGATATTACTATAGGTCCTAGTTATAAGTAATATATAGACTCTAGTATATTTCTTAAATATATTATATCTCCTAAGTATAATTTAAATAGTATAACTTAGATATTATTCTAGGGTGCTTATACTAACTATCTATAATATAGAAAAGATTTAAACTATAAATTCTACCTTAGTTATAGTAAGTAATAGAATTCTAGGAATAATATATAAGTTTTTTATTTTAAACTTTTTACTAATAGTTACTTATTTATACAGGATGATTCTATAAGCTAGTAGTCTACTAAAGATTTAAAATAATAGTCCTACCTTATAAGATATACCTCTAAGTAAAACTATTAATATATCTACTAAATAATAATTAAATACTTTATACTAGACTTCTCCTAAGCTCCCTATTAAATCTAGCCTAAGTTATTATAGTTATTACTCCTCTTCTTTTATAAATAAAGCTATTCCACCTGCACCTAATACTAATCTAAAGTATTAGACTAGATTAAGTTAATTAAGTAGTCCTAAAGAGAATCTTATTTCTATATTAAGTACTTATTATTACTACACTGCTATAGAGAAAGCTTAAGCTAAGATAGTATACTCTAATATCCTAATCTTCCTAATACTAGGTAGTAATTCTCTAACCTTAGATACTACTCTAACTTTAAGTACTATAGATCTCTTTATTTCTAGTATAGATTCTACTATAGAAGCTATTACTATTAATCCTTACTTAAATCTATCTTAGCCTAACCCTGTCTTTTCTAGTCTTAGTAATCTAAAGAGTAAATATTATCTTATTTTAAGTAGAGTATCTCTAACTCCCTTTAAGAAATATTATCTTAATTATTCTTTTAATAGTACTATTCTCTCTTAGCCTATATTAATATCTAACTTTAAAGACCTTATTATACTTTAAGTAGTTTAGAAGGATCTTACTTATTTCTCTAAGCTTATTAATAGAAAAATTTTAAAGCTTAAGGAAGTTCTTTACCTTAATAAAGTAGATAATAATAATAAAGAACTTAATCTAAAGAATAAGATATATTAGGATAAGTAACTTACTAGTCTTACTAGCCTTTAAGGTAGAGGTAGAGGCTAAGATAATTAAGTATTACTTCTATTAAGGAAGCTAATAAAGTTAAAGAAGCCTAGAAGATCCCTTTATTTAGCTATTTTCTTTTATATTTAGCTATTTTTAAGTAGTTTTAACTCTAATTAAATAGGTCTTTTTTCTTCTATCTAAATATTCTTATAATACTAGATAACTTATCCTTCTCTGATTACTCCTAATAAGTTAGAACCACTACTATAAATAGTCTATTAAAGTCTATATCTCTCCTATTAGCATCCTATTAGATTTAATTATTCTTTAATAAATTATATAGTATTCCCCTAATTAATTTATTATCTAAAGAAGTTAAGTTAATTTTACTCTAATTACTTCCTAGAGTTAACTCCTTTAGATAGTATATAGGGTAGCTAGTTTCTATTAGTATATTATTAATATATTTTTAAATCTTTATTTATTAAGTATATTACTTTATTAAGATATCCTCTTTTACCTACTTTAAATATACTCCTAAATATTTAGTAGATTCCTAATCCTTTTAAGTTATTTTTAAAAGTTTATTATATAAGAATAAGGGTTCTTTAACCTCTTTAAGTACCTTATATACTTTAATTAATATATAAAGTAATAATCCTACCTTCTATAGTTATTATATTAGTATAGCTAATATCTATAGTTTCTCTAGCTTATTATTAAAATTAGCTTCTACTAATTATTAGCTATTAATTAAGTTCTCTACTATATATCTATTAGGTTCTGAAATAGTGTATATACTAAGTAGGTGTAATTATTTAATCTTATATAGGTTAAACTATTTATATTAGAACTTCTAAGGGGATTTATTCTAAATAAGGACCTATTAATTTTTTATAAGATAAGATTCCTTTATATTACTATCTTAAATTAAGTTCTATTTAATTATATATACTAATAGCTTCTTATTAGCTAGGGATTATATATAATTAATATATTATAATTAAGTTTTAATACCTTAGGTAGTTAGTTAATTAGTTTATAGATAACTAGGTAGTAATAGATATATACTATAGAGAAGGTAAAATAGTAATAGCTTTATCTAGATATAGATATATACTTAAGTAGTAAAGATAGCTAGAGGTAGGTATTTATCTTATAGATATATTAGTTTACCTATAAGATACTTTATTAATATCTTTCCTAGTAAGCTATTTATATTTTCATTCTTACTATTTATTCTAGGATGGTTTAGAGTTATTATATAATATTTTACCTTAAGAATCTTAAGGTATACTGCTATAACTTAGGATAGAAGATTTAAATTATTATCTAAGAGTAGTTCCTTAAATACTCTATAATTAATAAAGATATTTTTATAGAGAAAATAGACTAATATATCCTCTTTTATATTAGGTATAGCTTTTACTATAACCTAACTAGTTATATAATTAATAGCTATGATAATCTATTAATTACTATTTAGTATTATAGGTAGATACCTAATAAGATTAATTCCCTAATATTTAAATAGATAAATATCCTTCTTTACTAAGTGCTGTGTAGCTTTATATTTAAGATTTAGTCTTAAAGGCTTTACTATTTAATAATTTAGATAGCTCTTAGTAATATCTTAGATATCTTTTTATATCATAGGCTACTAGGCATGGGTATAAATTGTGATATCAAACAGCATGTATATGACTTCAGGGAAGTCTATCAGATGTGCAATAATATCTAGTGATTATTATTACTATTTATATAGTTAGTTAGACCTTACATTCATTCTTAGCTTAGGTTAAAATATAAAAGACAGCTAGAATCCCTTAAAGTAAAGGAGGTATATATAGGGGTAGCTACTAGCTTACCTCCTACCCTTATACTTTTTAAAGACTCTACATCCTTAATAATAATAAATATCCTATCTAGTAGTATATCTAGATTAAGTAAATATATAATACTTAATTTCTAGGAAGATTTAAAACCTCTTATAAAGGATTAATCTAAATTATAGTAGCTTTAGTCTACTAACCCTTAGGAATACTATTAATAATTTAACTTTAATAAAAATCCCTTATATTAATCATCCCTAACTTAATAGAAAATATCTTAGATTAGTAAGTTTTTAACCTTCTTAGACTAATTAAGATATCTAAGAGGGTAATAATTTACTATAGGGATATCCTTATTAACTCTTCCCTATAGTAATATTATAAGTTATAGATATTATAGGTTATTAGAGTCTTTTAAATAGTAATAGATATAGGATTAATAATTAGACCTTAAAAAAAGATAAATTAGGAGTTATTAAAGTTATTTTAATAAGTTTAAATTAATATTAAAAATAATTAAATCTAACTTCTACTCTTAATTAGATATCATTCTTTACTTAATAAAAATAAATAATATTAAATCTATATCTTCTAGTATAGAGACCCCTTAAACCTAAGCTACTAATTATAGTAATAGCTTTAAGATAGAATATCTTTAACTCTAATAGTAATTTACTCTTACTACCTAGGGCATAAATAAAGATACCTAGGCTAAACTAATCTAGTTATATAAGTAGTTAGTTAAACTTCTCTAAGATTAGTATAACTATCTAGGTTATATCTATCTAGATAAGATTATAGAAGCTATAATTATTACTCCTAATTCTAATCCTCTCCCTACTATTACCCCTAAAATACTTAAGCTATATTAAAAGGTTTCTAACCTTAAACTAATCCCTATATATAATAATAAGTATAGTAAGGATGCTATAATAAAGTAGCTCTAGTAGATTAATAAATACTTTTATAATAAGTAAACTCTTACTTAGAAGGAAGCTACTAAACTTAAAAAGATTATAGTAGTTAAATATTATCTTATAGGCTAGGCTAAAGAGTAGTAAGATACTTATAAGTAAAAGACTAAATATAATCTAATAGCTATTATAATTACCCTTAATACTTTTAAATAGTGGATCTAAGATAACTTTAGGGAAATTAAAGAAGAGAATAAAAGATAGAAAGAGTATAAAAGGTATATCTAAGGAAATTAAACTATATAATCTTATATTACTTTCCTAATTAAAGCTATAGAATATATTAAATCTAGAATTCCTAATAATATATTAATCTAGAAGTTTATTACTAATTTAAAGCTAGTTTTACATGCTTACTAGGTAGAAGATTATAATAAACTAATTACTTTTAATAAAGTAATTTATTATTTTACTAAGTATAAGTAGGGAGTAGCCCTATATACTTAGGTCTAGCTTTAATCCTTTAGAGAAATTAATAATTATTAAATAGATTTAATAGATATTAATTTAAATGCCATTACTATATCTCCTAACTAACTAAGGAAAGGAATGCATAAATAGAAGGTATAATATTAAACTAATTAAGCTTACTTTAATTATAGATAGAAAGGCTATAATATTTAAGCTTATACTATACTAAACTAGCTATAATTAAATTATAAAAAGTAGTTAGGAAAAGTAATAGACTACTAGATATAGAAGTACTAGTTAGTTAACTATTATAGGCTTCTAAAGTTAAGGAATATAAAGTATTTAATAATCTTAAACTACTAAAGGATTATAATAATTCTAATAAGGATAGTAATAAGGAAAATTAGCTACTATAAGAAGGACTATTTAATATAATAAAGGTAGATTTAGAATAAGAAGATTATAATAGTATTAAGGCTTATTTAAATACCCTTAGATCTAATATTCTCTATTTCCCTACTATACTTAAAGCTTCTTAGATAGTAGTCTATCTCTAAATATTATTAGACTATAGCTCTAGTTATATATTTATTTTAAAATATCTAGCTAATTTATTACCTTCTTTATAGTTTTAATTTTAATAAATATCTAAATAACTACAGGTTTATCTACTAAATAGTAGATTTATATATATATCTAGTTAAATTTAAATTCTACTTAAGCTAGGTAATTAATACTATATTATTACTTCCTAGGTCCTTAAAATAACAGAGTATAATATTATCTTAGATTAAGATTAGCTAAAATATTTTAACCCTAATATTAATTAGGTTACTAGATAGATAGTTATTAAGGGATATAGAATAAAGTATATAATTATCTATCCTATTAATCTAAGAACCTAAATTAAGATTAATAAGAAAATCTCTCTTAATCTTATCTCTATAAAATAGCTTTAATATACTCTCTAGAAGAGTTGATAGGAAGCTTAGTTATATATTATTTAAGAATAGAAAGAGAGTAAAGAAATATTAACTAATCTATAATAATTAAGTCCTCTTCTAGCCTAATATAAAGATATATTTAGAGAAGAGTTAGTTATAG
>NW_025091217.1:1365444-1367586 GCF_018404265.1 Aspergillus viridinutans
TTATAAATAGGTAAATTATTAATTCTAAAGATAGCTTTTAATATATTATTTAGTAAGTTTAAGTAATTAGTAATACTATTTAGACTTTATAATACTCTAGTAATATTCTAGATAATAATAAATAGTATTATATAGGACCTTAACTTTATAATAGTATACTTTAATAATATCTTAATCTTCTTAGACTTAGAAGAGGAATATTAGAAGTATATTTAATAAGTACTTAACTAACTCTAAGAATATTAGTTATATATAAAACTCTCTAAATATATATTTACTAGGAGAGAAATRTAATTTTATAATTATATTATTAGTAATAGACTAGTTTAACTAATACCTACAAAGATTAAGGTTATAAAGATATAGCTAAAACTAATAAATATTTATAAAGTTTAATAATTCTTAGGACTAGCTATATATTATTACTAATTTATATATAAGTTTATAAGAATTATAGCTCCTCTTTATAAACTCCTAAAAAAATTAGATACTTTACTTTATAAAAGGAAGTTTTAACCTATAGTCTAGAATACTTAATATTAGTAAGTATTTATAATACTAAAGAATATAATAATTTATATATCTATTCTTAAGATTACTAATCCCTTACTACTATATTAAATCAAGACTAATGCATCTAAATAGGCTCTTAGTATAGTATTATTATAATAAGATAAAAAGGGATAGTGGCATCCTGTAGTATTTAATAGGTAAAAGCTTAATAATACTAAAAAGAACTATCCTATATATAAGAAGGAACTTCTTATAATTAAAGAAGTACTCTAATAATAGGACTACTATATTAATAATAGTTAGTCTATTATAATTATAATAGATTATAAAAGCCTTTAATATCTTACCTATATAAAGATATATTTAAAACATCTTATATATTAGATTAAAGAGTTTCAAACATATAATCTAGTTATTAAGTATTATAAAGGAACTAAAGCAGTTATCCCTAATATAATAAGTTATTAACTAGACTTTATTAAAGAAGGTCTAGTAAATTAAGTATAAATACCTACTTTTAGTCTATCTATAATATAGTTATAGTAGATAATTAGTAAAGAATATCTTTATATACTATTATATCTCTGTAAATTAGAATAGCACMTATTAATGGTCTTATTCTTGAAAGATGATAACCTAGATATATCTAATAATATTAAAATAAAAATCAAGACCTTAGCACTAAACTTTTAACTTAAAGTAGAATTTATTAATTAATAACCTACTAATTAACTATATTATCTTAATAAAGGTATTAAAACACTATATCTTAAAATTCCTTTTTAGAAGGACTTTATATCATAGCTTTATAACTAGTTTAGCTATCTAGCCTATCTAGCCTTACTTAGAGTGATTTATACCCATGCCTAGTGGCCCATAATATAAAAAGATATCTAAGATATTACTAAGAGCTATCTAAATTATTAAATAGTGAAGCCTTTAAGACTAAATCTAGAATATAAAGCCACACAGTACTTAGTGAAGAAGGGTATTTATCTATTTAAATATTAGGGAATTAATCTTATTAGGCATCTATCTATAATACTAAATAGTAATTAATAGATTATTATAGCTATTAATTATATAACTAGTTAGGTTATAGTAAAAGCTATACCTAATATAAAAGAGGATATATTAGCCTATTTTCTCTATAAAGATATCTTTATTAATTATAGAGTATTTAAGGAACTACTCTTAGATAATAATTTTAATCTTTTATTCTAAGTTATAGCAGCTTACCTTAAGATTCTTAAGGTAAAATATTATATAATAACTCTAAATCATCCTAGAACTAATAGTAAGAATAAAAACATAAATAGCTTGCTAGGCAAGATATTAATAAAGTATCTTATAGGTAAACTAATATATCTATAGGATAAATACCTACCTCTAGCTATCTTTACTACTTAAGTATATATCTATATCTAGATAAAGTTATTACTATTCTATCTTCTCTATAGCATATATCTATCATTACCTAGTTATCTATAAACTAATTAACTAATTACTTAAGATATTAAAACTTAATTATAATATATTAACTATATATAATCCCTAGCTAATAAGAAGCTATTAGTACATGTAATTAAATAGAACTTAATTTAAGATAGTAATATAAAGGAATCTTAT
>NW_025091217.1:1368361-1459125 GCF_018404265.1 Aspergillus viridinutans
TAATAAGTTAAATAGGGGAATACTATATAATTTATTAAAGAATAATTAAACTTAATAGAATACTAATAGGAGAGATATAGACTTTAAGAGACTATTTATAGTAGTAATTCTAATTTATTAGGAGTAATCAGAGAAGGATAAGTTATCTAATATTATAAGAATATTAAGATAGGAGAAAGAAGACCTATTTAAATTAAGTTAAAACTACTTAAGATAGCTAAGTATAAAAGAGACTAATTCTAAAAAGATACTAGTAAAATAATCTAGCTTCTTTAACTTTATTAACTTTATTAATAAGAGCTATACTTAATTATCTTAGTCTTTACCTTAGCCTAAAGATTATTAAGATTATCTTTAATATCCTTCTTAATAGTAGAAGCAACCTCACCCTAAAGGGCTATATTAGGATTATCTAATTTCTCTTTATCCTTATTAAGAGTAGCTTACTTTAAAGCCTCTATCTTAATAAGGACCCTAATCTACTTTTTAAATATCTTTTTAAAATAAATTAGATTATAGTGTACTATCTAGAGCTTATATAAATTATTCTAAATATCCCTAGTAATTAGTCAGGGTAGGATATTACTATTAAGAGGATTATTCTTCTAATATTTAATTAGAGTAGATAAAGAATCTATAGATAAAAGGTAATACTTTCCCTTATTTATTAAAGGAGTTAGAGATATAATACTTAAAGCAGGAGGGTAATTATCCTTTATTATACTTAAAATTAAAGTAATAGAGAGAGTATAAACCACTTCTAAAGTAAGCTTAGTAATAGAAAAATCTTACTCTACTTTCTTATTAGAAATAAAAGGATTATTAGAAGAAGCAGGCTAGGGCTAGGAACTATATCCTATAAAGAATATAAGATTCTCCTATATCTAAGCCTTCTTAATACTAGTTTAGTAGTATTTAAAACTAGATAAAGGGGTTAAAGTGGGTGCTATATAATAATTAGATTAATAGAGAGTAGGCTTCTTAGGAGCTTCTTTATTTATAATAGGAGAGAATACTATAATTATAGGCTCTAATCCCTTAAGAGGGGTAGTTAAAGAAGCTATAGACTTTCTAGAGGGTCCCTAACTTAAGGAAATTAGCTAATTCTAAACTAGTTCTCTACTATTAATTACTCTAAGACTATCTTATTATAAAATAGGACTATATATATTAGCTATGCCTAATATTAATTAGGAGAAGGAGAGATATATATCTAGTTTAGTATCCTAGAGAGATGCTTTACCTAGGTAGAAAGTATATTATAATTCTTTACTATATTATATATAATTTCTATATGCACCAGTATATAGTGCTTATAATTTATTATTTTTATTAGTAAATTCTAGAGATAAAATATAGGTCTAGAAGATGCCTTAACTATTCTTATATTAACTATAAGGTAAATACTCTTTACTATAAACTTAGAGGATTATAGCATCCTAATTATTATATAACTTAATTAGTTTCTATATTTCCTTGCTATTTTAAGTCAACCAGTTAAGGGGATAGATAGGATCTAAAAGGATTATATATAATTACTATATACTAGTTAAGGACTAACTAATCTTAGCTTTAGTAGTATAAACTACACCTACTCTATCTATAATATTAATTATAGTAAAATTAACAGGATTAGTATCACTTCCTAATAACTAGAGGAGATAAATATAATAGAGGAATAGAAGAGATTATAAGAGTTCTTTTATCTATATAAAGAGTAATAGGGCTAAGGGATAATATATTAAGGCTTACTCTATAAAATATTATATATAATAAGTATAAAAAGTTAAGGGTATTTATACCTAGGCTATATATACTAGTAGTAAATACTTACTTATTTACCTATACTTATTAGTTAATTCTACCTTTATTAATTTAATTATTTATATATATATATAAACAGTAATATTCACTATAATTCTTTATATACTACTTAAAGATTACTAATTACTTAGGTAACTTACTTATTAATATTACTAAGTAAGATAATCTAATTATACCTCTTATATTATAAATAAAGAATATACTTAGCTACTACTATAGTGATTTTAAAATAATAATATAAAGAATGATTCAGTTGATTCTATGGATTAATAATAAAGAAATAATGGTATCTAATGCTAGATCTGGAAATTAATATATCTTAGTAATAGTTATATCTATGTAGTTGATTTGCTAGGTGCTGACAAATTTCCTATAATATTAGCTAACTAAGAACTCCGCAGATGAAGTTTAATCTAAGCAGGGGAGGATGTGATATTAAATAGTATATATATAACTTTAGGGAAGTCTATTAGATATGTAATAATATCTAGTAATTATTATTACTATTTATATAGTTAGTTAGACCTTACATTCATTCTTAGCTCAGGTTGAAATATAAAAGATGGCTGGAATCCCTTGAAGTGAAGGAGGCATATACAGGGGCAGCCACTAGCTTACCCCCTACCCTTGCACTCTTTGAAGACTCCATGTCCTTAATGACAATGAATATCCCAAAATTACTCTAAGTAAGGCTAGATAGGCTAGATAGCTAAACTAGTTATAAAGCTATAATATAAAGTTCTTTTAAAAGAGAATTTTAAGATATAGTATTTTAATACCTTTATTAATATAATATAGTTAATTAATAGGTTATTAGTTAATAAATTTTACTTTAAGTTAAAAGTTTAGTGCTAATATCTTAATCTTTATTTTAATATTATTAGATATATTTAGATCCTTACCCTTTAGAAATAAGATTATTAATAGATGCTATTCTAGTTTATAGAGATATAATAGTATATAAAGATGTTCTTTACTAGTTATCTACTATAACTATATTATAGATAGACTAAAAGTAGGTATTTATACTTAATTTACTAGACCTTCTTTAATAAAGTCTAGTTAATAACTTATTATATTAGGGATAACTACCTTAGTTCCTTTATAATATTTAATAACTAGATTATATATTTAAAACTCTTTAATCCAATACATAAGATATTTTAAATATATCTTTATATAGATAAGATATTAAAGGCTTTTATAATCTATTATAATTATAATAGACTAACTATTATTAATATAGTAGTCCTATTATTAGAGTACTTTTTTAATTATAAAAAGTTCCTTCTTATATATAGGATAGTTCTTTTTAGTATTATTAAGCTTTTATCTATTAAATATTATAAGATACTACTATTCTCTTTTATCTTATTATAATAGTACTATACTAAGAGCCTATTTAGATGCATTAGTCTTAATTTAATATAGTAATAAGGGATTAGTAATCTTAAGAATAGATATATAAACTATTATATTTTTTAGTATTATAAATACTTACTAATATTAAGTATTCTAGATTATAGATTAAAACTTCTTCTTATAAAGTAAAGTATCTAATTCCTTTAGGAGTTTATAAAGAGGAGCTATAATTCTTATAAACTTATATATAAATTAGTAATAGTATATAGCTAGTCCTAAGAATTATTAAACTTTATAAATATTTATTAGTTTTAGCTATATCTTTATAACCTTAATCTTTACAGGCATTAGTTAAACTAGTCTATTACTAATAATATAGTTATAAAATTATATTTCTCTCTTAATAAATATATACTTAGAGAGTTTTATATATAACTAATATTCTTAGAGTTAGTTAAGTACTTATTAAATATACTTCTAATATTCCTCTTCTAAGTTTAAGAAGATTAAGATATTATTAAGATATACTACTATAAAGTTAAGATCTTACATAATACTATTTATTATTATCTAGAATAATATAGAAGTATTATAAAGTCTAAATAATATTACTAACTACTTAAACTTACTAAATAATATATTAAAAGCTATCTTTAGAATTAATAATTTACCTATTTATAATTACTAATAACTAGAGAGGAGATTAAGCTTTAAAAGATACTTAGCTTAACCTACTTAATCTAGAAGTTCTTAAATTCTTAGTAGTAGATAGGTATTCTTTATAATTACCTTATTAAGTAAATAGTAGTTAATATAGAATTACTATTTTCTATCTAGCTTTAGAATAATTACTACTAAAAAACCCTAAGCACTAGCTAATAAATAAATAACTACTTTTTTTAAAAGCTCTTTAACTTGCCTTTTTATCTTACTAAACTTTTCTAGTAACTAAGGGTAAGAGTTAATATTTATTAGTAGTAAATCTTCTATATTAATATAGTATTCTAAGGATTAAACTAGAGGTATTTCTATAACTAACTCTTCTCTAAATATATCTTTATATTAGGCTAGAAGAGGACTTAATTATTATAGATTAGTTAATACTTCTTTACTCTCTTTTTATTCTTAAATAATATATAACTAAGCTTCTTATTAACCCTTCTAAAGAGTATATTAAAGCTATTTAATAGAGATAAGATTAAGAGATATTTCTATATTAATCTTAATTTAAGTTCTTAGATTAATAGAATAGATAGTAATATACTTTATTCTATATCCTTTAATAACTATCTATCCTATAACCTAATTAATATTAGGGTTAAAGTATTTTAGCTAATCTTAACCTAAGATAATATTATACTCTATTATTTTAAGGACCTAGAGAGTAATAATATAGCACTAATTACCTAGCTTAAGTAGAATTTAAACTTAATATAATATATATATAAATCTGCTATTTAGTAGATGAATCTATAGTTATTTAGATATTTATTAAAATTAAAACTATAAAGAAGGTAATAAATTAGCTAGATATTTTAAAATAAATATATAACTAGAGCTATAGTCTAATAATACTTAGAGATAGACTACTATCTAAGAAGCTTTAAGTATAGTAGGGAAATAGAGAATATTAGATCTAAGAGTATTTAAATAAGTATTAATATTATTATAGTCTTCTAGCTCTAAATCTATTTCTATTATATTAGATAGTCCTTCTTATAGTGGCTGATTTTCCTTATTACTATTATTATTAGAATTATTATAATTCTTTAGTAATTTAAGATTATTAAATACTTTATATTCCTTAACTTTAGAAGCCTATAATAGTTAACTAACTAGTACTTCTATATCTAGTAGTCTGCTATATTTCCTAACTACTTCTTATAATTAGATTATAGCTAGTTTAGTATAGTATAAGCTTAGATATTATAGCCTTTCTATCTATAGTTAAAATAAGCTTAATTAGTTTAATACTATGCCTTTTATTCACATGTTCCCTTCTTAGGTTAATTAGGGGATGTAATAATAGTATTTAAATTAATATTTATTAGATCTATTTAATAATTATTAATTTCTCTAAAGGATTAAAGCTAGACCTAAATATATAGGGCTATTCCCTATTTATACTTAGTAAAATAATAAACTATATTATTAAAAGTAGTAGGTTTATTATAATCTTCTACCTAGTAAGTATATAGAACTAGCTTTAAATTAATAATAAACTTCTAGATTAGTATATTATTAGGAATTCTAGATTTAATGTATTTAGTAGCTTTAATAAGAGAAGTAGTATAAGATTATATAGTTTAATTTTCTTAAATATATCTCTTATACTCTTCCTAATATTTATTCTCTCCTCTAATCTCTCTAAAATAGTCTTAGATCTATTATTTAAAAGTATCTAAGATAGTTATAATAGCTATTAGATTATATTTAACCTTCTATTTATAAATATCTTACTACTCTTTAGCCTAGCCTATAAGATAATACTTAACTACTATAATCTTTTTAAGTTTAGTAGCTTCCTTCTAAGTAAGAGTTTACTTATTATAAAAATATTTATTAATCTACTAGAGCTACTTTATTACAGCATCCTTACTATACTTATTATTATATATAGAGATTAGTTTAAGGTTAGAAACCTTCTAATATAGCTTAAGTACTTTAGGAAGAATAGTAAGAAGAACTATAGAGTTAGAAGTAGTATTTATAGCTTCTATAGCCTTATCTATATTAATATAATCTAGATAGTTATACTAGTCTTAGAGAAGTTTAACTAGCTACTTATATAGCTAGATTAGCTTAGCCTAGGTATCTTTATTTATGCCCTAGGTAGTAAGAGTAAACTACTATTAAAATTAAAGATATTCTATCTTAAAGCTATTACTATAATTAGTAGCCTAGGTTTAAGGGGTCTCTATACTAGAAGATATAGATTTAATATTATCTATTTTATTAAGTAAAGAATAATATCTAATTAAGAGTAGAAGTTAGATTAATAATTATTAATATTAATTTAAACTTATTAAAATAACTTTAATAACTCCTAATTTATCTTTCTTTAAGGTCTAATTATTAATTCTATATCTATTACTATTTAAGAGACTCTAATAGTCTATAATATCTATAACTTATAATATTACTATAGAGAAGAGTTAATAAGAATATCCCTATAGTAAATTATTACCCTCTTAGGTATCTTGATTAGTCTAAGGAGGTTAAAAGCTATTAATCTAAGGTATTTTCTATTAAATTAGGGATAATTAATATAAGGGATTTTATTAAAGTTAAATTATTAATAGTATTCTTAAGGGTTAGTAAACTAAGGCTACTATAGTTTAGATTAATCCTTTATAAGGGGTTTTAAACCTTCCTAGGAATTAAGTATTAAGTATTTACTTAATCTAGATATACTACTAGATAGGATATTYATTATTATTAAGGATATAGAGTCTTTAAAGAGTATAAGAATAAGGGGTAGGCTAGCAGCCACCCTATATATATCTCCTTTACTTTAAGAGATTCTAGCTGTCTTTTATATTTTAATCTAAGCTAAGAATGAATGTAAGGTCTAACTAACTATGTAAATAGTAATATTAGTCACTAGATCACACCTGAGATGGCTTCCCTGGAGCCATATGTCTGCTGTCGATATCACAATAGTATTCCTAGTATAATCACCTCAGATCATAGTCTGTAGTTTATTAGTAAGTTCTAGAAATACTTTTATAAATAGCTTAGTATCTAATAATATCTTTTAATAGCCTTTTACCTGCAGATAGATAGCTAGATTAAATAAATAAATATAATATTAGAAGTATACTTATAGAACTTCTATAACTATGCCTAGACTAATTAGAAATTATTACTACTAATAGCCTAGCTTACTATTAATAATTAAGATATTATAAGTATAGGAGTTAGCCTATTCTTCTTAGATTATAGCTATAATATTAAGCTATTAGAGGTTAAAAAACTAGACTATAAAGCTACTACTAGTAATAAGGCCTATTTACTAAAAGCTAGGGCTAAGGTAATTATAATAAAGATAAGAGAAGCTACTAATATAGCTTAGTTAGAGCTAGCTACTATATAGTAGTACTAGGAGGAGTACTTAAACTACTCCTAACTATTAAGTCTATAGTATATAGTTAAGTTAAAAGTATAGCTAGACCTATAAAATATCTAAATAGACTATCTAAGCTATAAGCTAGATATATAATATATAAAGTTTATAGTACTTAAAGCTATTAGCTTATATATATACTAGTTAGATACTCCCCTAAGGGTATATAATATATTTTATATTAGTCTTTTATATCCTGCTATAAATAATCTATTTCTAAGCTAGTTAAATAGTAATTACTAGCTACTAGCTATGCTAGTTAATAATAATACTAAGTTTATAGTTAAGGAGATATTACAGGAGTATAAGAAGAGGGTTAGATAAGGCTATTAAAAAGAGTATCTTATTAAATAGGTAGGCTATAAATAACCTATATAGGAACTAGCTATTAACTTTATTAATATAATAATACTTAATGCTTAGGAGGTATACTAGTCTTAATCTAAAGAGGGGGGTAATATAGCAGGCAGGGCCTGCTAAATGCTTATACTTACTAAGCCCTTATAATCTACCTTAGGTACTAGCAAACCCCTATCTAGTTAGGATAGTAGTAGTTATATACTCTTACTTACTATTCACACACTCCTTTTTATATTTAGCTACCACAGCCCTAGTTAGAACTCTTCAGTGATTTCTTACTGTCCAAATCTAGGTTATAGATTTACATGGCTTCTAGCCCGTGACATGTGTTAAAAATACTTCTACTAGGCTATCTTAATTAGTAGAGTAATTAGAACTATAAGAGCACCTATAGAAATACTCTCTATTAAGTAGTAGATAGTGTGATAGTAGTAATGCCTTTATAGTTAAACTAATTACTAAGGTGCAAGCATCTCGCACCCCAGCAGCTGATGATATCTTTATGGGTCATGTGCTACCCACGTGACCCCTGCAGTTCGGCTATGTACAGGTTCGGTGCCTAAGAGAATCTAGGTCATAGAATGGCCTCTGCATACACCTAATTTAAACCTAATTAAACACCTCTGGAACCTCCTAAAGAAGAAGCTTTTACAGCTCTATCCTGGACTCTTCTTAGGAGGCAGATCCAAGGTAGATTAGACCTAATTTTACAATGCTATTATCCGTGCCTTTGGCTCACCCTCACCGCTTCTGCGTTGAGGGTGCGCCTCACCAAATCCACTATTCTCACTGAATCCACCATTTTTCAATATTTTAACTATTTGAATCTATTCCAACCACCAAACATACCTAAATCTTCTAAAATTAATGAATCTTACCTCCTTAAGGCCTGCGAGGCCGCTTAGGCCTAAAAAAAACTGAATATCTCTAAGATTATATGTGAATATAGTATTCCTTATGCTACCCTATGTAATTATGTTAAGAAGGGTGTACACTCTTAATTTACTAATAAACTAGTTAATAAAGTACTTTAGGGATACCAGGAGGAAGCCTTAATACAGTGGATAGTCTGTATATGTAATTAGAATATGCTAGTGATGCCTAAGCTACTAGAAGAGTATGTAAATCAGGCACTTTAACATGCAGGGGAATCTAGACAGGTTAGTAAGATGTAGGTATATTACTTTAAGAAACAACTCCCAGAACACCTCAATCTAGGCCTAGTGAGGCAAAATACAAAGGAATTAAAGTATATCCAGGCTGAGGATACTGGTTTGCTAGCATATTAGTATAATTAGCTTATAAATGTGATTAAAGATACTCTGGCATGATTAGTATATAACTTTGATGAATGTGGATTCCAACCTGGTGAAGGTAAATCTAGGAAGGTTATTAGTTTAAAAGGCAAAGTCCCTGATCTAGCTGAATCTAAGAGAGGAGAGAATATTATAGCTATTAAATATATTACTATAGATGGATGGTAGATAGATCCCTAGTTTATCTTTAAAGGTAAGATTCTAATAATTCTTCCCTTTAAATACTAATCTATTCTTGCTTCCTAAAGGCAACAGAATCTTTATGGAAACCTAGTTTAATAAGAGTGAGGCCTTACTACTAGATACTATAATAGTAACATCTCCTAACAGCTAGATATCAGATAAGCTAGCTGTTTAATGGCTTTAAAGCTTTATTAAGGCGATAAATGAATATACAAAGAGGGGGGAGAAAAAGATACTTATATTTAATAGCTATAGCTCCTACCTTACTGTTAAATTCTTATAGATCTGTAAAGATAATAGCATCATTCCCTTTAGATTCCTTTCTTATATAACACATCTTTACTAGCTATTAGATAGCAAGCTATTCTTAAGCTATAAGCAATACTTCTACTATATAAATAATAAGCTATCTTACTAGGCTGGTGAGCTAGTAGGGAAGTTAGAATTCTTATAAATAATTAGACTAGTACAGGAGAAGGCTTTTAACTAATAGATTATCTATGAGGCCTTTAAAGATCATGGAATCTGGCTAGTTAATAATAAGATAGCTAACAATCTTGCTATCTAATTATAGGAAGGAATTCTGAATATCTATATACCTAATCTTAATAAGATAACTCCCTCTACACCACCCTCTCAGCCACCTTCTTCATCTAGTATTAATATCTCACCTCCGCGGATGATTCAGGCCCTTAAGAAGAATTAGGTAAAGCTATCCAAACATACAGATCTCCTTATACTAAAGCTATAGCAGAATCTTAACTAGATATTTAAATATAATTAAATTACTACAGAGTACCTAGCTATAGTAAATAATACTATTAGTTAAATTAGGGCTGTGCAAGCCCCTTTATAGTACTAATATACTAAGCAGCAGGTTAAGCCGCTTAGCCAGGAGGGTATATTAAAATTATAAGATGTAAATTAGTTAATTACTTCTAGGAAGGCCAAAGATGCTGCTATATAAGAGAGATATTTATAAAAGTAATAGGAGAAAGTACATAGATACCTACCACCACTAGCATCTACATAAGAGAATGAGGTATTAAATGCATTAGCAGAGGTAGCAGATGAGAATTGTAGCGGGCAGGGCCTGCTGAATGCTCAAGCCTACTAGGCACTCGTGATCTGCCTCAGGCACCAATAAACTCCTGTCCAGTGGGGACACTAGTAGTCACATGACTCTTGTAGTAATTAATATAGTAATTAATCTTATTATGTAATCTCACCCACTATTTATACACTCCTTTTTATATTCAGCCGTCATAGCCCTAGTTAGAACCTTTCAGTGATTTCTTACTATCTAAATCTAGGTTATAGATTTATTAGGCTGCTAGCCTGTGACATTAGAAATTACTCCTACTAGACAGTCAGACAGAGCTAGTGATAGATAACCAGATGAACCAGATAAATCAGATAAACCAGATGAACCAGATGAACCAGACAAACCAGACAGACCAGATGAACTAGATAAACCAGATAAACCAGATAAACCACAGAACCAAACAGAATAACTAAAACAGATAATATAGATAGTATAGATAGTATAAGTTATAACAACACATTATTACAGATATTAATATTGCTAGAAGGACCTAATAAAGAATGCATATAATAATAGAATACTGCATAGGTAGACCCTATGGCCTAAATAGCTTAATAGTTATAGGAGATTATAGATTAAATAGCTTAAATAGAAGTATAGTAGATAGCTACCACTCCCTAGCTAGATATCACTACCTAGATAACCTCTATAGTGCCTACTCCCGCCACCACCCCTATAAATAAACCACTAAGAAGGCTGAAACTAATTCTACCTAATCCTAACTAATATAATAGTATTAATAAGGCTGTGTATAATATCTTCTACTCTAATCTATTAAGGAAACTAGAAGTTAACTATTTTATATTTAGTAGCTACTATAATTATATATAGTATACCTTTACTAGGCTTAAGGATTAAGCTACTACTATAATAAGCCCCTAGATAGACTAGTATACCTAGAACTATACTATAACTAGAGCTAATTTAGATTATATAATTAGCTAGCTTAACCTTATATTCTAGGATAGGAATTATATAGAGAAAGCTATAGAAGAGCTATACTACCTATAATAAAGTAGTTACCCCTTTAGTAATATATTAGTAGACTTTAACTAGCTACTAATAGAGGCAGAAGGCTATAGCTAGACTAATAATATAAAGTAAACCTTTATTAATAGTACCCTAAATATAAAGATATAGATATAGCTCTTTAGTATAGCTAAGGAAGCAAGCTTTAAAGGCTACTACTAATAGCTATAGATAATTATAGACTAAATTAAAGCCTTCTATGTGTAAGGAGTAGCCTAAGCTAAATAGTATAAGAAGGATATATAAGCTATAAGCTATAGTTATATTATCTATATTCCCATACCTCTAATAAATCTAGTCCTAAGCTTACTAAGCCCTAGTAATCCTATAGATTAAGAACTAACTACTGCAACCCTAGCTTACTAATATTAGTATATAAAATAGGTTAATAAGGCTAAGAGGTCTTATTACTATACTAAAAAGAGATACCTATGCTGTGAGGCCTTAGACTATATAATTAAGAGGTGTTAGTACCTAGATACTATTCCTCTATAGAGTAGAGAAGTAAAACTATCCTAAGCTTCCTAAGCTATTAGGCCCCTACTTAAAGATAATAAGCTAGATATATAAGCTCTAGAGCTTACTAATAATATAAGTAAGTTAGAAAACTAGCTACTTCTATAAAAAGACTCTTACAGGGGCTAGTTAAATAGTTAATATAACTAAAAAGCTAGTACTATCTATGTCCTAAGAAAGAAGATATACTTATTAATTACTAGTAGTTTTAAAAGACTGTTAGATTTAATATTCTAGAATTTATAGTATCTAGTATAATTAATAAGGAATATAATTATTAAATCCTACCTAATATAGGATGTACATCTTATATAGTTATAGCTAAATACTTTATATAGAAGCTATAACTAGAGTAGATTAAGATTAAGCCTATTAATCTAGAGAACTATACTAATATAATAGGAAGTATTATCTTAATAATTACTTACTTCTCCCTAGATATTAGTAGTAACTACCAGCACACAGTCTATACATATATAGTGCTAAAGCTAGGTAATAAGACTAACTTAATCTTAGGGATCCTCTAGATGAAGGACTAGAGAGTAATAATAGAAGCTAAAGAGCCTTAGCTACAGCTTATAAATAGATCTATAGTTAAAAGTATTAAGAATAAACTAAAGCTAGGGGTGAAATAGATTAGTGCCTAGAGATTTACTATCTATAACTAATAGTAAAGAAAGAATAAGACTATATAGATCTTTACTATTAGTATTTAAGATATTAAGAAGGCCTTATAGGTTAAGAAGCATACTAACCTAGCTATAAAGTTACTAAAGTACTACTATAAGTTTCTTAATATATTTAATTAGAAGAAGGCTGATGAGCTGCTACTATACTATCTAGATATAGATTACTAAATTAAACTTATTAAGAATAATAAGAAGAAGTTAATAGAACCCCTATAGGGGCTATTATATAGTATATTATAAGGAGAACTCTTAGTGCTATAAAAAATATTAATAGAACTACTAGAGAAGGGCTTTATCTATATTAGTAGTTCTATAGCTATAGCACTAGTGCTATTTACCTATAAGCCTAGAGGTGGTTTATAATTCTATATTAACTATTATATACTAAATATAATTATAAAGAAGGACTAATACCTACTCCCCTTAATTAATAAGACCCTAGAATATATCTTAAAGGTAAAGTAATTTACTAAGCTAGATATAATTACTACTTTCTATAAGATTTATATTACCCTAGGAGATAAATAGCTAACTACTTTCTATACTTATTTTAGCTTATTTAAATAGCTAGTTACCCCCTTTAGCATGGCAAATACACTAAGCACTTTCTAGTAGTATATTAACTAGACCCTTTAGGACTTCCTAGATGAATTTACCTCTATATATATTAATAATATACTAATCTTTATAGATAGTTCTCTTACTAAGTATTAGCTATATATCTAATAGGTGCTAGAGCACCTAAAGAATATAGGACTATAGCTAGATATTAATAAATATAAATTTAAGGTAAAGAGTACTAAATATCTTAGATTTATAGTAGAAGCTAGTAAGGGCGTGTAGATAGACCCTACTAAGATAAAGGTAATATTAGAATAGCAGGCCCCTACCTCTATATATAGTATGTATTTATTCCTAGGCTTTATAAACTTCTATTAATAGTTTATATAGGACTTCTTAGATATAGTATAACCCTTAATAGTATTAATACATAAGGGAGCCCCCTTTATATAGGGAGATAAGTAAATAAAGGCCTTTAAACTACTAAAGGAGATATTCACTACAGCCCTAATTCTTATATAGTTTAACCCTAATAGAAAGATAGTAGTTAAGATAGATGCATCTAACTAGGTGATAGAAGCTACTCTATCTTAGTATAATAATAATAGTATACTAAGGCTAGTTACTTATATCTCTAAGAAGAATACATCCACAGAGTATAATTATAAAATCTATAATAAGGAGTTACTAGCTATTATTAATACTCTTAAGGAGTAGGAGTTAGAATTAATTAGCTTACTATAATTTAAGCTTATTATAGACTACCATAACCTTAAATACTTTAAGATAGTCCACAGGCTTAATAAATAATAGATATATTAGTTATATATCTTAAGCTAATTTAACTATAAGTTATACTACTAGCCTAGGAAGCTTACTGCATGCCTAGATGCCCTATTATATAGGGAGCAAGATATACTATAGGATATAGATAATAATAGACTTAAGGTATATAACTATTATTTAGTACTGCTTAAGGTTATCACTAGCTAGGCACATGCATAAGTATTTTATAACTATAAAGTGGTGTCTAACCTAGATATAAGGTTACTAAATAAATATAATAATTAATTACCTTTGCCTCTAGAAGAATACTAGAGGGAAGCTATACTAGATAATATTAATCTATAGAAGATGCACCAGGCTGTAGAGAAAGAGGCTATATAATTTCTAAAGAAGCTTAGCATCTAAGTATTAATTACTAAATATTTAATATTACTAAATAATTATCTACTATACTAAGGCTAAAAATAGGTCCCTAATTCTGAACCCCTATAAATAAGGATTCTATAAGAGACCTATAACTTAGTATTAATAGGCCACCCTAGAAAGAATATACTATATATAATAATTACCCAGAACTTCTACTGGCTGGAGCTCTCTGCAGATATCTAATAATTTATAAAGAATTATAATAAGTATAGCACTAATTATATATAGTATAAGTAGTATTAGGGGCTATTAAAATCTTTACTAATCCTAGATTATAAGTAGTAAGAGATTACTATTAACTTTATTACTAAACTACTAACCTCTAATAGATATAAAGATATAATAGTAATAGATAATAAACTTAGAAAGGGCATAATCTTAGTGCCCTATAAATAGATAGACTCTAAGATAGTAGCATAGCTACTAATTAATTAATTTATTAGGTATTATAGCATTCCTAGTATAATTACTTTAGACTATAGTCTATAGTTTATTAGCTAGTTCTAGGAGTACTTTTATAAATAACTAGATATCTAATAACATCTCTTAACAGCCTTCTACCTATAAACAGACAGGCAGATTAAATAAATAAATATAATATTAGAGGCCTACCTTAGGAACTTCTATAATTATGTATAGACTAATTAGAAGTTATTACTACTAATAGCCTAACTAGTAATTAATAGCTAGAATATAATAAGCATAGGAGTTAGCCCATTCTTCCTAGATTATAGATATAATATTAAACTATTAGAGATTAAGAAGCTAGACTATAAGGTGGCTGCTGCCTATATAACCTATTTACTAAAGGCTAAGGCTGAAGTAATTATAATAAAAATAAGGAAAGCTACTAATATAGTATAGTTAGAACTAGCTATAGCCTAGTAGTACTAAGAAGAGTATTTAAACTACTTCTACCTAGCAGCCCTATAATATACTATTAAATTAAAAATATAGTTAGACTTATAGAATATTTAAATAGATTACCTAAGTAGGAAGCTTAATATATAGTATATAAAGTTTATAGTGCTTAAAGCTATTAGGTTATATACTTACTAATTAGATATACTATCTAGTATATATAATATATTCCATATTAGTCTACTACATCCTACTGCTAGTAATCTATTTCTAAGCTAGTTAAACAGTGATTACTAGCTGCTAGCAGTCCTAGTTAATGGTAAAGCAGAATATACTATTAAGGAGATCTTATAGGAGCATAAGAAATATATTAGATAAGGCTATTAAACAGAGTACCTTATTAAGTAGGTAGGCTATAAGCAGCCTACTTAGGAGCTAGCTATAAACCTTACTAATATAGTAGTGCTTACTGTGTGGGAGGCATACCAGCCTTAATTTAGAGGGGGGGATAGTATAGTAGGCAGGGCCTACTAAATACTTAAGCCTACTAGGCACTCACAATCTGCCTTAGGCACTAATAAACTCCTGTCTAGTAGGGACACTAGTAGTTACATAACTCTCATAGTAATTAATGTAGTAATTAATCTTATTATATGATCTCACCTACTATTTGCACACTCCTTTTTATGTTCGGCTGTCACAGCCCTAGTTAGAACCTTTCAGCGATTTCTTACCGTCCAAATCTAGGTTATAGATTTATTAGGCTGCTAGCCCGTGACAAGAATAGTCATATTTTTTAGATAGACAGCCCCTAGTGTAGCCTCAAAATCATGATTTCTATCGAAAAATGGTGGATTCAGTGAGAATGGTGGATTCGGTGAGGCGCACCCTCAACGCGGAAGCAGTGAGGGTGAGCCAAAGGCACGGATATAGAGGCATGGGATGCTATCCCTCATTCCCTCAGGAGAAGATTGATAGTCTAATTTGCTCAATGCCATATAGATTATGTGCAGTTTACCAGGCAAAGGGATGGTATATTAAATATTAATATCTACTATCCCCTAGTTTATTATTATGTACTAGAATAGTATGGTGGTTGAGAAATATGGGATTAAAAATGGTCGAATTTTTCGATTTTTTAGAGTGTCCGGATACTTTTGACCTCTTAGTTTATTACTAAACCTCATATAGTCATTGTGCTTGAAGGACATTAGCTATCTAGATTATCTATTATTTAGGGGTGTCATTCCCTTATTTATTAATAATATTTAGTAATAGCTTCCATTCTGTCTCTGCTATTGGGATTGGTTTTTATATATATTATATATATATATATGAAACCTCATAATAGAACTTTGCACTCTTGGCATTTGCTCTGCTCCGGTAAGTTATCNGGTTATATATATATATATGAAACCTCATAATAGAACTTTGCACTCTTGGCATTTGCTCTGCTCCGGTAAGTTATCGTAATGCTAGTTCTATAAGGGACACTGTGTTCCCCCCTTTAAAATAATATTCAACTACTTCATCTGTATTAACTAACTAATAACAAGACATTTTGATTTCTTTTAACCCACACTATGCACTTTATTAATTTGCCAATCCTTGCTTTTTTAGCTTTGAGCTACTTCACTCTTGATGTTGTTGCAGAGTCCGGCTACAATGAAACTTGTGATAGTATTAAACTTCATCAGTTTGATTATTTTCCATATTGGAGAATTTCCGCCAGTTGCAAACATAAAGGACTAGGCTCCGACACAAACTGGTTCAATATAGATACATGTTTTGCCAATGATCATGGTAAACTCATTGCTAAGATTAAGTAAGGTCTCTTCTTTACTATCTATAATTATATCTCTATACCTCTTTACTCTCTCTTCACCTAGTTACCTGCTTCTTCTTTTACTATATTTCTTAACTTAATCTCTCTTGCTAACATATATCTATAGTGGTAAATTCAGTCATAGCTGTTACAATATATATATGAGTGACACTCTCCTCTCTGCCACTTGTGACAATGGTAAAAGAGGCAACAATAGTGCTTCAATTGAAACAAGTTTGTCTCTATATTAATCACCAGTACTAGTATGGCTATTAATAATAGTGAACAGATAATTACATCGGAAATGCTGATGGGATAATGAAATGTTTTGGGCAACCCGAATAAGCAGTCTTTGGTATGTACTAGCATTGGTATACATGGGATTAAAATCATACTGCAACCATCTTCTTCCCAAGACTTTTATGAAAAAGGAGGTAAATGAACAGGATACCAGCACGTGAGTCCCGAGTCACGGCTTAGGATAATGCTGGACATAACGCGGAAAAGCATTCCTGATCTCAATCAGTATATATTTTACAGAAATTCAAGAGCTTTGAAGGAAGCAAGCGAGCAATCTTTTATGGATAGTGAGCTATCTTAGAGTGAAGAGTTATTGCATGCGAAAGGCATTTAGAATATGTGCCATATGCTTGTACTCTAATCGGTCCATGGGTTATTAGGAACAAGCGAATCAGCTTTAGAAGTATTCCATTGCAGGCTGATAAGAATGTATATTAGGGACATTGACATTGACATCCAAGATGCAGTTGAAGCCTGTCAACTGATGCAGTCATCCATTATCCGTCGTTCAAAAGGACCATCCGAACCCGAATGGATCTATAAGGAGCAGGAAGGGGCCATCGAGATAACATGTCGCAATAATACAAATGACAGGGTATGGAAAAATAAGGGATAAAAGAAGAACGTGCTTTTAAGGACCGGCAATAAAAATGCCAGACCAAATATCATAATGAATTGATTGCACATGGGCATGAGGTCAAATCGATTATCTACGACTTCTTGGGGCAGCATTGGCCCTTTTGGGCGCATTCCTCGCCGCATTCAAGAAGACACGCCTGAGGATCTCCTTCTCGGAAGCTTGGGGCTAGACTTGGCAGCTTGCTGGACCCGGAGGGCTCATCATTGCTTCCACGAGACGATGAAGGAAGCGCTTGATTGTCCTCCGCGTCGCTGTCCGGGGCGAACTCGGGCTGGATCGTGGACGAATGGATTCCGTAAGCATGTAGACATTTCCTCACCTGCCTGGCAAGACGCATGTAACGCTCAGATCCTTCGCCCTTGATCTCCGTGTCCACCTGGATGTGCATCGAAGCAACAAGCTTAGTGTCACTTAATTGCCACACATGCAAGTGATGGGATCCAATGACGCCAGGAAGACGCTCGATATCTTCTTTGATGTGATCGATACTCAATCCTGCAGGGACTGCTTGCAGAAGGATCCGAGACGCGGCCTTGCAGAGCGGAATTGCAGAGCAAAGGATGATCACTGTAATCACCAAAGAGATACCAGGATCGACGTAGAACCGCCATGAGTAGTTGGTCAACCAAATAATCAAAGCCGAAACGATCACACCGATATTGCCGAGGGCATCGCCCATGACGTGAAGGAAGACCCCGCGCATGTTGAGATCGTGTCCATGTGCATGAGTATGCTTGCCTTCCTTGGGTTTTGGTTGTGCGTGGTTGTGGAACTTGTGGATGTCGTCGTCACCTGTGGGTTCTGGCTGCTTGTGAGCTGTATCGCTCTCATCGGTGTAGTTGGTCGCTCTGTCCTTGCTGCCAAGAAGATTTGTTCGCTCCGTCGGCTGACCGTCACCCTCGTCACCTTCTCGCTGGTCACTGTCCGATTCGGAAGACACGTCATCGAAGCGATTCCGACTGGCAGCAATGATTTCCTGTCTCATCGTAGCTGGGTGAACCTGAATGTCTTCAACACCCAAGATGCCGCGCCCGGTCCCAGTGCTGTATCGACGAGAACTGCGTTGAGTGTCCAGAGTCCGGCGTCTTCGTGAGAAGGGAGAAGAAGGTTCGGTACCAGCTTTTGCATCGTCGCGCTTTTACATCAGTTAGCCAGAGGAGTGTAGATAACGGATGGGGAGTAATCACGGTAGCTGTAGAAGACCGCTTGTCCGCCAAGGTGGATTCCCCATGATTATGACCAAGCCCTTGTTCCGCCGCATCGACTTCTTCGATATCTTCGTTCGAATGGTCCTCGCCATGTCCATGACCGTGAGAGTGGTCATGAAAGAGGACGAGACCAAGTATATTCGATAGAAGGCCCAAGCATCCAACAATGCAGACCAACTTCGGATTTTTCACTTCTTGGGGCTCGACGAGTCTCTGGATTGCTTCGAGGAAAATGGACAAACACAGGGCGACAAGGAAGACACCGTTCACCAAGGCACCGAGAGTTTCCGCACGTTGCCACTATGACGGAGAAAAAGATTAGCCTCGCTCCTGCCGATCTGATCGCATAGGCGAAAAATATGGGAAAATCTTACCCCGTAGGTGTACATCTTCGACTTGGTTTCCTGATTGGCGACTTTGACAGCCCATAATCCGACCAATAACGATATGACATCATTCAACTTTGCAAAATCAGTATGTGGTTCATGGGTAATCTCAGGTAGTCTCTCCAGAATCAAGGGCTCACCATATGAAAAGAGTCGGCCACGAGAGCGAGCGAATGAACCGCATAACCTACGAATGGCATCAGTCAAAGACACATCTTGCCCATGGTGATGAGAGCGGACAGACCGGCTATTAATTCCAGGAGGAAAAATGCGGTGTCAATGACCAGCAGGATCAGAATCCTATGTGTTTTTGAGAGACGCATGATTGCTGTAGCGTTGCGACGCGCTCAGTGGCGCGATTATCGCAGAGAGAGATAGAATGACGCTGATTGAATGAGACTGACGGAATCCTACCGAGGTGTGGCAGATACCAAACACACCATCGGACGAGGACTAACAGATGGTAAGTAGAGTAGAAAAGGATCTGACGAGAGAAAGGATAACGCGATGAAAAGAGACGCGACAATGGATACGTATTTTTGGAAGGGAGGAGAAAGAAGGGGGATCGGAAGAGGGATGGAGTTCCTGGCAAAAGACATGACGCATTTCCGGCCTACTACCAAACTAGGCGTTGGTACTACTATGGGCTTAGTGGATTTGCCCGATCAGTCCAGTGGCGTATCATTCCTAGTTGAACAGCAGTGGTTGTTGCATACATTCAGGATAAGGTACTATTTTATTATTTTATGGCTAGCTACTATGTATGTACCTTTGAGAGTTAGACTGCATTCCACTCCTTGTTTGTTTGTCCTGTCACATACTCTTTGATGTTGTGTTATACTTTTGTTCTGGATTATCCGTGTCATGAGTGAGAGTCTTGACATTTGGATATTGTGAATGACACTATTCTATAGCTTTCTTTTCAGGTTGCAAAATGTTCTCAAAAATTTTCCAGCACTAGATAGAATCTAGACTACATCGAAGACAAGATATAAAACTAAGTCATCCTAGAGTGCTATAGCGCTCTTTTCAGCCCACATAACCCCCCGCTACTGGACCCTGAGGTCTAGAATCAAAACTGGTCAGTGGTGAGTGATGGATGATTTTTAGGCATCCACAATTCATATATACTACTAATAAATCTAGCAGTTATAGAATAGTCTGTCTGGTACTATTTACTACGTGCCACCGTGAGGAGTGTCTATACAGCATGAAGATATAGTTATATGACTTCCTGGTCTCGGCTTTTGGTATGTCCTAACCTTTGAGCTGCCGGTCCACTTGCTCTTCTTGAATCAAGCAAGCCATCAATCTTGCTTCCTTTCGTGCACTGCCAAATCAAAAGCGTGGTAAGGAAATGTGGTCTAGCTGCAGGAATCGGACATGACCCGCTGCATGCATTGTCCTACTTTAGCTTCAGAGCCCTAGCCCAATAGACTTCTTCCTCAAGCACTCATTAGCAGTGATTTTAGACTACCTTACATACGACCTCGCATGCATAGCCAAGAACCTGAAAAGGGTTAATTGGCCATCCTCTTCTGCTAAAAAGGCTCATTAATTGCTTGCATCATCTATCGAAAAACATGTTTCTACGCTGGATGATGTCTTCTAATGTATGCGCTTAGAGCTTTGTGAAATGTCTTGATGGACGATGTCTCATTACTAACAATAAGGGAAGGTAGTCATGAGCAGTTGATGCAATACAGCGGATCATCCGCATCAGATCCATCACCAATGGTGGTTGCTGCCGTTGCCATTCTCTGCCTGTAATACTCGGGAGTTCCTATTGAACATGCCCCAGGAAAAGCGTCTATGTTTCATCGGGGTCGAAATCATGGACAGCCCAACCGTATGATCGTCGCAGCAGTGCCTCTGAATAAGAACCCCTGGTTTTCGGTGACCGAAATGCTCAAGTCTGACTACTCATCGGCCATCACACATGAGATTATTCCTACAGATTCACTATAGCCGCTGCTCCAATTCCACCACCTCCTTCAACCCCTCTGCACCACTCTCCCTCTTTTCCTCTGCTTCCGTCCCCCGTAATGGCCTCCGTGCATACCCTCCATAACCAAACCACACTCTCAATGCACTCTTAACGGCCCCCACCCCGCCCTCAGTGGCAACTCGATCCGCCCTCGCAACCACCCCCTGGAGCCTCCTCGCTTCCTCCATCTCTCCCAAATGATACAACTCAACCAGCCTCACACACGCCTTGGGTGCAATATTCGCCAATCCCGCAACCACCCCCGACCCGCCTCCCACCAACGTCTGCAGCGTCGCATCCGCCGACCCCCCAAAGCACATGAACCCCGATCCCCGCTCCGCAGCCGTCGCAGGCTGCACAGCCGCAACGAGCCGGTTCATCTTCCCCATATCGTTACAGGTAAGCTTGCATCCCACGAGATTCAGATGCCCCGCCAGCGAAGCAAGCGTCTCCGCGTCGAGGTCCACGCCCGTCACGGCGGGGTAGTTGTACACCAGCACCGGGATGGGCGACGCACCAGCTACATCCTCGAAATAGGCCCTTAGGCTCGGAAGCGTGTACTGCGCCTTGTAGGTGGAAGGAGGCAGGATGAGCGCGTAGTCCGCGCCCGACTCGAACGCGTCCTGGCACAGCTCGATCGTCTCGCTGGTGGACGGCGCGCCGCAGCCTGCGATTACCGGGAGCTGCGGGTACCCCGCTGCTGCGACGGCGTGGCGTGTGGTGCGGGTGATGCGGGCCCGTTCTGTGTGTGAGAGGTGTGCGGCTTCCCCGTATGTGCCTTGGGTGATCAGGCCCATGGCCCCGGCTTTGGCCATGCGCACGGCGTGCTGGGCGACTGTGGACTCGTCGAGCTCTTCGGTTTCGGGGGTGAAGAAGGCGAGGAGCGGGACGTAGAGGCCTGGTTTGAGGGCTCGGCGGGGGTGTTCTTCGGAGGGAGGGTTGTTGGTGCTGGAGTAGGTTTGGTTGCGGTGCGGTTGGGAGTAGATGGTGTTGGTGTTGGGGGTTCTAGAGGTGTCTTTATCGGCCATATCTAGGTGGGTTGACATATTCTGATGGCATTAGCTCTTCAGCGAATGAATAGCAGCTATAGAGGCCGCAAGTGGTGGTGTTCTCCAACGAGAGTATCATAGCTATGTCATTTTGTGCAGTAGAGCTAACCAAGGATCAGAAGTATCCTCCTTGCCATCTATGTCTGTCCAAAATAATTCCATTTGTTTCGTAC
The DNA here is from genome assembly GCF_018404265.1 of Aspergillus viridinutans. Lineage (NCBI taxonomy): Eukaryota > Fungi > Ascomycota > Eurotiomycetes > Eurotiales > Aspergillaceae > Aspergillus > Aspergillus viridinutans. The sequence goes on from NW_025091217.1 coordinate 1,391,074, forward strand.
TCAAAGAACCAATTTTTTTAATAACCGATAGCCAATTGAGCAAGCAAATATGATCCAAAGGTATTTAACTCTTCGTTGAGCGTGAAGCAATATCGCAGGGTAAACCAAAACACACATCCTCAAGACTTTCCAGTAGTTGAAGCTACTGGCTCAAATAATGCAGCCAGGGCTGTCATATCACTTGTTTCAGTAAACTCAGAGGCAATGAGGAGATCGCCTCTTTCCGCGAAGATGGAGCCATCCCCCCTGAAAAGGTCGTAATGGCAGTCGAATTCACTGTCAACGAACCGGAGACCCAGGTACTCCTTGAACATGTACTCGAAGAATTTGTGGTGAGGATACGGCGCAGGGTCTTGAGAGGAGAATTCATTGTCACGGCCCGCCATTCGGTGCAGATCATACAGGAACTGGTAGATATGCTGAAACCCAACCCCTGATCTTGTCTGTGATGTACGAGAGATAGGAGTAGCGACTAGGTGAGAGTCCACTGCATCGGCGGCCGCTGCTGGAGTTGAGATATACTCAGGAAAGAAGGTCCCGAATAGTACAACGGGAGTTGTTCTGGCAGGCTTGTAAAGAAGATCCGGTGCAAAGCAAGTCCTTCCATGTTCTTCGGAGCCGTTCCCGTTGACGATAATTGGTGATTGCCTGTCCTGAATGCCAACCAAAACCTCCGAGGCAAAAAGCAGCTGACTCAATTCGATGAACAGAACAGCCGCCTCCGAGTCACTAAGGCCTTGAGGCGCTGCGAAAGTGGGAAGGATGGCTGTGGTTTGCACGTGAAGCTTTTGCTGGTGCGCGCGCTTCTTGCCTTGCTGAACAAGAAACTCTGCCAGAGCCTTGAAGCTATCATGAATGCCTCCACTCTCTCCAAGATTGTAGGGGGCAAAGGTCATGAGATAATCGAGCTCGTCTCCACCCACTGGCTCGCTCGACATGTCATCGGATGCCAATGCCTCGACGTACTTCTCCAGAAAGTTCGGTAGTCCCCAATTCGCTGCCAAGTACATCGGTTCCTGGTATGCGCGATAGAGAACGGCCCCTGCCAGGAGGACTCGGTAGACGGAACTGTGGAATCGCGCTCTCCATAGAACCCACAGTGCGGTGCCGTCCGGCTGGTCATGTTGTATCTCATCCTTCAATTGTTCCTCGTCTTCCACATAGATCTGTTCGGCACACTCGGCCAGATGCTCAAAGTCGCGCACCTGCTGGAACTCTCTGCGCGACGGCTTGCGAACAGCACCACTCAAGGCCGATAGGGGGAACGGATCAGGGGGTAATTCTTCTTTCTGGAAGCTTTCGAGCACGATTTCTGTCGCTCGAACCTGGGGGCTCATTTGTCATTATTGATATCATGTACACTTTTGCACCACTTACTGCCATCAAGGCATCGTCGAACGCCAGGATCTGCTTCTGCCCAATAGTCCATATTATCTGGGGAGCATGGCACAACCACACATCATGGAACCGCCTGCATGATGAAGCGCAGACCACAACTTCTTCCACGGTGTCGAAGTTTTTCAAGATTTGGATTATTATCTCGGGGACCAGCTTTGTAGCCATGTTTAGCGAGGGGAGTGGCATGTAAGAAGATGGAACGTTGGCTGGGTGAAGCCTGTTTACAATTAGGCGATGATGCCTGATCATCTTCAACCATGGCTCGCTTGCTCCTTGACGCGGTTGATGTTGCTCAACCCTCAGTATTCACCGGACAATGATATTTGCATTGCCTCAACAAATAAAGAAATTATTTGAGCAAAGAGCAGAAGCTTACTACTGATGATGTTGCACAACAGCTAGGGATTTGTATAATAGTAACAAGAAAAGATGCAGCCGAAAGCAGGAAGCGCCTGCATTCTGGATATCTAGACTTGGTATATTAACTATCTTTGGTATAAATGAGTATATTATGGAACAGCCAAGTCTATGACACTTTTGCTCTGGTTTCTTACAACCAAATGATCAGTCGATAATACAACCTCGATGATATAATTCTCAGAAGAAGGACTTTAGTACATTGAACACAGCATCCTTTTAATTAAGGTCCCGTGAATTCAGGTCTACCCCAGTTTGAGTCGGCCTGCTTCTGTTTGCTTCCCCTCTCGCAATCTTCTCCACCGAATTCTCTCCTCTTGCAATTAATCTCGCAGCTCCTTCATCTATGTTTCTTGTTCCTTTGTATTCTTCATGACTCGATCAATCCGGCAATCTGAACAGGTAGCTTGGCTCAAAGGCCTCAGAAGCACATCTATACGAGAATCCGACATTTACTTGGATCGATGTCTTGCAGACCCCATATGACGAAGACGATGACCTCGAGCCGCCACGAAAGTACTACAGATTCAAAAAGATCCCCAGAAAGCTGTACCTGGCGATAAACGAGCGAAGGATCCGGTTTGACGAGGTCTACCGCAAAACGCAAGTGAAGAAGTTCGAGGACGAATATATTTGGTCAATAACCAGGCCCTGCGATGCGTTTCGGCCAATGTTATGCGAACGTTGGATAGACGAAGCTAGGCGCATCCGGCTGGCGTAAGTCCTCCTTTTGCACTTATGCTCGTAGTCCAATACAATTCCGGAGCAATTTCAGGTACGAGAACGCAGTTCATTCCGCAAGAAACAACTACTCCGACCATCCAATCAACCAATCAACCAACTTAGAGATTAGAGAACTCTGCGTTGCGTGTTTCAAGTTGCCGGAGAACAGAATGACGATAGCACGTATCGGCTATGGCGAGCTCAAGAGGTTTCGAATCGTTGCAGCTTGTTCGTTGCTTGCTGAGCTGGATATCCTCGAGAAGGGACAAAAGCAGAGCCTAGATTCGGGCTTGACGGGTTGAGATGTTACTTTGCTGCTGCTGTACTCCGTGGGACAACCGAAGTTGAACCATTATATGGAGCTTGTGTTTCCCTCTGACAGTTCAGTCTATGCTCTAGTGAAACACAGTCTAGGTCTAGATGGCAGTCTATTCACATGCATGAGCAGGCCTCGATTTTACCAGACGGATTTTGAAACTTAAAATCTCGTTATCTCTCTCTAGTTCATGTGCTTGGTGAATTTTGCATCATTTCGTCTTACAAGCTGTGTATTGAGGGAATAAGAATACCGACATCTCTCTGTATCTTTATTTAGCTTTCACAAATGCAGCAGCAGCGAAGGCAATGCTTAGTACTCGAAAGGGTATGAGGCATTTTGTACTCTGTGGAGTGAATCCAGTCATGGTTAAGCCATAGGGAGCACTAGTCGAGGAGACTGGATGGCATCGTGCGATTGGCTTATAGAATTCCGACATTCTACCGCGCATCCGGGGAATGATGACGATCTACGGAGTAATTCCAACTTAATTTCTGAAAAGCCCTTACTGTCACGAGAGCATATGCTTGTTCCGATAACAGTCGGCCCTGGTGAGTACCATCACCGGGTCATCATACAGGGCAGTGTTGACCATGTAAGGGGCTACAAACATGTAAGGTCCGTCGATCTTCCATTTTCGTTTGCTTTGGCCTCCGTTTAGTTTTCCCAGTCTTCCAAGTTTCCTCATCACAGTTTGCCAGATACTCGCACTGAGATCGGATCTTTTTCCAAGAAGAAACGTCACACATCCGCAGGGTGAAAGCCGCCAGTATGCAAATCAGAATGTTGCGAGTCGAGGGGCCACCAATATCCTGTCGTATCCAGTGAAGTGTCGGGGCATACAGTTCAGCAAGGTCTCGGAAAATAGCGGGCGACCCTGAAACTCGGTGGAAGGGTCGGTTATATCATTATATGGATCTTATAGAATTTGAGACCTTGCTGAACTTTCGTTAGGTTTGTATTTAACACCCGTTTACAATCTATAGACTAGGTGTAATATATTCGAATCGTCATATAGTAGGGATATTAAATGATTTAAATCATCATATAGTCGGGATTCGAATTGTCATATAGTAGAGGTATTAATACTAGTATACTTAGAGATATATATTTTAATTTAAATCCCTACTATATGACGTTTTGAATATATTACACCTAGTCTATAGATTGTAAACGGGTGTTAAATACAAACCTAATAAAAGTTGAATAAGGTCTTAAAATATATAGATCTAATTTGAGACCTTACTGAGCTAATATGTTGGAAAAGTTCAATAAGGCCTCAAAGTTGCCCTACATCTCCCGAGACCTTATCAAACTTTTCCGAGACCTTACTGAACTGTAACCCCGCATCTGATCTCAGCATATGAGGCAATTTGGAATGTGCGCGTGTGCGTACTCCCACTTGATGCAATGATGCGTCTTTGTGACCCGGTCAAGCTGAACACAGACAGGCTTCTGGGCCCGTACCCGGGCCATCGGTTGTAATCCTGCGCTTCTGCCCTCCATACATTCCATGGACAATCCCGGTATGCTCAGGTAGGCTAGAAACCATCACATCACTCGATGAGCGACTCGTATAAGAATGATCGGGCCAACCCCGGAAACTGCACAGAGATGAACCGGCTTAACCTAAAAATCGAGGTCTCATTCAGTACTGCATGGTAAAATGTCCAGCAAGTTGGGGCTCCTGTAGAGGCTATCCGAGAAGAAAGCCTGCTTATATGCTCTTCAATTGACTAAGAGCACAATGGCGGACGGAAAGCATTCAGCTTCCATACCTTCGAAACAAGATATACTCGGCCAGTTTACGGCCGAGGAGCAGCTACCAACATTGTGTGAAACAGAAGAAGGGGCTGAGTCAGAATCTGCCGGGCCATGTTATAGTGTGTTATCAGAGAGAGAAAAGCTCTTGACTGTCTCGATCGCTTCTCTAGCAACTTTTTTGTCTCCGCTCTCGGCCAGCATCTACTACCCGTCTATTGAAGCAGTGGCGCGGGATCTCCATGTGTCAAATAACACCATTAATCTTACTGTTACCTCCTTCAAGGTGAGTTTTTGCGTTCCTTTTCAAGCCAATGGCAATACGCTAAGTCAAAGCCTAGGTCTTTCAAGGAATCGCACCGTTGGTAACAGGTAGCCTGTCAGATCAGACAGGTCGACGCGCTACCCTCATGATCAGTTTGATTCTGTATGTGGGAATAAATGTCGGTCTGGCCGTCCAAACAAGCTTTCTTGCGCTCATTGTACTTCGGTCTCTCCAGAGTATTTTCAGCAGCACTGTGGCCATTGTGGGCACTGCAACAACTGCTGATGTGGTATCTGGCGCGGAGCGCGGGAAATATATGGCATACACAGTGCTAGGAGCTACCGTTGGCCCGGCTCTTGGACCAGTAGTAGGAGGGATCCTCTCTCACTACCTTGGCTGGCGGAGCTCCTTCTGGTTTTTGACGATCTTTGCCGGAGTTTTGCTTCTGTTGGTCGTCATACTGCTGCCTGAAACTTGCCGTGCTGTCGTAGGGAATGGCAGCGTTGTCCCGCAGAAATGGAACTATCCATTGAAGGACGTCCTATTTCCAGGTCGCCGCTCGACACCTCCTCAATACCAGACAATAACCACCTTCAAGCAGCGTCCGACCCCTTGGAATACCCTCAAACTGGTTTGGGACAAAGAGGCTGCATGCACCATCCTTTTCAGCGCCATCATATATGCGGGGTATCTTTCCATCACGACGACCCTTCCCTTTGAGCTGGGAAGGCACTATGGTTTCAATGCCCTGCAGATCGGGTTATGCTATCTATCATACGGAAGCGGAAGCCTAACCTCGCGATGGACAGCCGGAACCTTGATGAACTGGAATTTTCGACGTTTTGCGCATCATGTCGGATTTGATATCCATGACAAGAAAGAACTCAAACTTACGACCTTTCCCTTAGAGAAAGCCAGGCTTCAGGTCGCTCTCCCACTCGTATACATCGCTTCCGTGTTCATTGTCGTGTATGCCTGGGTTCTTAACTTTGAAGTCCAGGTGGCTGTGCCGCTTCTCATGCTGTTCTTGGTGGCTCATGCATTATCCGGGATTACCAGTACCTTGACAACATTGATCATCGACTGTCATGCTGAACAGCCAGCTACCGCCACCGCTGCAATGAACTTTTTCCGATCCTTGTTTGGAGCAGGTGCGGCTGCTGCTGCCGTACCACTTATCGATCGAATCAATGTAGGTTGGACAGGGACACTGCTTGGCCTTCTCTGCGTCAGTTTGAGTCCATTAGCATGGATGGTGTTTATTTTTGGGCACAGTTGGCGGCTTCAAAAGGAAGGAAGGCTTTCTCAATAGCATAGCTCGTTTTGGGACCAGTGGTCATAGAGCTGTCTCTCTTTTCTGCACATTCACTAGTAAGTGTATTAGCTTGATTCGTAATCATGTACCAAAGCCTTTGAGGGTAAAAAACGCTGGCGCGTGCCTTCATGGACCACTAGCACATGAATCCCAACTTCTTCAAGAGGACCGCACTCAAACTGATGGATCGGAGACTCGCAGGTCATTATCAGGCCATATTCAATGTGAAGGATATAGAAATAAGCAGGAAAAATAATTCGAGCAGACAAGAGGATCACTGAGCAAATGATACGACAAGTTGATTGTCAAGAAAAGAGTAATCACATGATTGCTCAATTGCGTTTGCTGTGAGACTACTCGCAGGCCCGCCAAACCAACCCTCTGCAAATCCACATTTGAGGATCACTCATATCTTGTCCTTGTTTGCAGTGTCTCAGTCGGTGCAGATTCGCCTAGGTTCCTAACCTAATATTCAATTAGTGCTGGACTCGGAACTGCGCTGTTTCAGCAGCAAAACAGAACTGCAAGGCATGCTGTCCAGTCTGGAGTCTCACTGGACTGAGAGTTGAGAAAAGAGGTCTACTACTCTTTGCACAGAATATGACAACGAGCACAAAAAATCCCTTTCTTTTGCTTTTCGAAATGCGCATCTTCGTCGACAAATCCAACAATGAACGAACTTCTCTCAGAGTTGGTGCCTCTACCACGGTTGCCCTTCCCCCATACAGTAAGCAATTTGCGGGTTCCTCATCTGTGAATCCTCTGAATTCTTTGCAGCAAGATCACCCACTTTCAACACTGCTCAATATCAACGGCATCATTAGGCCAGAGTATCTAGACTCTGACGCTGACCATATTTTCGAGATCTTTCAATCCTTGTTTACACACGTCCTTTTACACTCAAATAAACAAGCAGGATGGCCACAGACACCACTGGCGCCTGGGCATTGTGGTTTCTAATGCTAGGCATTTACTCGGTTGTCACAATTGCGTTACTGTTTGTGGGTACCGTTAGTGCATCCTGGGTCACTATTAGGTACGTATTTCTGTTAGTAGCATGGATTAATCGCCTTGCTAACTTATACTCTCAACTGCCAGACTGCGTGGGAAACCCACTCTAGCATTTCGGTTCACCGAAAACGGCAAAGAGACCATGTTGTATGTCTACAATGATGAACACTGGCTCGTTCGCGGTAAGTTCTGCTCTCCAATGGTGAAATTTCAGTGAATTCTGATGTTCTCGATGGGTGCAGCTGTCGTTGATGATCTTGTCGCATGGAAGAAAAAAGTGGGGGATCTAGAGGCTCAGAACGAACAGCCCTGCGTATTAAATGACAACCTTGAGGGCAAATCGCAAGCCTGATTGCTGGAAGCTTACTCGCTTAGGATAAAGTTGGAGGCACGCACCACAGTGGGTTGACGAATAGATGCTGATAATTGAACACCGGACTGACTCTGATGGGATCACAGCTCGCTGAAAATATATTTCTAAATTATATAGGGCATAGCCAGGCCTTCCATTGCTGATATGCTGACGCACAATTTGTGGATTGGTTTTATGCGTCGCTCTTTGGTCTGACTTGATTGCTATGAACCAGATCGAACGGATGGCATGGGCTTGCTGGAATTGCCACTAATGATTGGAGGGAAATCCCCAAATTCGCTACTGCTGTTTGATAGTGTAATAATAGACCACTTGTTTGGTGTGACCATGGACAGGATCACTCAAAGAACTCATATCTGTTAGCTTCAACTTGGTCCTTACGCAGGTCTGACATAGTTCATTCATCATTGCGAAGTGTGACCAGAAAATCGGGGCATCAAGGCATTATGACCAGCAGTCTAGTATACCACTTTTTCCAAAGTAGCAGCATCACTTTCCTCCGCCGATGTTCAACTTCAATCGACCGAATCAGCTTCCCCTGTGCCAAGCTCCGACGCGTGATATATAGCTTGTACGGGCAGGATAGCTGATACTACCGGGCAGACTCGAGCTGGATATCCTCTACGCCCTTGCTGAAGTCGAACACAGCTAATGATTGGGCAACAATAAGGAGAATACCGTCCACAAGGAGTTTGCCTGGACTCACATGACGTCCGAACCCAAAGGATAGTATGTGATGGTCTAGCTCCGGTATATTGCCGCCGGCTTCGAGGAACCGCTCAGGCTTGAAGGTCGTTGAATCGGGTTGAACGTTGGGGTCGTGCGTAAAGCCCCTGTTGGCATCAGAAGGAATCAGGGGATCTTTCAGGATTTAAGTAACGTATAATATAGTTGCAAGGACCATAGATCCCTTGGGGATAAAGCGTACGGCTGCGTGAGGAGGCCATATTCCCAACCAACCCTGAGAGCGTTGATTGTGAGCTGGAGCAGTTCGACGGACATTCAGTGCTCACATTTTCACCAGCAAACACCATGTGAGGCCGCGAAGAGTAGACAGAAGAACGTATTAGTGTGATTCTCGAGCCATTGACGATGATAATGGTTTAGAACAGGACGGACATGGAACGAATCAGCCCTATTCAATGTCGGACAAATCCGCCAGAATTGCCTTGAGTCAGGAAACGAAAAAGATGGCGTTTGAGACGGAAGTCGGTGGAAACTGTCGCTAGTTGCACAATCTGATCCTATAGACGAACGATCAAGACGTTAGCTTCATGTTTGAGTTGTCTCCCAAGGTTGACACGTCTATAATTGACTCTGATGCCCGAGAACTCTGGAATTGCATTGCATTTCATTTGTAGGGGACTAGGACTTGCAAACCACGGACAATCCCAGCCATATCTCGAATCAGACAATGGAGTTGCGGCCTGAACCCACCTTGTTTTGTCTCTGTGATTGAGAGGGAGCTGATTACTTCCCAATATTGTTTATAAGTGTTGCTTATAAGTTCTGTTGAGCCAGCGATTCGTGATGTTCGGGTTTCAGGATACTCGAGAGGACGGGCCATGTGGAAAATAAGAGAGGTGTCGAGGCACTGCTTCATTTAGGAGATTCCTTACGCCAAATTGATGAGAATTCAGTGGGTGTGACTTACCTTCCGTCTGACGTATGAAGAAACCGCTATCGGAGCATCTCCCTGGATTTGAAAATGTGCGAATGAACCTTTGACGCTGGTCTCCCAATGCCCTCTTCTGGGAAGCCTCGTCTGTCCCAGAAGCTATTCCATAATCTGTTAACGCTTCAGGTGTGAAACCAATCTAGTATACTGAGGAACCATTTTATTCAGCTTTTTACAAGCTGTTAAATTAGTTTAAGCCATATTCCAGAGTCTTAAGTATAGCAGTAAGCTTGCTTTTAGTGAGAATAGAGTACTAAATCAGGCACTTTACCTTCTGCTTACTTCTAGTTCCTTCACAGAGTCTCTGCCTGTTCTACTGATATTCACTCTACTCCTGGGTTTGCTTCCCTCACCGCTGTCTATATATACCCCCTACACCCCATCATCCATGTCTTCTTCTTCCTCTCACCCACCTGCATCTTCTGCTCTACCAAATCCCTTTATCATCAAAGCATTAAACAACCCTAAGCTGTGCTAAGTCTTTGCTTCAGGATGAAGCTTCACGCTCTTATCCCTTTCCTTCTTGCCCCTCTTGCGGCTTCGCTTGCTCTCCCTGAGGTCAACAATGGAGTGGTCGATGCCAACAGTGAGTCCTCTCTTTAAATACAGGAATCCAAACATCTAATAAAGCTAGATGATGCTACTCCCGCCAAAGGAGCTTTTGAGAACTTTGCCACCTCCGCTGACGGTGAGAGTCTTTCTGCCTTAACACCTCCTGACGCATGTGCCTAACTGTTTTGCCTCAGTGACTTCTCTCAAGGCTAGTGGAGATGATTCTGTCACTCCCACCTGCCACACTAACTATGACTGTGGATTCTATGAGCTTTGCATTAATAAAAAATGCGTCGTCGGAATCTTACCTCCCGAGCTTACCACGCGTGATGAGGGTGAGTCTCCCTCGCTATTTCCTATACTCCTAGACTCACAATTTGATTCTCAGAAACCAATCTCGACACTGAGGGTGAACCACGTCGCTGCAACAATATCAACCACTGGTGCCCCCCTCATCAGTTCTGCTACCGCGGCATTTGCGTTAGCGTTGGTGCCCTCGGTGCCCGTGCTGATGGTGAGTACTTGTTCCCTTTTGGTGGGATATTCAGCCCAGCTAACTCTTCTTCCCGTCAGAAGCCGTCCATGAAGAGACTCGGTGCCGCATGAACATGGATTGTCCCCCTAGCCAGTCCTGTGTTGGTGGAGAATGCCGTCGCAGAATCCCTCCTGTGGCTTGAGCCTACCAAGGTTACGTTCCTATGACAAGTCTTCGGAGTCATGAAGTTCTCGATCTTTTGAATGAAGGATATTGAATTTAGCTTTCGATGCGGAGATTTGAAGTGCAATAGCACATGGAGACTCTACGAAGTCTACCACAGCTAGCTTGATAGCTTTTACGAATTGATGACTTTTTACAACCTAATTTTTTGCCACGGCTATACTGCAGTAAGAATCAATTGATCATGGAACGTATTATTAAAAGACTTGAGCCCCGGTCTACTCACTAGTGTTGGCGCGCCAACTGAATAAGAAGCACAAGCTTTGTTATTATAGACAGCAGGTCAAAGAGACAAAACTCAGATGTAAGCCTGCTTTATAGACCTAAAAAAGTGAGACTGGAGATGGAAGCTTGGTAGATAAATTTCGAGAAGGGGGAATTGTCTCGCAACTTCAATCCATCCGCGGTAGATGGGCATACTCGCAAATCTTGATGAAGTATAATGAAAAGAAGAGAGCAGTGCAACTAAGAGGTAGAACCCTTGCCTATAATCGAAAAGGCCCCAGGCAATAATTGCTTGGCAGGTAGTATTCGCTCGAACTCCGCCCAGGTTACAGCACCAGTTTCCAACCATCTAAAGGGTCCAAAGCAAGTAATACGCTGCCTCATACTCTAATAGCTGGCAAGCGTGGTCTTTTCGCCGCACAGTATTCGGTGAAGCGACAGGAGACTGACGTCGTCCAAGCACCAGGCGTGAACGCCACTGATGTCGCCCAACATCTGTGACCACGAGAGGAGGTGAATATAAAAGCATAGCTCGCGCGCTGCCTGTCAACAAGAAAGCATGGACTCAGGACAGGAACAAGACGGAATCCATATCACGCTCACTGTGCCTGTTCCCATCGAAGACTCGATCGTTTCTGATATCACAGAACATCTTCGCAAAATCTATTCAGAGACTACCCTTGTCTCGACTGACGAGGACAAAGGGCATCTTTCCTTTCGCTGCGATACCGAAGACTCAAGCATCCGAGATTCGTTTTACGATCTATTTCAGCAATGGCTGGACACGCAAGCTATCCCAATTCTCAATTATCGCTTAATTCGCGGCCGAGTCTAAGGCGCATCCTCTATGCCGCAATGCTCCTGCTGCCCGTCACGAACCACCTCTCCCATTTCTGTCAATTCCGAATCCGTTGTTGTCTCGTCTGAGCCCGTGTCTGCCAACCCCGCTGATGCCGCTCTATCGTCGCTTGAAAGACGCTTAGAGCTCTACCCTAAGCTGTTTTTAGGAGGTAGATCTAAGGTAGATTAGAGGTGATTCTAAATAATCAGGTCACAGTGCAGCTGTTCACAGACCAGATCTGACTGCTGCTATACCGCTCTGGGCTAAACCCTAACACAGTGTTAAGTACAGTTGCCGCCCCCTGTGGGATAGAGAGACTCTATTGTTGTGTGACAAAATGAGCTTCCATTTGCACAAGAGCAGGTCAAGGGCTTGGCTGTATTGATTCAGGGTCCGACTGGGTGATTTCATTTAAAATCCACTTTCTATTCCAAAGTATCGAGCAACTTCAATCAGACCAGAGCCTCCAACTCCCACCCAAAGATCGACAAACCACTCTTCTCTGGCTCGTGCAATGTCTCTACTATCCCAAGCTTCTTCCAAGGGTCTCTCGAGATAGATTGTCTGAAACCCGCACTTTTTGGCGGCATGCAAGTCCTCAAGATGGGCTGCGACGAGACAACATTGCGAATTCTCGAAACCGAATCTGCGAGCAGCACCATGATAGACCTCTGGCGACGGCTTGTAAGCGCTGAAATGCTCTGCACTGGTGATGTGCTTGAAAGGCAAACAATTGTGTTCTTGTAGGTCTTCGAGGAGTTTTACATTACCATTGGATAATGTAGACGTCAAAAATTTAGTGCTCAGCAAGGATAGGCCTGGCACACTGTCAGAGTATGCATCAAGTTGATGCCAAGCAAGGGTCAAATCTTTGAGATCGTCCTCGTTAAACAAACCCCGGAGAAGCCATTTGGTGATAATATTTTCTAAAGAAATGCGGTTGTGCTCATCTACTGAGATAAAGGGCTTAGAAGAATTGTAATTGTCTCCGAAGTTCATATATGAGTGATGCCACTCCTCAGCGATCTCCTGCCAGCTCGAAGTGGACATATCAGAGACATGTGCTTGCACATCGCCACTCAGATTTTGACTTTGATCTTGCAGAGCCCTTTGTGCGGTGTCATTCAGTTCGTCTGCGATGCAACGTCTCCATTCCATAATTGTCCCCAGTACATCGAAAAATATGATTGAAGGAAATCGATCCCGTGACATATTTGTCGAAGCTTCTTTGAGAGATTCTAAAGAATGAAGACTTTTGCATGGACTAGAGTATGCCTGGAGGTACACCAAATTCCTTCGTCAGTCAGTGATACAGACAAATTGGCCTCAAAGGCGAACTTTAACAGAAAAGCAGATGACTCTACCGTCAGGAACTGGTGTAAATGTTGAGATGATACTATCGCAATGGGATTAGGCGTTTTTAAATGTCGACTCTTTCCATCAACCTCGGACTTTTGCTTAGAGTTACATGTGATCAAGGCCCTCGGGTATCGCGGTTTCAGTATATTAGGTAAGGCGCCGAAACTAGTCATCAGATCGAGTAAGTAGACCTCCTCTGGGGAAGAAAGATGAATAGCTCTAGTGAAGTACATGGGACAGAGGTATCACGGGACCCAGTTTGCGGCTGAGAATAAGGTTATCTTGACGTTCGTCGATCATGGCCAGGTCAATAGGGGAGCATGTAGGGGTTATGTCTGTAGCAGAGCCTTTTTTACGTCTTTTGAATAGATAGATTCGTTCTTCGAATTGAACATAGTCCAGGTACTGTAGAAGATGGGTATAGGCCATGCCAAATGCTACAATGCTCACCAGAAGTTGTAGTTACCTGCCTGACGGATGGAGAACGCATTGCATTGTATAGAAGACAAGAACAATTGACGACTCCTGTCAAACAGTTTATTGCAAATCATCCACTCCCGAGCCCTTATAGCTTCCAAGACTACCTCATTCGCACCCCCACCCCATGGCCATGAGATAACGGAAGTTGATTGAAGACGCAAAAATTGTGTGATCTTTACTTGTTGAATTCCGCTGGACAAATTCCTGGTCCTGGATGAAGCAGTTGCTCCAAATCAGTCACATTTCTGCCATCCACACCATCAAATTTCGGTTTAGACTTCTCAAAAGCCTCTGAATCCATATATTTTCCAAAGAATTCCAGCATCTTTGCAATTTCCGCCGGGCTTAATTGCTTATAATCTATTACCTCACCACCTGAGCTAAAACTGCGGATCACTCCATCAGTAGCAAGGTGGGTGAAGCCTTGGCCCGATGGTGAGCGTTTGAGGGGTGGAAAGGGTGATGGCTCATCGTCTTTCTATTGCAGTGTTAGTATTGTACAGATGCAAGCTGTCAGAAATACTCTTACTATGCAAGACATGATTCAAGCGATCTGTTTGTGTGATATGATGAATCTCTTGATTGTACTGTATAATAGAGGGAGGGTAGTCAAAAGGAGGTGACGACTTCTCTGAGAGGTGGCTCACCTGAGGGGAAGCTGATACTTAGAGCTAATGCAGAGAGGAAATTCTGACGTGATGACCAGTGGTCACATGCCCTGAACAGGGGTATAAGGGAGCCTTTAAGCTACTCTATGCGGGGTAGACAAAGCAAATTTTGTAAAATGATTCACCGCGAAATAGATTGATCAATCAAGAATGGCGTAAAGTCCAAGAGAAGAGTACTAGTTACATATCTGAGGAACCGATTCTAACACTCGCCAGCAGGCTTGAAACAGATGAGGCCAGTCCAAGTCTAGTACTTGAAGTCACGAGCGTGGCGGCGACTGTAGTCCTCGCTGGCGCAGGTGCTCGAGGTGTCCTGATAGGAAGAAGCACCCGATTGCGAAGACTCATCGGAATCGGTGACGTTGGCAACCTTGGAGTACGAGGTGGAGCCAGAGCCACCGGTCCAGACAGCAGGACCAGGCATAGGATAATCCTTGTAGCCACCCCAGATGCTGAAGTTGAAGGAGGGGTCGTCTTTCTTGTATCCACCGGGAAACTTGATAGTAGGACCGGGGGTGCCGTTGCCGCCGCCGGTGACCTTGACTTGAGCGCAGCTGGAGTCTGGTCAGAAAGATTTATCACGCTGCTGAACCTGAGCTGGTACTTACGTGTAGTAGAACTCGGCTTGTCCATCATGGGCTCCGTGAATAGCTGTATTTGCATTAGTATCGCGTAGCCTAAGGGTGAGAACAATAGTGAGAAATGGAAAATGCGCATACCGATGTGCTCAGGGCGGATGAGGTACTCTCCATCAGGAAGATCAGAAGGAATCGTAAACTCAATGCGATCCTTGTCCCAGGTGCACCAGGCATCCTTGGTGAAGTCGGCGTTCTTGTTGCAAACGCTTTCTTCGTGGATTTTGAACCAGTCACCATCACCCTGATAGGTCTTTGCGCTGCTTGGAGCCTTGGACATGTACACCAAGGCAGGGCCCGGGTGCTGCATAGTGGCACCGACGGCGAGCTTCATAGCAAGCTTGGAACCAGCCTTGACCTCGGCCGTGCCTGTCTGGCCAGCAAAGGTAAAGGCGCCTTTGTTGCAGCGGAAGTCGGTCATATCAGGCGTCATGTCGTCGCGAGTGTTCTTCCACTTGGTCGGGTTGTACTTGGCCGGGCGGGTGTTGGAGCGAACGAACTCGTTGCTTTTAGTCTCCTGGCCATCGATAACCAGGACATCAAAGAAGTAATGGGCAGACACAAATGGCACCAGAGCCACGGCAGCAAGAAGGGACAGCTTCATCTTGAGAAGTGCAAAGGAAAGAGCGGGTGAGCTATTGGTACAAGAGAGAATGGAAGGGGACCGGCCCGAGAAAGAAAAATTGTACTGTGGTAGAAGAATCGAACAGTAGAGACAGACACGCGGTGAATCTGCTGAGGTCAACGAACAGAGGAATTGGCCTTCCTTATAAACCTTGGATTCTTAGTGCCTTTATCACCTAGCACAGATTGTTATCCGCGAGTTTTCTTCGAACGAGTTTCACATCCGAATAGCATCACTCTATCCGAAATATGCCAAGCGACGAACGGCGCTGGCCGTGCTTCAAGTTAGCGGGTCCGTAGATCCACGTCGTAACCTCAGGCGCTCAAAGGTTCGGTTGTTTCACGTAAATTCCTTTGAAAATAAGACCCTGGCACTTCCAGGAATCATCTAGGTATGGGAGCTCGACTCTTTTAGTCGTTTCCCGTTGAGCTGGCCAGACACGTACATTTTTCTTTTTTGGTACCCTGTAGCTCGTATTTTAGCTATACTTCCATCTCAAAGTTGGTCAAGGTTCGCACAGAGGCAAAGACGGACCGTGCTTGTAGCTGGGATTGAAGACTTGTATAGCAGATAATTGATCCATCAGATGAAGGGCATTGCCTTTTGGCACATACCTATGGTGAGGCATGGAAAAACGAAGTCCAAGACACCTAGGTGTAGGCTTGGCGAAGCTCTACACTTGGCGATTGAATCCATTTGTCGGCTGCCTGTCCTCGAGGTGTGAGAGCCTGGACACCGACATTCAGGCTGAATTACATGAGAAGAACCAGAATCGAACGCGTAGATTCGCAGGAGCGTATAGCCTTCGGTATATAGGCTACCTTGCGATTGCCGATGGCGAATCCTATATCGCGTCAGATGTGTCCTGAAATTTAGCGGTTACCAGGGTCCCAGAGGTCAGTGGCATCCATGCACTCTAACCTGAAGTGACAACAAGTGGAGTTGTCTCCGGCTAAACTAACTAGTTGGCCAACGTCAAGTACGGAGAAGATGCGCCGCTTGAGGGTAATCCATATTCAGTCTTCTACAGCCAGTCGCAGGTTGCAATTGGTCGGTGGATTCAAGATGCGACATTCCTGTCACAGAACGAGTCAGTCAGTCAGGCAAAGCAATGCGCGTCGGCAAATTGGAGGTATGTTCACCAACCGAGCAGCGCCATTTTGGCATGGCTGTAAGGGTCTATCCTCTCTTGGCAATGGGCCGATGAGACATTCTGGGACTCAGGGTCTCAGTTTAACCATCAGACCAAAGCTCCGTGGGCCAAAGGGCTAGCAGCCGTCTTGGCACTAAGACTATGTTTAACCGTAACAGCAGGCCCGCTCATCTGCAAAAGCCTGCCTAAGCAGGGTCTCTGACGCAAGGCCGAGCGGAGGTGTGCCATCGCGCAAGTCAAACTGGGGATGCACACAACTGATGGCAAGTCTCCCCCGAAAAGACAGCATTTTGCAGATCTTCTCTTCGGCAGTGGAAAGCAATTTCTGGTCAACATCAGCCGGGAGGTTGAATCATCTGGCTCGTACGATCAAAGCTATAAATACCAGGCACAATTGCCCATAAGACTTTACTTCGTAGGACTCTCAGCTGCCCTGCGAGCACCATCCGTCTTCCATATTATCTCTTATTGTCACAGCCATCCATCAACATACCTTTCTTACAATGGTTCCAACCATGCTATATTCTGCCATCCTGGCTCTGAGCGCCCTCACGCCCTCAGTCCTAGCTGAAACTCGACCCTCTGGGTGCGGCAAACAGCCGAGTCTCACCACCGGTGTCCACAACATCAATGGCCGGGAGTATATACTCAAGGTCCCTGACAATTACGATAAGAACAAAGCCCATCATCTGGTTTTTGGCTTGCACTGGCGCGGCGGCAACATGTGGAACATCGTTGACGGCCAAAGTGTTCAGCCCTGGTACGGCCTGGAGACGCGCGCTCAGGGCAGCACCATATTCGTCGCCCCTAACGGCAAGAATGCCGGCTGGGCCAACAACGGCGGCGAGGATATTGCCTTCATCGACGCTATTATCAAGCAAGTCGAGGGCGACCTCTGCGTTGACCAGAGCTCTCGCTTTGCCACAGGCTTTAGCTGGGGCGGTGGCATGTCCTACTCGTTAGCCTGCTCGCGTGCGAAGCAGTTTAGGGCTGTCTCTGTCCTGAGTGGCGGTGTGATCAGCGGTTGCGACGGTGGTAACGACCCAATTGCTTATCTCGGCATCCACGGCATCAATGATGGTGTGCTGCCCTTCCAAGGGGGCGTCAACCTGGCCCAGAAGTTCGTAAGGAACAATGGATGCCAACAAGCCAACATTGGCACACCACAATCTGGCAGCCATGGTTCGGTCCGCACCGATTTCAAGGGCTGTTCCAAGCCGGTTTCATTTATCGCCTATGATGGCGGCCATGACGCTGCTCCTCTTGGTGTCAGCAGTTCTCTGGCCCCTGATGCCACTTGGAAATTCTTCATGGCCGCTTGAATGTTGGCTTTTGTCTTGGGTCACAATTCTGGTTGCAGCGAAGGGCAACGGATGGTTCATGGATCTCTATGATGTCTTTATCCACACTCGTTAACCATGTATATACCGACATCAGCAGTTGCGAACAATGGAGATGTGTATAAGGGGTTGACAGGCCCATGTAAACCATATAAATGTTAGAAGTGTAGTAGTAACATCCATGTGGCAAGTCTATTGAGAGAAGAATCATCAGTCTTGCTTATGAATCGAAGCATCCCAGAATAGGCACAAGGATATTCTGTATGTCACTCGCCTTGCATTTGTGGGCAGTTCTCAGATTGCATAAGTAAACTTATCATCCCTTTATGATCTCAACGGTTCGCGCCATGGGATTGTGAACAAAAGGTCTGTTGAGGAGGAAGGTGCCGCAAAAGTGAGAGCAGTGGGTCAGACGTTCGTCGAGGATCACCGCTAAGTTGTGAGGGCCAAGGGGTAGAGTGTTGACTAACAGGAGAACCCCTCATGGATTCATCCCTGGGCCTGCTCATCTCGCGATATGTCCTACCTGATGCATGAACCAAAGCTGATTGCTCCCACGTGATTCTGTGTAGTCTATCGATAGAGAACCTCTTTCTTCCTGAAACCAGCATCCACTGTCATTCCGAAGCTCCGTTCAGCCACATAGTTCGAATTCCTGTACATTATCCAGCAATATGACGGCGATATTCCAATACTTGATCTCTTTTTCCGCATTTCAAAGCAGTCGGTACGCAGGCCTATCCCAAGGAAACCTAGTTTTCGAGTGTACACAACGAGATAGCACAGAACACAGCCAAAACTACTCAGCGAACTTGAGCCAGGTCCTTGCATTTTCATGGCCACGTCGCCAAAACCGACTCTTAAGTCTGGTTGACGGAGTACTGGAAGCAGCACGGTAGGCAATGTGGTCAGTACACTGCTTCACTTTACTTTCTGTTTGGTCAAAGATACTTTCGGATGGTTGCTGACTGAGATTTCAAAAAAAGGACTTGCGAGAACATAATGATCGCCATTTCGCTAGAATCCTTCCATAATCCACATGTCCTCGTCCTGAGAGAGCCTTGATACTTGCCTGGAATGGCATGGAAGTGAATTCATTGGCTATTTACTGCCTCAGGAACAGATTGTGGTCCTCCTTGAGCAGACACTTGTGCAGCCTCTTGGGATCCGATTTTGTCCCGCGAAATACTCTACACTTGCACCAGTGCACTGGCTAGCACCGGAGAAACCATATCGTTGGCGGTAGTGACAGCTTGGTTGTGATGCTACGATCGCTTTTCAGCGTCCTCTTCATACAGCTCTCAAGTTCTCAGTTGGCAGGAGTTACCCTTCGATGTCAGACTCAGCACATGGATGGAATGTGAGTTTGCCACGCCGTCAGAGGTGTGTCACTGAATTTAAGCTTCTATTGCTTAACATTGGTTAAAGCCCGGGGCGAGTGCGCCAAACTATGACTCCCTTGGTTGACGATAGCTCTCAGGAATTCCTGACGTGTATTCACATTTCATCATCCGCCGCCCCCGCCTCCGATTTCAATTTATATAGCTTTCCACCGTTCGAATATGCGGCATGTCCGCCAAAGGTAGTTTTACGAAAGATACACCCTCACCATCTAATGTCTGACCTCGAGAATATGGACACTCTTCGCTTTCGCGAACGAGTCCACCAACGCCGACGGCACAGTCAACCACTCACCGACGAGGAAATCACCTACATCACCCAACAGAGCGCAGAGCTTGCCGACGAAGCATTAACGGGTAAGGCTTTTGAGTTTGTTCGTGTAGGTGAGATCTTCGGGGCTAAGAGCACCCGAGACCAGGTGAATCCGGACCAGATTCGATGGGCGTCCAAGGCCGAGCAGGTCTTGAGCAAACCGTTGAATGAGATCACGATGGACGACTCCAGGAATTTAACCTCAAAGGAGGTAAGAGCCGCTTTGCTTTGACATCAAATCATGGATCCTTTTCTAGTAGGCGCCTGGCTGACGCTAAGTCATAGGCGCGTGCGTTTGCGGATCTCCCTGCGACCGGATCAGTGGCTTCGCATGTTCATTCGGCGGCGGAGAAAAATGCCGAGGGCTCGTAGATATTGTTTGAAATTAGCTTTAGATATAATGTGATCGTTGTGTTTGGTGTTTTCATTTCGCGGTCTGAAGGGGATAATTCTAGTAAATCGATGCGGGGAGTTTGAGTCTGGAGAAATGGGGAGGCTTGAAGGGGGCCGAAAAGCCATGGTAGTCAAGCATCACTGAGGATATGGACCGGTTCCGGGACAAATTCCACAAGTATCTAGTTGAATGTTTGGTAATCCTAGCAGGCTAGCAAAAGCAGCTATTACCGTGAAGGAATCGACTACGCAATGTAGCTGCAGATACAGTTCAGTAAGCGTCATTTGTGGAAGAGCTCTACATCACCAGCTATGGCAGTAATGGGTTTGACATTGCGTCGATGTAGGCTCAATTGAGCAAAAACTCCTACAAATGCTACTTCAGGTAGAATCCTGAAGGGCTTCTACTCAATGACAATGAGAATTGCAGCCGACCGACGACACTGAACCAAGGGGAAGAACAGTGGCGATGACTACCGGCCTGGGTTAAGGGCTCCAATATCTGCGATGTCATACTTAAGCTGACAGGCAGCGCTATTTGTACACCACTTCTATCATGGACGTAGTATATGGTGTATTCCTCACGCTGTCTTCAACAATCCTGATTAATCATTTAAGTTGCACAGGGGTGATAGGATCAACCATCATTTATGTTTTCTAAAACCTTGCTATTCAACTGTCACTCCATTGGCATGGGATCCAGTCAGTACCCGTTAGTAAGCTTCTGCAGCCTTCAAAACGCGGTTTATTCTTCGGTTTCCAGCAGTGATCAATCTCCTAAGATTGGTTTATCTACTTACCTATTGTATGATATACTACCATAATAGGCAAGCGCCACTGTTTAAGCTTTCGGCATTTCCGCATGGGTGACCCACATTAGGGCTATGGCTATGATCATTTCTTGAGGAGAGATATGGGCGACTAGGTACGTCTCATCTACTTGCAATAGCACATTATGGAGAATCCCATGGGGTTTTAGGATTATGCTTATGTTACTCTTTGGGATGATGTTCTGTTTCATGTCATGTCCAATGAGCAACCCAGTTTGCCATCACATGTACAGTACCCAGGTACCTATTCAAGACCGAAGACCAAGTGATCTGTCAGTTGGAGAGAGGGGTGGCAGATTGAGGTTATTCCGGGATAGCAGAATATGTCAAATGTCCTCAAATCACTGAGCTAAAATGATGTGAAGGCAACCTTTATAGCTAGTAAAAATAGTAGTGCAGCGGATGGACAGCAGATGGACAGCAGAATAGGGGTTTGTACATATACAAGCTAAGAGCTTGAGTAGATGAAAATCGTGGCTCGCAGTTGTAAGCATTTCGTTGCAGTCATTACTATAAACTAAGCGCTCGTCATTTGAATATGATTCCGCATTTTTGGTAGTGTAGATGGTATCCAAACAGCCACTTTAGGTTCTCTGAATCTCCATTAAACAAGCGAAGAGCGAAGTAAGCTATACCAAGTTTAAGATTGAGGTTAACAACACTGATCAGGTGATCATATCCAGACAGGTCACAAGCCCAGAACTCGCATGAACACAACTTCAGATGTGTTTGCCCGGTGAAGTACCTCAAGCCCTCGCTTTCGCCGCGTCATACAATGCCTGGATGTCGTCTTTCCACATCTTCTCATCGACACGCTTCAGTCTTCGATCATAAGTCAACAACCCATTTACCTCGCCCTCTACATCGGTTGTTTGCGTCCAGATTCCTCCACTGCATGAGAATCGCGTGATCTGATCTTTGAGCTCGCTCAAAAGGAGGTGGCTACGGTAGTTCCAGATGTCAAAATTATCGGCGATCTCGTAAGTCATGTTGATTCCGTTGATGGCGTCGATGTTGTTCCACAAGCTACTTCCATCAACTGACTGGTTGGTCCCCGTGGGAGGGGTAGACTTACTGCTCGATAGAAACATTGGTGCCGACGCCCCCGAATTCACCTTGTATGGCGATTCTGCTTGGGTCGCGCGGGCTCGACTGTATGGAGTAAAACGGTGTGCCACATTGAGGGTATGAGTAATGGTGATTGTCGCTGAAGTCACCTTGCCCGTGGTCAGTCCATCCGGTCGTCGCATCAACCAGCCTTGTGGGATCCAACTGGCGGACTCTCTCCGTTAACTCGATCTCCGGATAATAGTCAGTCAACTGACCCCAGCCTTCGTTATAGATTACCTGGGACTGTCAGTCAATGATCGAAGGATAGTGTTGTGAGGAATACCCATGTAAAAATGCTGGGGTAGCTCTTGTGCTGCTTTACAAGTAGCTCTAGCTGTCTGCTGAATTCCTGCTGCTGGACAGCGTCTGGCAAAATGGTTTGGTCGGTGCAGTTTGGGAGTTTTCGCGATTGCAAGGGTCGAAGCGAGGGCATATCTTGAACAACCAGGAGACCGATCTCATCGCAAGCTCGGTAGAAGAGGGCCGGCTCGACTTTGATCTGAAGTACTCGGTAAGCAATGAACGCCCCCAAATAATTGATACTTACGTGTTTGCGAAGCATATTGAACCCAAGGCTCTTCAGAAAGTGCAAATCATACACCATCGCTTCTCGATTTGGGGGAGTGTAGATACCATCCGGCCAATAGCCTTGGTCAAGCGTACCAAAGACAAATGTAAATTCGCCGTTTATCAAAGGCCGCAGGATACCATTGACTGTTCCTTTCGATATAGTACGGAATCCGGTATAACTCTTGACCTCGTCCGCTCCCATCTTGACGCTAATGTTATACAGAGTCGGAGAATCAGGCGACCACAGTTTCGGAGACTCGACTTTGAAACTGAAGGGTTGGTCGGATGTACCCTTGTGGGATGCAACTTGCTTATCTGAAGCACCATCAAAGATTGTAATGTCCACCGGTGTTGATCCACCACTGGCACTGACGGCAGTTACGTTGACTTCTCGTGTCAGTTTTCAAAAAAATCGACTTTGACATACTTTCACGCACCTTGTCCATCCATGCCAGCACTGATGTCCAGCTCCGTGATATAGTTGGCTGGAGCCGACTCAATCCAGACACTCTGCCATATGCCGCTGCAGGGCGTATAGAAGATGTGAGCTGGGATGAGTCTCTGTTTGCCAATTGGTATGACATAGTCACCGCTGTCAGTGGGATCGTGCACGAAGACCAACCTGATAAAGTCAGCTTTCGAAATAAGGCTGGGCTAAGTTTCTCACAATTCATTCGCACCGTCGAAGGAGACAAATTGCGTGATGTCCAGGGTAAAGGAGAAATATCCTCCACGATTGAAGCCAGCCTGCTTCCCATTGACAAAGACGGTTGCCTCATAGTCCACAGCACCGAAGTTCAAGAGCACGTTCTGGTGCTTCCATGGCTTGGGTACTGTGAAGGTTGTGGACAGCCAGGAATAAAGAGTGTGATTTCCTTGGATTCCTGCACGGTGGTCAATTTTACTGCTTGTGCAGTCCGAGGGAATGACACTACCTGATAGAGCACTCTCCAAGCAGGACGGGATTAGGACCTCATTGGCTAGGGCTTGCCCAAACGGAGGAGCTTGGACAGCTTCCAGCCCAGATGCATTCTGATACTGCCAGATCCCGTTCAAGCTCTGCCATTCAGATCGCTCCAACTGAGGTCGAGGATACTCTGGCCATGGATTGGTACCGACCTTGCTGGTCCAGTCTGTGTCAAGGGGTGGGACCTTGGGTGCATATTTTGCAGTTTGCCGAGCGTAATTATGATGACGAGGCTCTTCAGAGTCATTCGCCAGTACCCTGCCGGCGAGCAGCAGGAGAAGAAGTTTGTTTAACAAGAACATATCTGTCGATCACAGATAACCTCCAATCAATGAGAAAATTTCCGCGATTGACACTGCACGAGCTGAGCAGTCCTTGCCATGCCTGCATGGATTGACAAGATATATATACAATTTTCACTGGCCTGACCGCCAGTCTCCATTTCCCTAACTCCATGCAGCGAGAAATGACGACAAACATCCTTTCTCGAGTCGCTACTATCGCATGACCGCGTCTCCGCACAATCCAAGTCTTTAGCACTGTAACCCTTGCATCCCAACATACAACAAGCGGTACGATAACCCCGCAACAGTGGGACTCTCGGGGAAGTTGAGAACCGAAAATCGACAGATAGCAGCTGATTACAAGCTGGACGCAGGATACCGGACAGGGAGGAGGGATTCGGTGACTTGATCTACAGGTTTTGGGCCGTTTCCGCATGCTTGGCGACATTAGTGATGCGGGGGGAATAAGGATCGACCTCTCGGAGGGCGGATTGGGGCTCTCCATGGACCCTAGGACTGGGTCTACCATGACTTGTCAACCAAGCGAAATGCACGGCCGGATGCCAACGCAGAACATCAGTCGGTAGAGAGATTATCACTGCTTGATCCCCTCTCTTTCTGGCTCCGCTGTGATGCGTTGTTGATTTGACCACGGTGATTACCTAAACCAAGCCCTAACTGCATACAGAAAAGGGTGTGTTTTTATGCAAGATAGTCGGCTTGCTGATCTTCGCGCATCGACCAAATGATGCCCGCCATTGGCCAAACAAGGCAGGAAAGTTACAATAGCACTGCCCTAGGGCAAGCAAGATCTGCCAGCTGTTTACCCCGCCAACAACGCCGGACTTGATCCTGAGTCAGTTTCTGGTCATAATGCGGGGGGATGTTTGACAGAGCAGAGACGCTCAGTCATGGTCGACCGTTATAACGCCCACCCGAAGAATCTAGTTTGCCACGTCAGTCAACAGCAGGGGTAAAGAGAACAGAGCTACTTCGCATGGACAACCCGACATGAAAGTTACCCGTCACCCCTCGGTCAGTTCACCATGAGATGCACGAGTTGCGGAGAGTTTGCCCCGATAACTCCACGAGTGAGAGCCAGGTCATGTGGAGAATTAGACTGGAGCCTTGGACCGGGAGAGGATGTGGGTACGGTCTATGATATGATTCATGGACTTGGTGACCTGTGTCGCATGACATTCTACTTTTATTAGTGCCCTCAGAGATAACCCGAAGGATGCACTCGCCTCCCCTTCTGAGCCAATATACTAACAAAGGCAGCATGTGGCACTATGAGGTTACATTTACGGCACGCTTTGCGTGGTAAAGCATCTGTTCGGTATTCCTGCGTACTCCAACATTGAGATTAACCTTCGAGCTAAAAGCCCACAAATGGGACTTCGTGGGTCTCCCCAGAATGATATCTTCATAATGGCGGGGAGAATCAGAAAGATTTTCCCGGATAAGAATCAATTCAAGAGGCGAAACCAAGTGTGACCTGAACAGGATTGGTTGAATGTATGAGGCCGCGCCTGGTGATGTTATCGATTTCAGAATTGCACCATTTTAAAGCCTCACCCCGGAGGCGTGTGTCAAGATTTCAACTAATCTTGGTGATTGACCTGGATTGTCGGGCTACCCGCAGACGATTAGCAAAGGCTACTGCAGATTGATCAAACGTCTTGTTATCCTTATCAACCACTTCACCGTCTCCGCTAGCAAAAGGCAGATCTGGGAAAAAGAACCCAATATCTGACGCCGGGTACCACCAGCTGCCAATCCTTTTCTCCTCCCAAGCTCACTTGCACAGTGAAACAAACATGACATTGGAACAAGTGCAAGGCGAGAGAAAAGAGAGGAGTAGAAGCCATGCTTCTCAGTACCGGTCCAAGAGCGAACAGGTGGTTGACACCAACTTCAAGGCACAGCCAAGCCGTTCATCCGCATTTGAGGGTGTTACTTTCAATTTGGATGGAACCCCTCGGTTCTTGGGCAGGACTCTTTGGAGTCATTTGCTGGCTTGTGGTTGCGGAGCTCAGTGATGCCTGAGGGGGTTGCGCTTTCCTTGACCATGGTCGAGATTGAGATGAGGAAATTTGCTATCCGAGCGACATAGGCACTCTCGACTGAATGCAGCTGGGACCTTTCTCTTTCCACTGGTGTGTGAAGTTTCGGTAACGTCTTCACGGATGCCGGCCGTCCAGTCGAGCCCAGGGTCTCAAAGCCTGTATACCATTGTCCACGGTAGCCCGACAATGCTTTTGGCCTCCTGTTTTTGCTCCATGTATGGGAGTTGTAGAATAGGATCAGCAAAGTCCCCTCTCCATATCAACGGTGCAATCATGAAGAAACCGGTGATTGTCCATCTGACTTTCGAGGTGTATATATACCCGACTTGCCCATTCTTTGAGCCTCAATACTCAACAAAGTCGCCGATTGCAATCGATTCATGCCGTCTAGTTGTCTTAGTCCCGGAACCTCGGTATACTCACTACTAGATGAATGGGCATCACCGCACTCAAACGAGAGCATTAGCTTTCTACCTCACCTACTCTCATCGCCTGTCGCTCGGGCATGGCTGCGGAATTCTGGAGAGCAGGCTTTCTTCGCGCCAGGTTAGAGTTGCATAACTGAATTGTTCGGATTAATGGGGGAAGTCCAGAGACTGCCGCGGATTCAGCACCCCCTATTAGCTGTTGCTAAACTGAAAGAGGTCCGTATCGTCTTTCAAGTTCATAGATGGAATGCCGAGCTGGCATGACTTTTGCTATTAGGGTTCCCTGTTTCTGTGCTTTAAGAGAACCGACTGTACTTGCTTGTCGGCGACCGACCATCGCTCAGTCTGGAGAATTCGCCCATGGAGATATCAGAACTGTAGTTCTAGTTTGAGAGATAACTCTGCATGACTTGCTATGGCAGCACTAAGGATGATAACTCAATGATCACGACGGGGTTATTCCATGCCAAATATGGCTTTTCTACTGCGATATCCAATACTTGACCATCAGGCTTGTCAGTCTTCCTGCATTGCTCGTAGAGGGATGCTTATCATACTCGTTAGCCCCAACCCTGTATCCCATGGTTGGTTCGTCCCGTAGGAATAGTTCGAAGGTGAGGAGCATCCGTGGAGAATCACTCCAATGCCCTTGACTGATATGCTTCCTCCTCTCGCACGAGGAGCAATCCGGTGTCCATGATTAGTGAGAGACCTGGACGGCGAGACCGGCGGATGGAGGTGGGGCCGAGAAAGGGTGTTAAGCCCAAAAAGGTGAAGTCTGGCCGAGGCGGAAGACCAGGGGCTAAGCCTAATTTGCTCTGGTGGTTGTGCCCTGATCCAATCCCGCCTCGTGTTTGCCGTTGTCCATTGGCTGTTCATGGCCCAGTCCCACCTGATCCAATCCAGCAGACCAACCAATGGCCGGGCGCTCGTATATAGGCCTCCCAATTAGGGAAAAGTCAAGCATCTTGGCAACAGGCCGATAACTTGGCAGTTGGCACGTCGGTCTCCAGGCCAGAGGCGTCATCCTCCACCACAGAGAGTTGCCGGCCCTTCTCCTCTCACCTCTGCTGTCAATCTCTATCAGCATCCAATCCATCATGTGGAAGTCCTTACTCCGCCTCAGAAATCATCGCCAATGATGATATGGCAATTATTACGCCCTGAATCACTTCTTTAGCGGAGCGCCCTGGCGATGTTCTCCTTTTGGTTACCATCCGACACCGCCGATAGTTCAGAGCGCATGCTCTCCAAGCATGTTCTGGGGTCGCCAGGAGAAGCTGTCCGATGTCTGGCTTCAGCTTACGGGTAAGAAAATGATCCTTGTATGAAAGCAGTGTTTGTTCAGCACACTTTGTTGACTACTACTTCCGTTCAGCTCGCTATCTCCGAAATTTCGACCGATTCCACTCTCGTCATGCATCCCCTCCCCCAGCCCCCGGGTGGCGCCCGTTCGCCTTGCGCCCGACCTATCTCTCTATACTCGCTCTTCTCATGTTGACCATGTTGGTGGTACTTGAGGCACTACGTCGTTATACCGATCGCTATGGTGGCCTCGTCTTCTACCAGGATACTGAGGACCTTTCCGACGCCGCCACATTCGCCTACAACTACGTGCCCGTTATCGTTGCCCTGATACTCGTCACATTCTGGTCTTTCATCGACTTTGACGTTCTGCGCCTTGAGCCGTATTTCCAACTTTCTCGCCCGGAGGGTACTCCAGCCACGACATTGTTCATCAATTACAACTTCGGTCAATCATTTCTGACCCCACTAACTTCGGCCAAGAGGGGTCATTGGGTTGTGTTGCTCGTATCACTTCTCACAGTGTTGATGCGGATCTTCCTACCCGCTCTGCAAAGTGCGGTGTTTGAGTTGAGAGAAATAAGCGTTTTGAGCGATGAAACCATGCGAACCTGGCCGGATCTTGTGGACCTCGCCAGCCAGGCTCAGTGGATTACTGCACAGGAAAAGAACAATTGGGATTTTTCGGCTCTCGCGTCGGGTGCCAGTTCCCTTCAGAAGACTCGCTCTGCCAAGTACGCCGTGGCTCCCGTCGAGATTCCCACGGACGACTTCCGAGAAAGCACGGTGTGGACGTTGAACCAAACGATATACTGGTCGGAACTTTCTTGCCAGGATGTCATGGCGGATAACAACCTGGAAGTTACTGCTAACGGGACGACGGACGAGCTGCCAATCATCTCATGGAACGTCACGGGGGTCCAGCTTCAGCAACCCGGCCAGGGTCAACAGTGTACCCTGGATTTTCAATACAGCAACATATTCTTCCCTTCGAGTGATTATGTCCAGATTCGCTACTGGGAGCCAGTCTGGACGGATAACGCCTTCCAGTCATTCACCACCCACGGTTGCAAACCGTTTGATCTCTACGGCATACTCATTGCCGTCAACGCTACGCGCGCCGCGGACAAAGACGCGGATGACATGTCACTATCTGGAGTCACATTCGCATCTTCGGCAACGCTTTTTGCCTGCAGTATTGACTATCGCAAGGCCGACGCAAAGCTCAGGCTTCATGCTAACAGTTCCATCACCTCGGTGGACATACACCCCAACACTACCACCAAATTGACCGACGATCAGTTCAACATTGACGAGTTTCAGGGCTTCTTGTCCCATAGAGCCCCTTATACCAGCGACATGCTCTTCTTTCGGGTCAACGAAACCAGCGGCGTACGCGAAGTGACGGAGTTGCCGGTTATTAGTCAAGAAATAGGTGATTTGGAGCCCGTGGTAGTACTGGATTCATCAGATCTCATGGCGAAAGAAGAGTTCGAATCCAAGGTTACGCGGGTCGTTAGACAGACTTTTTTGCTTACCATGGGCCGACTCTTCAATCTTGACGAAGCCCCGGCCGTTGTACCGGCGACACGGCTCACGCGGCAAGTCACACTCGCGGTGGTCGATTTCGCAGCATTATGGTCCGAGGTCATTCTTGGGCTGGGCGTCGTCATCACTTTAGGGCTGTTACGCGTGTACAAAAACCGGGAAAACGTCCTTCAAAGCGACCCGTGCTCCGTTGCAGCCATGTGTAGCATCGTCACTGACCTGTTCGGACCGTCCAACATCCTAGCCGATCCTCGGTTTGAGTTTCATCAGTATTCCACGCGACAACTCCGGCGACTTCTTCGGAATTGTTGGTTGCGCTGGGAACCTGGCCCGGGCCCGAATGGGAGACGCCTCGCGATCGTCACCTCGGACGGCTCTCCGATCCAGTTGGACGAGCAGCTGCGCAAGCGCGCTGATCCTATGCCACACTTTCTCGTGATTCCCTTCTTTATTATCGAATTCCTCTTGCTCGCCGCGGTGATCACAGCCATGAGCTTGGTCGTTGCTTCACTGACCCGGGATGGCAAGTTCCGACATCTTACACAGTCCGATTCGAGCTTCTTTCAAGTGGTCCTATCGGTTTTACCATCCATAGTTGCCTCGGCCGTTGGTTCTCTCTGCACCTCCATCCACCGCAATGTCAGTATCCTTGAACCTTGGGTACACCTTCAGCGTGGCAGGGCTACGGCGAAGGCCTCGTTGTCAATGAACTACTCATCGCAGACGCCGTTGGCAGTGTTGGTGAAAGCCGTGCGAGACCGTCACATTCTGTTGGTCTTGATATCTGTGGCATGTGTGGCCAACACGGCTCTGACCGTGGTTGCTGGTGGCTTATTCACACAACAGTTGACTAGCTCCTCTCTTCCTACCTCGTCACTTGTCACAAACTACAGCAATGCTGTTTTTCAGCAATCAGATTTTGCAGCAGACTTTACTGAATACGACATCATACAAACAAGTATCACCACAGGGGTGTCGATACTCCCCTGGACGAGTGCCAACCACTCTTTTGTTCCCATCATGATCAAGGATCCGGATTCCGATGCCCTATACGGGGCCAACACGCTGGGCATCGGAGCGGACCTGGCATGTCAAGTGTTGTCGATCACCGATAGTCTGGTGGTGAATCCGCAGAATGGGTCTGCTTATTGGGAATATCAGACGTTTGATGATCCCGATAGGCACTGTAAAGTTGACATGACCACGCTGCAGCATCCGCATGAGGACATTACACTTTCCATTCACTTTTTGTCTCCCGTGGTTACCGAAGATGATACCTATGATTGCCAGACATCCACTGTGGTGGTGCTGGGCCGGTGGAATTACACAGCCGAATCACCTGTAACCGAAAAAAACACTATTGCTTTGCACTGCGAACCCAGAATCCGGCTGGAAAACTACTCGATCGTTTTCGATAGGAAAGGCCAGATCCAAGATTTGAGCCCCATTGCCGGTACAGCCATCACGTCTGGCCCCATGTACGACAATGCCACAATCAGCTTGGGACAGTTCAACAAAGTCTTTGCCGCCATCCCGCAGAGCTACATCAGCAATTCGACTTATGATCGTAAGTCATACATCACGTCGTACGACTGGGCTGGTTTCCTAGTTGCACGTATGTACAGGCGTCGAGAACCGGGGTTTACGTCTCTTGACCCTGATGACCTGATGGACGTGTCCAAAACCGTCTACCAGTGGGTTTATAGCACTTACTTTACTATCTGGAGGGGGATCTACCTCCAGCCGCTGGACAAACCGCATACTGCTCCGAACTCGACGGTGATCTACGATACATGGACCATGGTGCCGTCCATTCCCTCTCTAGCCATAGCATTGATGATCATCGCCCTCGATACCTTGATCGTTCTCATTGTCTTTGGCACACGTCGAGGCCGCTTCAAGGGACCGCGCGTGCCACGGTCCATTGGCGCAGTGATGCCCTGGATTGCGCACAGTCGCATGCTCGAGGATTTCCGCGGCACCTATTTTTGGACCAGCGTACAGAGACGGATCCACCTCGACCGACTGAACAAGCGGTATGGGTTCCGGATGTTCCTCAATGCGGATGGTCACTGGCGCTATGCGGTGGACGAGGAACCGCCAGAGGACAAAGCGGCAAGTGGATTCGAAGATCGGTTCAAGATGTCTGGGGCTATCCAGCTGCGTGATTTAGGTACGGATACTTCTGATTCCAGCTCTGAAGTAAGTCCTGAGGCGACAGGCCCTGAGGTAACAAAACCGACGACCCGGGAGGTCGATCGGCAGAAATAATGTTTTCACACGATCTGTTCATGTATCATAGAGTAGGGTATTATATGGAGTCGGGATATTAAACGGACGGAATATATATATATACAATACCAATTTCAATCACTGCATTGTCAATAGCAACGACGTAGAGAGGCTTTATTGTCGAGCAACTAAGAGATGACCGGATCACCGGAACCAAGCGAGATCGGCGTATGCCAACCCCGCAATCGGCATCAATTTCACTTACGCCGCACAAAGATATCATGATTCATGACCAACATGGAGACAGAGACACGAACGATTAACGTGCTTGTATACGGCCTAGGAGCGTAAGTCTAGCCGAATATACTTCTCTATAGACATTGACAATCCCAGCATCGGCTCCTTCTACGCCTTCATCCTGCAMCGCACCAACCGCGTCCGCCTTACGGTAGTCGCTCGATCGAACTACGAAGCTGTCGTCGAGAATGTAAGCATCATAGCACCTCTGAAAGTTACCTACTAATGACAATAGGGCATCTACATCGACAGCGCCAACCACGGCCAGCACCGCTTCCATCCTGATCTGGGTACGCTGCCTGCATCGTTATTAGGATGTAATCTAACCTCAACACTGTAGTGATCAAATCACCTGCTGAAGTAACGCATCCATACCACTACATCGTCTGCGCGAACAAGGCCATCGATCAAGACGCTGTAGCGGCGCAATTGGCCCCAGCCGTGGATGAGAGCACCACGTTCGTGATTATCCAGAACGGAGTGGGGAATGAGGAGCCCTTCCGACGGGCATTTCCGGCTTGCTCGATTCTTACTTGCGTAGTACGCCGCTACCATCTTTGCTTCATAGTTGCTGTTGCTGTTGCTGTTGCTGTTGCTGTTGCTGTTGCTGTTGCTAACGTGGTATAGACATGGGTAGGCGCAACGCAGACCTCACCCGGCGTCATCACGCACATCAAATCCGAGGATCTGCAGATTGGGCTGTTCCCGAACACTTCGCTGGATGGGTCAGCGGAGAAGGCCCATCTGGACGAGTTCACGTCCTTCCTGACGGCCGGGGGAACGAGGTTCCAGGTTGTGGAGGAGATGCAGCTCCCGCGCTGGGAGAAGGTCGTGTGGAACGCGGCGTGGAATTCTATCACGGCGCTGACGATGGTGGATACGCGGACGTGGTTGTCTTCGTCTGTGGAGGCGACGCCGTTGACCAGGCGCCTGATGGGGGAGGTGGTTGCTGTTGGGAGGGGGTGTGGGGTTGATCTTGACGAGGGGCTGGTGGACCGGTTGATGGACAAGATCAATGCGTTGCCCGGGATTGGGAGCAGTATGCAGACGGACTGTCGGAATGGGAGGCCGATGGAGATTGAGGTGATACTGGGGGTTCCGTTGCGGAGGGCCAAGGAGTTGGGGATTGATACGCCGGTTTTGGAGACGTTGACGTGTTTACTACGGGCTGTGGATGGGCGGTTTCATTGACTTTTTTGCGTCGTAGATATGGAACCTGGATAGACGTAAATTGCTAACACAACTAAAGACCAGCTACCGGCTTCTGCGCCCAGACAATATGATACCGCATCTCCGTCCTGTACGTCCTCATGTCCTGCAGGGCGAGCCGGCCCAAGTTCTCCCATTCTTCCTCGGAGAGCCCGATCTCCTCGCGACTGGCTACCGTCAGTTGCGTCTTGCTATGCCCGAGACAGAGGTAGATACTTACCCAGTTTCATTCTGCCACATGTGAATAATAGAAAGGATATTCTCCGCCCCCTTCGCCCCCAACTCCCTATCCGGATTCGAGCACCCGATATTAAAATCCACCGTCTCATGATGGATATTCACCAATCCGGCCTTGCGCAGCGACTCGCCCAGCCGCGCCCCCACCTCGATATTCTGCAGCTTCCTCGCCGCCAGATCGTAGAACGTCCCGAAGTATTTCGCGCGCGGGTCATGCAGGCGTTTGCCGCTTCCCTCGAAGAGCTGGATCCAGCCGCCGGGCTTGACGCAGGAGATGAGGCCTTGCAGGATGCGAGCTACTTCCTCGTCGGAGAACAGGACTAGGAGCAGCCGCTGGTGGACGAGGTCGTAGGCGTTGGTCCATTCGGCTGGGAAGGGGTCTAGCACGCTGCGCAGGACGGTTTTGATTTGTGGGGGGAAGGGGTTGCCGGGGTGTTGGACGACGGGACTGCTGAGGGTTAGACAGGAAGCATAGATAGCACTGTGGGTGGTAGTGCAGGTGGTGCAGAGTACAGAATATCAAAACCGACGAATTCGGTCCCTGGGGGCATGATGGTTTGCATGCGTCTCATCCAGTAGCCTGCCATTGAATCAGCGAGGACGAGAGAGCCTACCAGCGAGGCCAGGCTTACCGTCGGCTGTTGCTGAGTCGAGAATCCGCTGGCCTGCACGGGTCAGGTCAATCGGGGCTTTGACGAGCCCGTTACAGAATGCTTCGATGAGCTCATGCTGGAGTTGGAGGCGGTTGACTTCGTCTTTTGTCTCCTCGGGGTCTTGACTGCTGTAGAGCTTGGTCATTTTGCTGTGGTTAGAGTCCAAGGTATATAGCGTGGGAAGAGTTGCTATATAGCCGGATTGCAATGTGAAGGAAAGCAGTTATAATGAAGGACACACTTGCACACCGCTGTTTGTCGACTGACGGAATCCTTGCATATGCCAACCCTCACGATGGTATAGAAATCATCGCACATGTAAGGCAGAGATCTAGAGCCAGGCCTCCCAGCCTCGTAGACGCACGCCAGCTGCCCTGCCTTGAGTCTCGAACAGCATCCCCTGCTTACACAAGAAGAGTATATAACACCGCTATTTCAACGTAGGAGTGCGAGATGCTGGCTGTGTACAACATATATGTGGACTGGGGTTGGCCTTACGACACGTGTCATGTTGTATTCCCTGCTGTGTTGACCCTACTGCTATCATCCCTACTAGCTAGAGATGGTTGTCTGGACGCCTTTTTGGCTGAGTGGTTGGATGTATGACATGTCATTAAAGCAAGGATATAGAGGTGCATGAAACAACTTCTACAAGACAGACGACGCAGTCAAACTGGCTGGAATGTCACCAGCGCTCCGCCACAATCTTAACCCTCACAGGCTTCCTAGTCGCTGCAACGATGTGTTCCGTCCAATCGATCGTCGCCTCACTCGTCTCAAACAGATCCAACTCAAACCGAGAAAAGAGGAGAGAAAGGAAAATGTACATCTCATAGTATGCCAACTTGCTCGCGATGCAACTCTGGCCGCCTCTGCTGAACGGGGCAAAATATGGATCCAGAGCTTTTCCTCGCTCCCCGAGCCATCGCTCGGGCTTGAAATGGAACGGGTCTGGGTAGACCTTGGGATTGTGGTGCATTGCATGCAGGCTGGTGGAGATGTATGTCTGTAGAAGAGGATCATGAGTCTGTGCCTCTACAAGAAGGGTTGACATGCATATACCCCGCCGGCAATAAAGTGAGAGCCAATACGGACGCCCTCGGGGGGAACGACTCGGGGCAGATTGCCCGGGAAGGGAGTATACAGGCGCAGCGTTTCTTTGATGACCGCGTTCTAACACACAATCAGTAATGGACAGAGGAGCCAGCAATCAATGGAACAAGGGGAGGGATCTACCAGGTACGGAAGCTGAGAAACATGGCTGATATTAGACTCATCTTTGATGTGAGGCGCTGCCTCATCCAGCTCGG
Organism: Aspergillus viridinutans; assembly: GCF_018404265.1. Taxonomy (NCBI): domain Eukaryota; kingdom Fungi; phylum Ascomycota; class Eurotiomycetes; order Eurotiales; family Aspergillaceae; genus Aspergillus; species Aspergillus viridinutans. Next base: position 1,426,082 of record NW_025091217.1, read on the forward strand.
ATCGCAACCGGGCGAATACATCCCGGTTGCTCAGGACGAGGTAAACGGCCATGGTCAGGGGGTATGCCGTCGTCACGCCACCAACCATCATTGCGGAAGCTTCGTCAATCGTCACATCGGCCGGGGGGACGACGTAGTTGCTCTTCGGCTGGGGGGTCAGGAGATAGTCGAACAGCGGTGGGAAGCCAGCGTCCGCAATCACCGGACCTGCCGTCTTCTGCTGCTTCATCCGGTGGACGTATGTTGCAACGGTCTAGAAGATATTCAGCTCAGGCACTTGGCAGGAGGAAAACAAACAGGTGATAAATGACCTTCCGGAGCCCAATATAGCCGGGTGATATCCGTGCGACAAGAGATCTCGGGGCGAAACGCAAGGACGAGAACAGAATAGGGAAGTGTTTCACTTTCAGGCAGTATAAGCATCTGCAATCTGCATCCTACCCAGCGCCAGTGAGTCTACCTATATGCACTTGATTCACAAAGTGGTTGAGCGATCCGAGGACCGCACGTTGGCTGTCGCGGCACTGCGTGAGTCCCAGCGACTGACCGAACAAGACCATAGACACCACGTCGGCCTTGCAGTGTTAGCAATAAATGCTTTTCTCTGTTCGGTTTCCCAAGGGGTTGGAGGGTTGAGGCTGCTAACCATGGCAGATTGTGTGACCAAGTTGATATTGATCGAGTCGCCGGCCCGCGCATCGGCAGCCATCGAGTCCATACACCGGCGGGCGACTTTGAGAGTATACGGCACATACAGTGCCACGGCCTTGGGAGAGAAAGCATGGCCCGCGATGGAGCGCTTTACTTGGTGCAGTTGCGGATCTACCATGGTGCCCAGCGACTCCGGGTTGCCGATTGCCGCGTAGAAGAATCGTGCTTTGAGGTATGGAGACCCCAAGCGAACGACTCTGAATACTCATCAGCTATAATCCCCGGATCGAAATGAGGCTGCATCATACACTCGATGAAAATCAGGGTCGTTGACATGAACATGGTTTGGGCCGATCCGAACAACATCAGAACCTGGACGAGTCAGCAGTGGTCCTCATTGGAGACAGTACAATTATCAAAATCACCATATCTCTCGTGCAGCTTCAGCACTTGTTTGACGTAGACTCCGCCTAGGATCACGTCGTAGTAGAATTCATACCATGTTGTGAGGGAGGCCATCCATGGCCCTGGCACCTTTCTCAGAGGATGGAAGACGAGCCGTGCAACTACGACAGCCAATGCCCAGGCGGACAGCACGGTCAGGATTGTAGCTGGAGACCACTCGAGGTGTTGGAGGCTGTCGGAAACACCCTCTAGCCACCGTGCCGTGCGGTTGAGAAAGTGGTGCATGGCGTCTGCGAGAAGTCTCTGGCTGTGCCCGCTAGAACTAGAAGAAGGCAGACTACTTGTATCCGTCATGGACAGTAGACAGGGGGATTGGTTTTGCCGGATAGTGTGCTTTATAAAATATGCTTGCTGTCGCTCTTCCATGTCTACCATAAAGCCAAGGCAAGCAGTATCACCATCCCTTGCACTGATTCCAATCGCGTCATATCTACCTGAAATGCTGATCAGGCCCCTTACCGAGCGCTTGTAAAAGAATGGCCGACTGTAGTTACACTCGTAGATGGCGAACGTGCTTAGTCTCGCTGTCTCGCTTACCTGCCGTATACCTCGGGTATACATACAGATATATTGTAGCTGGCCCATTACGATGGCTTTCTCGTCTGGAATATGCAAGGGATTACGGTCTCGAGCGAAAAGAGTCCTACTCGGAAAGACCCTCGGGGTGTGCATCCGACTAACCATGGAATGCTACGTTGGCTTCATGCGAGCCTCTACACCGATGGTATGAGCTGCATCCAGTTCAGCTATGTTGAGATCAGCCACGCTCTTATAATATCCCTATATTAGTGTTGCGGGGACCGACCATTGTACCGGTAACTTCTGATATCACAGAAGCAAGTCACATTTTGATTCGCTTCTTCCAACTCTTCAAGATTCAACTCCGCTCACCCAGGACGGAAAACTCAACTTCTTCCCTGGACGAGAGAGTGTGTGACCGAAATCATGGCGCGTGGAGGACCGTCTGCCTCTGCTTGCCTTTTTCCCATTCGTAGCCATGGCCGAGGCGACAAGGACAAGTGTGCGCTCCACGCAAGACAGATTGGCTCTCAGACGTTACAAGAGGTGACTGAGTACTGTGAACGAAACACTCTGAGGATTGATCACTTCCTGATGGTTGTCTGGGCGGTTATCCTACAACAGTTCACAGAAAATAGAACAATCCATATGGGCCTCCAACAGGTCACGCTGTTGGACTCGGCTTGCTCGTCAGGAATGGGCATGAAGAGCCGGATGAGGACAGTCTCAAGGTCATTCAGCCAAGCTACCTCGCTGAGCGAGTTGCTGCAGGCTGACCTCTGGACGACAACTGCAGTGGAGGCTGCGTCTTTCAACACGGGTTTGGTCATTTGCTCGCCTTGTTCGACCTCGATGTCCAAAAGCATTCCCAGTATAGGAACGACGACTTCTCAATCAGACAGTGTAAGTCAGTTCATTGCAAGAACAGTACAAATACTTACTAGACTCAGACGTGCGATGTGCTCCTTACGTTGCATATGGGCTCTGGGAAGGAGTTACCGACATTATGGCTTTTGCACAGGACGAGCATCCTTTGCGATGATTCCGCACAGTATCTTGCGGACTCGATAATCCACATAATCAAGTGCATGACCCAGGGAGACGCGCTCGATAGCAGTCGACTATCTACCTTGAGTGCAACACAACGGGCCAAGATCTACGAATGGAACAGGAACAAGGCCGGCGGTCTCTCCTCGAAGGATTCGTTGTACCACGCCATTCACCAAACATCTCTACAAGACCCAGATAACCCCGCGATCTGTTCGTGGGATGGCGACCTCACTTATTCGCAGTTGATGGATGTCTCCCGCCGGTGGGCATTCAAGCTACGGGAGCTGGGAGCTGGGCCCGGTGTAATGATTCCGGTGTGTTTCGAGAAATCGCTGTGGCCCATCGTCGCCATGTTGGCCATTAACCAAGTCGGCGCGGCGTTTGTGCCTCTCGACCCCTCTCATCCACCGGATCACCTGAAGGCCATTCTTAAAGTGTTGAACCCTAAGATCACGCTCGCGTCTTCCTTGCAACACGAGCTTCTGGGAGATAGCTTGCCCTGCAGCTGGCGGGTAAGCGAATCGTCCACGGCAGACCTCCCAGACTACGGCACCGAGCCGTTTCTCTCAGAGCCGTCTGACTATGCTGGGCCGGCATATTGTCTCTTCACCTCGGGAAGCACCGGCACTCCCAAGGGGTGCGTGGTGCATCATGCCGCGCTGGCCAGTGTCGCTAATCAGACGGCAGCTCTGCAGCTGGACCGGTCCAGCCGCGTCCTCCAATTTGCATCATTCAGCTTTGGCGTCTCGCTGATTGAAATATGGTGTAGCCTGTGTGCGGGCGCCACGGTATGCATCCCGTCGGATGCGGATCGTCTGAATCGGCTGCCCACCATGATCGCCACGATGCAGGTCAACTGGGCAATCTTGACGCCCACCATACTTGACCTGCTCCCGCCAGAAGCCGTCCCTAGTCTGCAGACTATCGTGGTGGCCGGTGAGCCCCTGAAGGAGTCGCAAAAGTCTCTCTGGGCCGGTAGGACTCGGCTGTTTCAGGGCTACGGGTTGACCGAGTGGGCCGGTATCTTCAGCGTATCGCCCCAGATTCACGCCGAGGATAAAGTGAGCAGCATCGGGATGCCACAGCACGGTTCGTGCTGGCTTGTCGACCCGCACGACCCCGATCAACTCGTGGGGATCGGCGTGGTGGGAGAACTCGTCATCCAAGGCCCGAGTCTCGCACAGGGCTATCTGCAGGATCCTCATAAGACCGCTATAAGCTTCATGGTCGATCCCAGGTGGGCCCCGAAGGAAGCGAGTACCAAACACCAGAGGCAGAGGTTTTATAGGACTGGAGACCTTGCCTTCTTCCATTGCGACGGATCGCTTCAGTATGTCGGCCGCAAGGACCTACAGCTCAAGATCCGGGGCCAGCGGATCACGTTGAGCGTGATCGAGCATCACCTGGCGCATGGGAGTCCGGCTCTCCGTGGGGCCGTGGTGGATGCCATAACCCTTGCGGACGAAGACCAGCTCCGCCTCGCTGTCTTTGTCCCGAATGAGCAAAAGCCAGTCGAAGCTCCTGGGCTTAAAGACAAGGGGCAAAAACGGACGATTTTCGCCGTGCCTGATCAGGCGTTCACGTCCAAGGCGGATGCTGCCAAGAGGAGACTCCAAGGTCAACTGCCCCGGTATATGGTTCCTGATATCTTCCTCTGTGTGAACCAGCTCCCCGTCACGGTCACCGGTAAAATAGCCAGGAGACAGCTGCGTGATCAGGTGGGAATTCTGCGGAGTGGGGAGTTGGCAGCCTTGACCGGACTGGGCAACGCAGCCAGCCATACTGAACCCAGCACACCGCACGAGCGTCTGATACATGGCCTGATTACAGAGCTGCTCAAACTGCCGCCGCACGCCGTCGGCATGGGACACAATTTCTTCGCGCTCGGGGGCGATTCCGTCCAGGCGATGAAAGTGGTTGGCTTGGCCCGGCAGCGCGGGTTGGCTCTCACTGTCAAGGACATCTTCGATGCTCCAGACCTGCGAACGCTGGCCCAAAAGGCTAAGGCCTCGTTGCAATTGAACTCTCGCGATCATGCAACCCCTCCATTTTCGTTGTTACGGGCAGAGGCCAGACAGACGATAGTCCAGGCAGCGTCGGATCTATGCCATGTTCCTTTGCAGCAGATCGAGGATATCTATCCATGCACGCCGCTGCAGGAGGGCATGATGGCGCTAGGGGGAAGCAGGCCAGGGACATATGTCGCGCGATTCATCTGTCAGATTGACAGACAGGTCGATCTTAGCCGTCTTCGCTCCTCTTGGGCCACTGTCGTGGCCGCCAACCCGATCTTGCGCACGCGAATAATCCAGGTGGAGGGAAATTGCATGCACCAGGTGGTGCTGAAGGAAGAGTTTAAGTGGGATGCGGATGACGAGTGGCAATCCTATCTTGACAACGACCGCTACACGTCCATGACGCTGGGAGATCCGCTGGTCCGCGGCGCTGTGCTCCGGGGCCGAGAGGATCCTAGGACCATGTTCCTGGTCCTAACAATGCATCACTCTGTGTGTGATCGCTGGGCAGTTGGTCTATGGCTCAAACAGCTTCACGCTGTGTATCAGGGAGAGTCTCCCCGAAAGCATTCCTTTGCCGCTTTTGTGAAGTACATCAGGGAGGCTCAGGGGAGCAAGAGCCAAAGCTACTGGGAAAACCAATTCGCCGGCCTGGAAGCAGAGACCTTTCCTCCCTTGCCGTCTCAAGACTACAGGCCATGCCCATCGGAGTCGCTCCAGCTTCAAGTGACAGGAGATGCACCCACCGGCGCGACGATGTCGAGTTTCATCCGACTCGCCTGGGCCCTTGTTATCAGCCAGTACACTGCAGCGAATGATACAGTATTTGGTGTGACGGTTACTGGACGGAATGCACCTGTCGACGATGTGGAAAATCTACCTGCGCCCACGATCAGTACGCTTCCATTTCGAGTCCAAATCGATCCGGACCGCACGGTTAAGGACGCGGTGGCTGCTATCCAGCAGCAGTCCAGCGAGATGATTCCGTTCGAGCAGGCCGGCCTGCAAAACATCAGGAAATATAGCCGGGAGGCCCAAGACGCCTGCGGCTTCCAGACTCATCTTGTCGTTCAACCAGCGTGGCAGGATGACGATCGATCAGAATCATTCCTCCATCTGATCGAAGACGGCGCCTCCGTGCAGCGAGGGTTTGCTTCATATGCCATCGTTCTTCTCTGCAGTCTCACTAAAACTGCGGATATCAATATCACAAGCGAGTTCGACCCAGATGTCATCCCGCCGAGCATCATGCAGCATATTCTCGGTCACTTTGGGAATGTCCTCCAATATATCCTCGCTCATCCGCATAGCAAGCTTCTGGATGTTCCAATTAGCGACTTCGACGCGGCGAGATTGAGGGAGTGGTGTAGTGTCGTACCGCAGAGTCAGCCGGAATGCGTCCACGAAGTCATACGGCAGCGCATTATTGAGTCGCCGAACGCGTGTGCGGTCCATGCATGGGACGGCAGCCTGTCTTATGCTCAACTAGATGGAATGTCCACCCGGCTCTCTATTTGGCTTGCGCTTCAAGGGGTTGGGCCAGAGATCTTTGTTCCTCTCTGCTTTGAAAAGTCCCGGTGGACGATCGTTGCTCTCTTAGCAGTCATGAAGGCCGGCGCGGCGTTTGTCCTTCTCGATCCGTCGCAGCCACTTCAGCGTCTGAGGGATATTTGCGAGCAGACCAATTCCCCGGTCATCCTGGCGTCGGAGCAGAATGCGGATCTCGCGGCGCGCCTGCAACTGACGGTCCGGGTCGTCAGTCAAACAACCCTGCATCAACTGCCCGCCTGCCTGGAGAACCAGCGAGGCCCTGTTGTCCATCCCAGCACGGCTCTCTACGTGGTTTTCACATCCGGCTCAACTGGCACCCCCAAGGGTGTCGTCGTGGAACACCAGTCCTACTGCGCCGGGGCCAAGTTCCATATCCACGGGCATCGGATGTCTTCACAGTCCCGTATGTTTCAATTCGCCTCGTACGCCTTTGATACCAGCATTATCGAAATGCTAAGCACGCTTATGGCCGGCGCCTGTATCTGCGTGCCCTCGGAACATGATCGCCAGAACGACCTGGCCCGAGTGGTTGAGGAGATGGCCGTCACTCACGGGTTCCTGACACCCTCAGTGGCCCGCGCTCTGGCTCGGACACACGCACATCCGTTCGAGGTCGTCATCCTAGTCGGTGAGCCGATGACGGCGTCGGACATCGCATACTGGACACAACACGCGCGGCTGATGAACGAGTACGGGCCGGCCGAGTGCTCTGTTTGCGCCACCCTCAACCCGGAGGTGGGCCAATGCTCCGATCCCCGCGATATAGGGAAGGGGATGGGCGCCATCTGCTGGATTGTTGACCCGGAGGACCATGACCATTTACGACCCATCGGAGCTACGGGCGAGCTTCTGATCGAAGGGCCCATCGTCAGCCGTGGCTATCTGGGGAATACCATGTTGACCGCGGAGAAGTTCCTTGCTGAACCCCCTGCGTGGCTACGGGAAATCCGCCGGGACGGTCCGCGGACTCGGGTCTACAAGACGGGAGATCTGGTGCGGTATAATCCCGATGGCTCGCTGCACTATGTCGGCAGGAAGGACACGCAGGTTAAACTGAGGGGCCAGCGTGTTGAACTGGGCGAGGTGGAAAACGGCGTCCGCTGCTGCATGCCGGGGATTGTGGATGTCGTGGCGGAGACGTTCGTTCCCCGGGGAGGGGCACAGGGCCAGCCGTGTCTCGTGGCCTTTATTTGGAGTGAAGATCCATGTCAAATCCCCAGTGGAGACAGTGATGACGGTCCGTTGGCCTCGGTCACAGACGCATTCCACGGTCAGGTCGCCGCGTGTCTGGAGGACCTGGACAAGTTCCTACCCCGGTACATGATCCCGGATGTTTTCATCCCGTTGCGGCGGATCCCAACCAATGTCTCCGGAAAGGCGAACCGGTGCTTCCTGCGTGAGCTTGCTGGGAAGTTGTCCTGGGCCGAGCTAGCCGCATACCAGCCGAAAGTAGAGGATCGGCAGACGCCCATGAGCGATGCAGAACGGACAATGCGTGAGGTCTGGGCCCAGGTTCTGAACGTAGCACCAGAGGAAATTGGGGTCAATGACAGCTTTTACCATCTGCGAGGAGACTCGATCAGCGCAATGCAGGTCGTGGCTCTGTCCCGGTCCAGGGGGCTGTTTACCTCGGTCCAGCACATCCTACGCCATCGAAGCATCGCGAGGATCATCCAGCATGTTCAGAAGCTGAGCACGCGAGAAATAGAGGAGGCAGAAGAAGTGCCAGGGGTTTCTTTTGGCTTGTCACCCATCCAGAGAATGTTCTTTGATATCCAGGCCGATCCGCGTCAGCAGTACAATCAATCTTTTCTTCTGCGTCTGTCCTCCGCCATCGAGATGAGAGACATTGAACGAGCTGCTCGGGCGGTGCTCAAGAGACATTCGATGCTGCGGGCGCGCTTTAAGCAGCAACCGGACGGACAATGGGGCCAAATGATCACCGATACGATCGACGGCTCATATCGTTGCACAATGCATACCCTGTCCAAGCGCGACGGATGGGATTATATCCTCGCGAGGGCCCAGCAAGCTATCAATATCGAGACGGGACCCGTTTTCTCTCTCGATTTGCTACGTGCCGCGTCCGACGGCCAGTATCTCTTTCTCGTTGCACATCATCTAGTGACGGATCTAGTGTCCTGGCGCATCATCCTCTCTGATCTGGAGGCATTTTTGGGGGATCCGACAGCGACAGGGGCAGTCAACAAACCTCAGCCACTCTCATTCCAGGTGTGGTGTCGGCTACAGGAGCAGTACAGCCAGCAACATCTGGATCCTGCCACGGCATTACCGGCAGAAGCACAGAGCCGGTCTTTGTCCGATCCGCGACCCTTCTGGGGACTCGCGGGCCAGGAGAACGTGATGGGAGACAGGATAGTTGAACATTTTACCGTGGGCAGCGACCTCACGCAGCAGCTGCTCGGACCAGCAAACGTGGCATTGAATACACGCCCCGAGGAAATCTTCCATGCGGTTCTGCTATCCGCTTTTCATCTCGTCTTTCCAGACCGCGGCGCAAGCCCACCCCTGATCTTCGTAAAGGCCATGGCCGAGAGCCGTGGGACGCTGCCATCGATCTGTCCGAAACAGTGGGATGGTTTACCACTCTCTTCCCTGTGTCGTTGCAAGTAAGCGACAACGCGAGTCTCATCGAGATCCTCCGGTTGGTCAAAGACACGCGCCGCACAATCCCGCAGAAAGGATGGGCGTACTTCACCTCGCGGTATCTGCACCCCGAGGGGCGGGCTCGATTCGAGACCAAGAGCCCCATGGAGATCGTCCTGAATTATGCAGGAGAATATCAGCAATTCGAGCGTCGCGATGCTCTGTTTGTGCCGGACAGCCATAGTATTCTTGGGTCGCTCGATGCCGGGGATCGGATCGAGCGACTCGCACTGTTTGATGTCTCAATCTCGGTGCAGCGTGGTTGCCTAGCGTTCGAATTCATGTACAATCGCCGGATGAGCCATCAGCGGGCAATCAAGGCATGGATCCAGGCCAGTAGGGACGGCCTCGCTCAGGCGTGCAGAGTCTTAGCGGACGCTCCGCCGCAACCCACGCTTTCGGACTTTGCGCTGTTGCAGTTGCCCTACGCAGAATTTGGCCGGCTGGTCTTTGAGACCTTGCCTGATCTTGGGGTCCAGACGGACAATGTGGAGGACATGTACGTCTGTTCTCCCGTTCAGCGGGGAATGCTGCTCTCTCAGGCAAAAGACGGCGGCCTCTACAATGTCCGGGTGACCTGGAAGATTGAGCCAGCAACAGCACATGCCAGTGCTGCACAGCGTATCGAAGACGCATGGCAACAGGTGGTTGACCGGCATGCTGTGCTGCGTACTGTCGTGGTTGAAACTGGGTCATCCGAATCCTACCTGGTGCAGGTAGTCCTGAAACGCGTCACTCCAGACATCGCTCACACCGATCTCCCGGGGCGTGACCGTCATCCCTGGCCAAAGGGCCGGCCTTTACATCGAATGACTCTGGTCAAGACGAACGAGGCCTTTCTATGCCACATCCGCATCAACCACGCCATGGTGGACGCCACCACAATGGACATCATCTACCGAGATTTCGAGCTCGCGTATCACGGCAAGCTGTCGGCCCATCCGGCTCCTCCGTTCCGGGACGTGATCTCATACCTGTGCCAGAAACAGCCCCCGGAGGAGGAGGCCAGAGAGTACTGGACCGCGTATCTCTCCGGCGTCCAGCCGTGCCACTTTCCGCGCCTCAATTTCACGAAGCGGCGGCGATCAGACCGCGAGCACATCGCGCGCATACACCTCTCTGCACGCGACAGACTGGATGCGTTCTGCCGAACTCGCAACGTGTCTACGTGGAGTGTGATCTGCCTTGCATGGACGCTTGTCCTGCGGTCGTTCACCTACTCCGACGACGTGTGTTTCGGCTATGTCAAATCAGCGCGGGACCTGCCCATCGAGAATGTCGAGGAGATCGCAGGCCCGTTGCTCAATGTGCTGCCTCTGCTTATGTCCGTGAGCGAGGGGCTGACAATCGATGCGGCTGTCCAGGCGATCAAGGACGACTACCTTGGCAGTCTTGCGCATCAGACGTTCGCCTTGTCGGACATGCACCGCATTGTCCAAGGGTCGAATCAGGCGCTGTTCAATACTATTGTCGATGTCCAACGCAGGGACCAGGGGGGTGAGGAGACGGAGACGCCAAGGTCAATTCGCAAGGTGAGCAAGGAGGAGGTAACAGAGGTATGGTGCCCTACTCCGTCCGTTTATTTAATTGCATACTAAGTGACACAGTACGATCTAGTGCTATCGGTAGACGCCCTCGGCTCAGAAATCGACGTTCAGCTGAGATACAAGACGACTTGTGTTTCCGAGGAGCAGGCGACTAGCATCCTGGCAACATTTGAGAAAGCTCTACAAGCCATAATCGCCGACGATCAGAAATTAGTCCAGCAGAATGAGCTGTGCAGTGAACATGACAAAGCCCTGCTCTGGAGCCGGAACAAGACTGTTCCTCGGAGCGTCGAGGCCTGCGTCCATGACTTGATAAGCAAGCATCACGGCGACAGGCCGGCCGTCTGCGCGTGGGACGGCGACTTGACGTATCGCCAACTCGACCAGAGCTCGTCGCAACTGGCGATGCATCTGAGGACGCAGGGTGCCGGCCCAGGCGTCGTTATTCCACTCTGTTTCTCCAAATCGCGCTGGACGCCCGTGGCGATGCTGGCGGTGATGAAATCCGGCGCCGCGTTCCTTGTTCTTGACCCGTCGCACCCATATCAGCGATTGACAGAGCTCTGCAGCAAGGTCGATTACCCTATGATCGTTTCTGCGGAGAGCCATACACAGCTAAGCGCAGAATTAACCTCCAATATCATAGTCTTGGGCGACAACCACACCTCCTGGCCGTCCGCCGCTCCGCTGCTCCCCCGCGTCCGCCCCAAAGACGTGCTATATGTCGTCTTCACCTCGGGATCAACAGGCAGCCCGAAAGGCGTGGTGATTGACCACCGCGCCTACTGCACCAGTGCGTCGGCGCATATGCCCATTCTCGGGCTGGACTCGTCTGCCCGGGTGGCCCAGTTTTCGTCGTACGCGTTCGACGTGAGTATCATGGACCACCTGACGACGCTGATTGCGGGCGGGTGCATCTGCATCCCGTCCGACTCGCAGCGCCATGACGACCTGGCGGAGACCATCAGGCAACTCCGGGTCACACATGCGGTTCTGGTTCCGTCTGTCGCGCGCCTGCTCCCCGCCGACGGTCTGGACTCGCTGTCCACGTTGGCTATGGCCGGTGAAAGCATGACGGGGACGGACGTCGCTCGGTGGGCGGGCAGTGTGCGGCTGATCAACGCCTACGGGCCGGCAGAGTGCTCGGTCCTGGCCACCGCTCAGGGTTCAGTCAGGTTAGACACCGACCACGCGAACATAGGGCATCCGATGGGGTGCGTGTGCTGGGTTGTCCGCCCTGAGAATCCGCAGCAGCTGGTGCCGATCGGTGCCGTGGGAGAACTCGTCGTCGAGGGTCCGATTGTCGCAAGGGGATACTTTAACGATCCTACCAAGTCGGCAGAGGTGTTTGGGCTATCGCTTCCCTGGCTGGAGCATCACCGATCGCCCCAGGACCGTCACGGTGTGTACCGAACCGGTGACTTGGTCAGGATGCATTCTGACGGAACGTTGACGTATGTCGGACGCCGAGACAATCAGGTCAAGCTTCGAGGGCAGCGGATTGAGCTGGGCGAGGTGGAGGAGCACATCCGACAATGCTGCGCTGGTGCCAGCGAGGTCGTGGCCGAGGTGTTGATCCCCCCGGGGGCCAGCAACCCGCAGCTTGTGGCCTTTGTATGGATATCAAGCCTTACTCTTGGGAGTGCAGCCGGGGACGTTCTGGCTGGGTTCACGGACGAGTTCCAAGCCTTTGTAACTCACACCGAGACGCGTCTCCGGCAGGCTGTCCCTGCGTTCCTGATGCCGTCGATCTTCATACCTCTAGCCCGAATTCCGCGCACTGGGTCCGGAAAGATCGACCGAAGGAGCATTCGTGACGGCCTTTTGAGTCTCCCGGCTGGTGCGCTTGACCCAATTCGCCGACGGAAGGCCCCGAAAGTAGAGCCCAGGACGCATGCAGAGCGACAATTGCAGAAGATTTGGGCCGAGGTTCTCCATCTTCCGCTGGAAGACATTGGCACCCAGGATCACTTCTTCCATCTGGGCGGCGACTCGATTGATGCCATGAAGGTGGCTGCTTTGGCCCGGGGTGACGGACTCGCTGTCGGCGTCAGCGACATTTTTAACCAGCCGGTGCTGACGCTCCTCGCCAACGTGGCAGCTCCGTTGGCGCAAGGCCCGGTCCGACAGTTTGAGCCGTTCAGTCTGTCGAGGGTGGTGGACGCCGATCCCCAGGCTCTCTCTGATATGATACTGAGTAAAGGGATGGTGCCATCTCCAGTACAGATCGTCGACGCATTCCCGGCAACAGAGGTCCAGGAATTTTTCGTCAGACGGAACACGCTGCACTATTATAACTTCCGTCTTCGGGGCAGACTCGATATCGATCGACTCCGTGCCGCGTGCGACGAGGCGATGTCCCGTTTCAGTATCCTGCGCACCGTCTTCCTGGACCGCCACGGCAGCTACGAGCAACTGGTCCTTGAAGGGGTTCGTCTACCATTTGAGCATTACACTTTTGGCCGGGATTTCGTCTCCAAAGCTCAAGCCCTGTGGGAAGACGATCGATCGCGTTTTGAGATCGCCCGCGAGCTGCCCGTCCGCTTCATCCTGGTCTCTGGTTGCGACACGGACCATCTGTTTACGATTCGCATCTCGCACGCGCAGTGGGACGGCGTGTCCATGCCGCGTCTCTTCCAAGATCTGGCTGCCGCGTACAATGGCGTCGCCTTGTCTCCCACCTCGGGCTTCTCAGACGTCATCTACCAACGAGCCGTGCAGCGAGGCGAGGCCGGGTTCAGCTTCTGGCGAGAATATCTGGATGGAGCTGTGATGACTATCCCTTTCCCACTCAACTCGGAGTGCAACGTGCAACCGCAGACTGGTCAAACATTATGGCATGTTCAAGAGACCGCGCTGCCATCTCTTCCCCCGGGCCCCACCATGGCCACGCCCGTCATTGCCGCATGTGGATTCCACGTCGCGCGTCTCACGTCCCGCACCGACCTCACCTTCGGCCAAACCGTCAACGGCCGCAGCATGCCGCTCGAGAATATCGACGTGATCTTAGGGCCCTGCTTGAACTTCATCCCACTGCGCCTCCGCCTCCACCGCTCCTGGACGGTGCGGGATCTCCTCCAGCACGTCCAGGACCAGTACGTGCGTCCATTGCAGTATGATTACATGGAGCTGCGGGATATCGTGCAGCAGAGCACGGACTGGGCCGAGGGGACCGAGTTTGGGTTCATCGTGCAGCATCAGAATATCCAGTTGCAGCATGAGCTGCCCTTGGAGGGGGATGTCCAGGTGGAGTATTCGCTGTTTCCGCAGTTTGATCCCGTCCAGGAAGTTTTTGTTTTTTCGGAACCGCATCAGAGTCATTTGGAGATGCAGGTCTGTGCGAATAGTCGGGTTCTGGCTCCGGATGCTGGCAAGGAGTTGGTCAAGGCCCTTTGCGAGACGCTGGAGTTGTTTGCTGATAATCTAGATATGGTCCTGCCTCTGCCCCTCTGGTCTTAGTATCTTTATTATCTAGAGTATAGATTGCCTGCTAGTCTTGTTAGAAGTCATTCTACCATCTCCTGCTTATATCTAAATTACTACCTGTGAATACAGTCTTGAGATTTGACAATATCAATTCCAAGCTGACGACAAAATTGTACTCTGCTCGCAATTGAGGAGCTCTTTCGAATGCAGAGCCTGTAGGTTTGCAGCAAAAAGCGAATGAGAGCAATTAGAAAAGCCACGCGTAGGCTGTCCGCCAAAGTACCCGATGTCCCGATCCTGTGGCGCCAATCCTACTCTGGTGGAGATGAAGCTATCCACAAGGTACAATATATCTCAAACCGACAATAAAATAGACTTCTGGGACCGCTAATTATGTCCAATTCACGGCATCGACATTAATTAGATTATTAGCAAGACTACAGTCATCAAACCGGTGTCGGGCCAGACTCGTATTGTCCAGTCTGGAGTTATTATCATCAGGACAGACAAAGGATTGCCGGAATCCTGCCAAGACGAAGCCGTGTTTGAGGATTCTGTCCGTCTGCACTTCTGAAACACACACGATCCATCAAGAATATCGCCAGATTCCAAAGGGACAACCCTGCAGTGATCGCGGGCCCTTGCATTATTGTCGGCCCTCCTACTTTATTTCCACCAGCCATTCAGCGCAGGCGCTGAACGAGGGCGTTATGCTAGCCGCTCTACAAGATTGCAAGACCCTTGGCCGATCCTTCATCATTGATTGCTTTGATTGCTTTGATTGTCTAGACGAGATTCCAAAGTATTTAAACAAGGTGAGAGTCGATTGTCTTGGTTGATGCAAGTTCTTTCCTTCACACTTCATTCTCATCTGCTTGACGCAGTTGTCCTTCCTTTTACCTTTACCCACTTATTCATTCCTTTGACAATATGTATAGAAACTTCCTCCTTGCAGTGCTGGCACTGCTGACTGCATCTGCTCATGCCCACACCACCTTCACGACCCTCTACGTCGATGGAGAGAACCAAGGCGATGGGGTCTGTGTCCGCATGCACCGAGACCCAGAGAAAGCCACCAATCCCATTGAGCCTCTCTCCAGCAAGGACGTCGCCTGCGGTAAGTCTACATCTCCCATCCCTTGAGCTTCAGCTTCAACCAGACTAACAATATGTACAGGCATCGATGGCGAAAAAGGCGTCGCGCGCGTCTGCCCCGCCAAGGCCTCCTCCACCCTCACCTTCGAATTCCGCGAATGGCCCGACGCCTCGCACCGGGGCGCCATCGACAAAAGCCACAAGGGCCCCTGCGCCGTGTACATGAAGAAAGTCGACGACGCGACGGCCGACAACAACGCCGCCGGCGACGGGTGGTTCAAGATCTGGCAGGCCGACTACGATGCGACGGCCGGCAAGTGGTGCACCGAGAAGATGATCGACAACAACGGGCATATCTCCGTGCAGATTCCCGCCGATATCGAGGGCGGGTATTATCTTGTGCGGCCGGAGTTGCTGGCCCTGCATGCGACGCAGGATAACCCGCCCGATCCGCAGTTCTATGTCGGCTGTGCGCAGGTGTTTGTGCAGTCGACTGGGACGGCCAAGCCGCCGACGGTGAACATTGGCGAGGGGACGTATGCTCTCAGTATGCCGGGTATGAAGTATAATATCTACAAGACGCCGTTGGACCTGCCGTATCCTATGTACGGGCCGCCGGTATATGAGGCGGGTAAGACTGCGTCTGCCAACACTCGATCCGAGAAGTCTGCCGATACTGCGTCGTCGGCCAGTACTACGCCTACCAAGGCTGCGTTGGCCGACACTGGATCCAAGAAGTCTACCAATTCTACATCTAAACCGAGTTCAGTCCCCACCCAAGTCTGCAAGGACAAGACGAAGAGCAAGAAGGAAAAGACGAAGCGCGACACGCTAGTCCAGACCAAAGGCCTCAAGCCAGAAGGCTGTATCCTCGTCCGCGACAACTGGTGTGGATTCGAGGTGCCCTCCTATACAGACGAGCAGGGTTGCTCCGCTGTAAGTTCCTTTCCCTCTTCCCCTTCCTTTTATCAAGGAATCAAACTGACAAAATAGGCATCCCAAAACTGCTGGGCCCAAGCCGATGTATGCTACAACACGGCGCCCCCTACCGGCTCAAAACACTGCCAGATCTGGGAGAACAAATGCACTGCTCTCGACGATTCGTGCAACAGCGGGGTGTTTACCGGTCCGCCGAATAAAGGCAAGGACCTCACCCCGAAGCCGCCTGCGTTGGTGGGATCCACCAAGATTTTTCAGCGGGGGCTACGGTCGCATATGAAGAGAAGGAGACTTGCTCACGTTTAGTTGATCGGCACGAAATGGAGCATACCAGGGGAGGAACGGTGTTGAAGGTGCATGAGTGGTATATATCTAGACAAATCCTGCATAACTAGAAACTGATACGACATTGTCGTATAAAGTTCAAATTTCTGCAGATTTACTTCAGATTTACTTCAGATCCCAGACCTACCCAATTCGTAAATAATAAATGCGATCTCCTCATCAGCTGGAGCAACCGCAGGGACGCAGTTCTCGCCGTTCGCCCCATCAGTGCCTGTAAACAGACTGAAGATACCTGGGTTATTAGCTTGTTTGGGCCGCTGTGCGAGGCTAGAGAGTGAGTTTGACCATCCCAGAGAATGAAGGTAAATGCACAGGGTAATCTTGCTCATTCCAATATTGAGATGATGTATGTACAGGCTGACTGCATTCAATTGATTTTGAACCCCCCCGGACACAAACGTTGAAAAACGCCTTGAGGGTCATATTTCCCTGCGGTCTGTCTCAAGAATTTTTGCATTGCGTTGCCGTAGCTCGCTATAGGATCCTGCCAGGACGCAGCATGGTTGAGGTCAATATACGGATTATAGGCGCAGGCTGCCTTGGCGGCGCTGATGATGTTGTTCGAAAGTCTCTCGGCCGCCGCGCTGACTATGGGATACTCTTGCGGATGGTTGAATGTGGCAGACAGCAGTGCGAGGACGAGGCCTTGCCGGGGTACGTCTAACCCCAGGACGTTTCCGCCTCGGATTGAACTCTGATATGCTATGGCAGGGACAATGGGTTCCAGGCTAATGGTCCATTGGATGCTGGGGATACCTGACACCTCGGTGGTGCTCGCATTCCATATGTCGAAGACATGCTTCAGCAGGTCAAGGTTGTTCTCAAAGGTGACTGCAAATGTGATTTGTCTATCGCTGTTAGCACGTTTCTGGTGGTTGTAATGGCGATGACTTACTGGCGAGAGTTCGGGGACAGCGAACCTCCCCTGGCCGAGAGAGCTTCCAGTGTCATCACTTGAGTGCTGGCCATCATTTGAGGCTGGATAGAGGTGAATGGTCTGAAAGGGGCTGGATTCTCCTGGGGACTCGCGTAGGCTAATTGATTGGTGAGTATAGGACCCATGGCTGGGGTGAAGGCAAAGTTGTGGATGAGTCCGGCCTTGACGTCGTAGCTGGGGTCGGAGGTGAAGCGATAGAATGCGTCCAGCTGCTGGTCAAGTGTGCTCACTGGGTAGTAGATATCCCCTCCCCAAACCTGCCCCAGAGGAAACGTCCGGAAGACAAAGTTGGTCACAATACCGAAATTATTGGATCCTCCCTTGAGAGCCAGCCAAAGATCGTGCTCATTGTCCTTTGTCGCGTTGACAATCCTGCCATTCGCGAGGACCACCTGGTATTCGACCACGTTGTCACAGGCAAAACCAGCTTCCGTAGCAAAGTAGCCGAAGCCACCTAGCCTGTCAGAAAGGGTCTATCATGTTATAGGTCAGCTTACCACCCAGTGTAGTCCCTCCCACTCCAACAGGGCTATCTCTGCCTCCTGGTACCAACACCCCGATAGTGTCTAGGGCTGCATATACACCCCCCCATCGCTGTCCAGGTCCGACTGACACAAGGCTTCCGTCCGCGGAGGGAACAATCCAGTTTAACGCGCTGAGGTCAATAGTCACACCGTCTTGAATGTTGGCAATCCCAGCAATTGCTCCGTGACCACCACTGCGAACAGCAAACTTGCAGGCATTGGGAACAAGAACGACTATCGCTTTGGAAACATCCTGAGGGGAAGTTGCTGACAAAACGCACGAAGGACTGATCAGCTGCTCTTGCTGCGACCAGTACGACGACACCGAGGATTCGTATGCCGTGCTATTTGGATATAGTATCTTTGAGCCCAGGATACTCGTCAGAGCCTGACACTGCACAGAGTCAGTAAGTAGTATGCTAAGAAGGACGTTTGCCTTACACAAGTAGTTGCAAGTGCAAACGCAGGTAGAATGAAGATAGCAAATAGGATGCTACAAACGTTCATTCTGCAAGTATGCCACGAGGAGGAATCCTTGTGTAATGGCGGAGGGGAGCTGCAAGCGAAGTGGGGAAGACTTAAGAACTAGTAGTATAATAAATGGCTCCTGGTCTGATCCTGTCGGACTTTCTTGCTTCATCTCCCTAACTCTATTTTCTTTTTCTTTCTCGTATTCATTTCTTTGTCCTCCGATACTAACCCCAGCCTTGCAGGATGGACATCAACCAGCTACCCATCGTCAGCGATGATGCTACCAATGCCGTAGTGGATTCTACTTCTGCCATGGGGATCTGTGTACGTCTGATCCTGAGTCCAGTCCACATCGTAGATACAATTCTGACCACAGCAGTGCCTCGCTCTATCCACCGTTCTCGGCGACAAAGTCTCACTCCCCCCCACCAATCGCTACAAATCATGCATAGACTCCTATTTCTCGCAGCAAAACTCCAACCTCCAGCCTCTGTGCATCGTCTCCCCGACCACAGTCGAAGATGTCTCTGCCGCCATCACCACCATCACAAACAGCAACTGCCAATTCGCCATCCGCTCCGGCGGCCATACCAGCTTCGGCGGCGCATGCAACATAGCCAACGGCATCACCATCGACCTGCGCGCGCTCAATTCCATCACCGTCAGCGATGATCGCTCGACAGTGTCGGTCGGCGTAGGCGCATCCTGGGGCGACGTCTACGCGTTTCTCGATCCGCTAGGTCTCTCCGTCGCGGGCGGGCGCGCCGCACAGGTCGGCGTGGGCGGGCTCACCATCGGCGGGGGGATATCCTACTTTTCGCCGCGGTACGGCTGGACCTGCGACACGGTAACCAACTTTGAGGTCGTGCTCGCGAACGGGACAGTCGTGCAGGCCAACGAGAAAGAAAACCCCGACCTCCTTGTGGCACTCCGCGGCGGCGCGGCCAACTTTGGTATCGTTACGAAGGTTGATTTCCGTGCGTTTGAGCAGGGTCCTATCTGGGGCGGGACTGTTTATTATCCCCTTGACACGATTGACGAGCAGCTGCGTGCATTTGCCGAGCTGAACTCGGCCGAAGGGTATGATGAGTATGCGTCGCTGATTACCAGTTTTGGGTTCGCGAAGGGAAAGGGCGCGGCTGTGGTTAATAGCGTTGTGTACACGAAAGCTGAGGAGCGGCCCGCTGTCTTTGAGCCGATTATGAAGATCCCGTCGATGTTCAGCACGATGCGTGTGGCGAGCATGCATGAGATGTCGCTGGAGCAGGGGTCGTTTGCGCCGAATGGGAAGAGGTATGCAACCCTTTGTCCGTAACCACATGCAGGCAGCGCTGACCTGACAGGCAATTGGGTGCCGTGACGACGCATGCGTCGACGGTCCCCATGCTCAACGCGACGTATCTACGGTGGAGTTCCAGTTTGGCGGCCATCGAGGATATCCCTGGCATTGTGTGGTCCATCTCGTTGGAGCCGCTACCACCTGCGATCTATGCTCGAAGCTCTACTACGAATTCCATGGGTCTGTCGCAGGCTTCTGGCTCCCTGGTCGTCACGCTCCTCAGTGCTACGTGGGACGACGAGGCAGACGATGCGAAAGTCGAGCAAGCCGCGCGCGCACTCTTTGCTGGGATTGAAGACGACGCGCGCAAGCTGGATGCCTACGAGCCATACGTCTATCTGAACTACGCGGCCGAGTGGCAGGATCCGATCGCTACGTATGGGAAGAAGAGTATCGAGAAGCTGCAGCGAGTGAGTCAGGTCGTGGATCCAAAGGGGGTCTTCAAGAACAAGATGCCTGGTGGTTTCAAAGTCCCTTTTACAAGTAACTAGTTGTATGAGGGGCAATTCAACTCTTTACACTTTTCTCCAGTTCATCCAATCCCTGCCCATTGCCGATCATGCGATCCTAACCCGTTAGCCAGCACACCTCAAGGAAGTAGACTCATAACTCACCAACAACCAGGACGGACACCAGCGCGACAAAATCCTGATCGCAGCGCTATAAGGCCCCCTCCAGACCAACCCCCCGCTGCCCCYCCCYTTGGCCCCCAAAACATCATCTACAACCGACTCTGCAAACTCCTCAACCGAGCACCCCTTCGGCCCCGCCTCGCCCGTCGCCCACTGCGAGATGACATCCCTGATCGCCGCATAGCGCGAGCCCGCGGGCAACACCACCCGCGGCTCATTATCATGGAACGAGGTGGTGACGGTGCCCACCATCAGACACACAACTGCGACGCCCAAGGGGGCCAATTCCAACCTAAGCGTCTCGGAGATCTGCACGACGGCCGCCTTGGATGACGAATATACCCCTGCACATTAACCGTCAATCTATCTATCCCTAACACGAAATACGAAGGGAAGACAAGAGGAGAGGAGAAGAGAGGAGGATACCAATCCAAGGCGTATTCACCACGGCCCCCACGCTGCTGAGATTAACCACCCGCCCCCGATTGGCAACCAGCAGGTCTGCGAATCCCTGGATCATCCGCACAATACCCCACACATTCGTCTCGTAGACCTGCTTCGCGTGCTCCAGGTCTGCGTCCAGCAGGGGGACGGTATACCCCGCTCCGGCGTTATTGACCAGCACATCGAGCCCGTGTCCGTGATGCTGCACGGCCTTGACGGCGGCGGCGACGGAGGCCGCAGATGTCACGTCGAGCTGCAGGAGGGTGACGTTGGAGAGGATGGTGAGGGGGCCGGGGATTTTAGCGGGGGAGCGGGCGGTARCGAAGATGTGGTGGCCCCTTTTGGCGAGCGAGAGGGCGAGCGCGGCGCCGATGCTGTTGGCTGAGCAGCCGGTGATGAGGATGGTTTTGGGCATTGATTCGTTTTGATTTGGGATGGGATGATGTCTGTTGAAATTGAGATGAGACAATTGTTGTCTACAGATGGGGAGATCTTGTTTATGTGAGGGGCTACGGAGACAGGGGTCTATACACTATTGTTGTGAACTTGTGCTACGGTGAGATAAGAGGTTGATTATTCATGGCAAGGATCCTGCCTCTGCTGCCTATCTACTGAATACGTGAAGATTCCTACTGACAATCTCCAAAGAACATCAAAGCATATCAAGATGTTGACCCTAAACTGTGACGAAGAAAGGACCTGCGGAGATGACCAGATGAGGGGATTTGCAGATCAGCCTGGGAAGACTGACCAGTTTGGACTACTGCATCCTGTATCTGCAGCTAAGCTCTAGCCATCACACCAGCCCGTGCAAGTGCAACAGTGTCGCAAATAAATAACCATCACGACTATCGCTGCCTGTTTCCACGGAATCATGTCGGCATCCGGATTACCAGGACGCGGGTTCAACTTGCACGCTCCTTGGCTGTGTCCTATCCGGATCGACATATCGAATATCGGAGAAACTCGACTACGACGCAGGGGCCAAAATGATAGACTGGCCGTCTGTCTGTCTGTCTCGACTCGAGCCAATGCAAGGCGACCAGCCGAGAACAAGTTGAAAGCGTTATCTCAAGCATGTGAATGAATCATTGACAATATTGACAGGGATTATCATTACTATTAACAAAGGTCTCCGACAAGATCCTTGTCTACGGTATCATACAATGGAATGCTCCCGAATCTCCTGCTCAATGTTGACCTCACGGGATATTCCGTTTCCGTGCGTGGACGGCCTCCCTCCCCTTCCCGCCTGTATTTTGGTGTTCGTTGCAAAAGGAAAATCTCTCAGCTCATGGTACT
The DNA here is from genome assembly GCF_018404265.1 of Aspergillus viridinutans. NCBI lineage: Eukaryota > Fungi > Ascomycota > Eurotiomycetes > Eurotiales > Aspergillaceae > Aspergillus > Aspergillus viridinutans. Next base: position 1,448,001 of record NW_025091217.1, read on the forward strand.
GTCCCGTTGCGTCGCCCGGGAGATGCGATCGAGCTGGTTTAACCTTATCCATCTGATGGTCCACTGTGCCGACGACGGAGCGACCACCGCTAGAGCTTAGTCGTGAGCGTAGAGTCTTGAGAAGTGCCGAGTCCAGGACGTGGCTTCGGAAAAAGGTCGCGAAGAAGGGCATCGAACTGACGATGATGGCGACGTTGTTCTCAACATTTCTGGCCGTTATATCGTCAGCGAGGTCCACAAATTGTTTCTTTCCTGAGCTTACACGCAGATGAAGAGCGCACTCTGAGTAAAGGTGGTGTCGGCGGTGGTGAGCAGCCGAACGCGAAAAACGAGTGCGATGACACTCGCGATGATTCCCCTGCGCTACTCAGTATCTCGTCGGTGTTTGTGGTAGGTTTAACGTACATCATGGCGGTCGAAAAGATGATCAAGAGCTGCCATCGCTTTTTGCGAGGAAGTTGCAGCTTCGAGAGAAGCGGGAGCGGCAGAATGAAAATGTAGATGTCCAGAACCACGGAGAGGGTTCCCTGCACGACACCCCAGTATATCAAGTGCTCTGGTCTCTTGTTGACCAGCAAATCCTCCCATGTCTCTCCGATGTGCGGTGCGGCGTAGTACGATTCCAGACCGACTCCTGGCCAGTATAGGACAAAGGTGAAGAGCAGACCGAACCGGATGGCGTATTTCATTGACTTCTGGATGGTGAAGATCTGCCGACATAGAAGGAAAATGGAGGATTTCGCAAAGAAGATGACGGGTCCGAGGAGGACTCCTTGCGCGTAGAGAATCTAGGAGGTTCGCATGGTCAGCACTTGAAGAGCAAGCAGCGAGGAATAGTCATGCCTTCATGTATCTGCCGGTAAACCAGCACGCGGGGATATCCCACTGATGACGGGTGTACTTGAGCACTAGACAGATCATTAGTCTAATCCGCGATAAACCTGATGAAGCAGAAACTGACTAGCCAGAATCAAGCCATTATATGTCGCGGACAGCGCCAGCGCGATGACCACAAAGCCTATACCAGCGCTCGTCAACGTCCTTCATGAGCGCTTTTGGCGTCGCAACCTACCGTCGGCCCAAGTCAGCTTGCGAAAATTCGTATACAGCCTCGCTGCTGTGAAAAGGGCCGCCCAGGCAAGCGTCACTGTTGTCACCGCAATGGTCGCACTGGCCAAGGACGGTGGATTTACGAAGTTGGGTGCCTGGCCTGGTGGAGGTTGAGCTGCTGGAATGGCGCAAAGATCCGTTCCTGGTGGGAGGGAAGACATGGTGCGGAGACAGCATGGAAACTATCATGCTGTCTGTTGCCTTGGATATATCGAGTAGTAAGTAGAGAGCAATGGGTTGAGTGTTGCTTCAATCTAATGCGCTGGGGCCGTTTGCTGTTCGCATTGCATCCAGGCCAGTGTTCAATGCACTGACATGCTAGTATCTACTGCCTACAGTAGCTTCTCCCGGTATTAGCTTTATAAGTAAATCTAAAACAGTTCTAGTTCCACGTTTAGGAGCATCATACCACGGGTTATTCTTTGTTTTTTAAGTTGTGGATCATTATACTTTGCGCTTATTCAAGGCCAACAAAGGATCGATAAGTGTATGACGCAGAGCATATGATGATGAATAATCCGTAAACAAAAAAGAAAGTAAACATGAAAGCTGAGATCGTACTAATGAGGAGTATAACTCGAGTTGTTGTCTCTGACCCCTCCTACATGTGCTAGCACCCTGATATCCTCCATACGAGGTAAACGCAGGATATCCTGATCCCGGATCACAATTACTAGTTACTACTTACCCAACAGCGTCGAATGAGCATCCATTGGAGGCAACGTGCATCCAGCCTTACAGCCGATGAAGAAGCTGCCAAGTGTGGGATACGAACGGATTCTCTCACTGGTGGGTTCCATTCTGCAACTTCAACCTGCAGGGGGAGTCCATCCCACTGCAGACTGTCAATTGGATTGTTGGTGAAACGTGCAGAGACTGTAAATGCAGGAGGGAAAAAGCAAAGTGAGAACTGAATGTCACCATCCGATAATAGCCTAGGCTGCTAGGATGTGGCGGTGGCTCAGACGTCGATCTGCTTTTAGCTGCGTCTACATTCTGCAGAATTGCCCATAGCCAAATCATTAGCCAACAACTATCAAGGATCATCCGTATCCTCATTTCCATCGGCATCACCATTATTCAGTCAACGCTTATTCCTTCCTCTTGAACAGTACAACTGTACCCTCGCGGGGTACTATGCTTGACCGCCACGTCCTCCACCGTTGACTACCGGCATCTTCCAACCGACACTCCCATCCCTCCAGAATACACACCATAATCAGCTTGAGGATTGTTGTGGCGTAAAACCTGCCGGGACTAGGGATCATCAAGCATGTCAACGTCAGACTAGGTCTTACCAAGTTACAATAATAATAATGAGGGGTAGAGTTCCCCTCACCAGGCGGTGTTTCCCAGCCCCCAAATTGGCCAGTCCACGCTAACATCTGTCATTGTCAGAGGGCTGCTCTCGGGTACGTCCAGAGGCACATCTCCCGCGCGTAGCTGCTTGTTTGCTCTGGCGAATCGAAACCCGTCGAATGCTTGCGGATTCTGGTATCTGATCCGATCGCGATCGCGCATCATCGCTCGTTGCGGGATACATACCCAATCACCCTCTGCGACTTCGAGTCCGTCAGAAAACACGAATGGGGCCAGCGCTTTCCGTCGGACGGTAACTGCCTGAATCAGCAAGGGCTGCATGTAACCATCCAGAAAGGATTGCCAACACCCACTGGCATCCGAATTGGTGCAGCGAATCGATTCCCTCACAAAACTGTCGAGGAGCGGCATCTCAGCCACCCTTCTCCTGCATGAGCCCGCGAGGTACTGTTGGATCTCGGCTCGAAGCGGCTCAACGTAGTCGTTATGCAGACAGAGATCCTCGATGGCGTATGTGGTGGTCTAAGTTATCGCTAAACGATTAGCCTTAGAGTTTTCCTCTTTGATCCGAAAGCTCGGTTCTCCCTTGCTGCCTCACCATTGCCAGCTGGTGTACCGAGCCAAACCAGACCGCGATAATCTCACCAACCATTCTGGTCGTGGTCCATTGTATTTTCCGTGGCGACGTGTCAATCAGCCACTGCATGCAATCCATCTGCAGGTGGTTAGCCGAGCTGGCCAATTTGTGCCGAAAGCTGAATCCAACCGGAGCATCTTCTTGCATAGAGCTGGTCGATTTGGCCCTCGTTGCTAACCGCTTCTCCACAATTGGCTCCAGATAGCGGAATAGTATCCTGACGGCGTAGTGTTGTCGCGTCACTAGGTTGGCAACGGACCTTGTTGTGGTCGGTTAGGCCAATTCAGTCGTTGTGCATCAAGTACTCACCGTCGGAGGAAACCCGGTGTGATACGCAGAATCTCAGCGGCTAGGATGACCCTCTGCGGAAATTCCAGCGCAGCCGCGGTGAATTCAAGATTCTGCGCTGCGACATAATTAGCCCGGTGGTATTGACGTGCCAAGGAGGTAATCGTACCAAGGTCCTCCCCGAAGAAGGCAAAGCAGTTGACCTTTGTGACGGTTCGCTTGATCATAGAGAACAATCTGCAATGCACGAATCCTGCTGCAGTCAGAATTGAATGAAGCATAACCGAAGGGCTGGCCCCCACTTACCGTCGTTACCAGGCACTGCAAGCTCGTCTGCAATGGCAGTCTCGACGATCCTCTGTAACTCGGGCATTAGAATGGGCAGATGAGCCGTAAGTCTACTTCGCAAGGCACGGACAAAGCCGGTCCCCTCGACGCCTCGTTGGTCTTGCCACTCGAAGCCAAACATGGTGTATTTGGGTTGTAGAATCTACATCTTGTGTTACCTTCTGCGTCAACAGGGTCAGGGGGCGTACCTCTTTAGCTACAGCATGTAGTGACAGGTTTTCAAGCGGCGCGTTGACCAGCTCCGTGATAAGATCGTTCGACGTAACCAACCAGTGATCATTCGACGGAGTAGATATCATAAATGGCTTCCCCTCTGCCTGTTTGAGTCAGAACGTATCACTGCCTGAAAGATGAAGAACGTTCACACACTGAAAGATATGCCTTGTCAATGATATCTGGACCCCGGACCAGATACCACAGACCGCGGATGCGTCTGAGACAGAATACCAGGAAGGTGATGAGAATGTCAAGCATAATGGCTATAGTCAATTGGTATCATGGAAACATTATGCTCACCATCACCGGACAACAGTCGAGACGTTATACAGACGACAGCCATCTCGCCAGGGCCCCTCTTCGGACTTCAATGTGCGTCTAAGCGATATATTGACATGGATTTGGCGCTTGCCAACACCAACAGCGATATGCATGAATTTCACTGGCTAGGGAATATGTGCACTTATGTACTCGCTTTCAGTAGCGAGTACATAAACCGAGCCGCGTCCGTTGCGTCTTCCTCGACCGGATCGTCGCCTCCAACCCATCATGCTTTCTGACGCAGTCTCGGCAGTGATCGACTGGATCGCTCAACGGGTTTCCTGTGTTAATCAGGAGTATCCAGCTCTGGCGGTTGCAGTTACTTCTGCTTGTGTTTTGGTCCTATGGAGAATATGGCGGTTCACTATATTGCCTTCGTATTATCCTGACGATCCGAAGGAACTACCGTACTGGATTCCTTGTAAGTTATCCCCCCTTAGCATTGAATATCAAACTAATCACGTCTAGCCCTGGGTTCGTATTCCCTGTGAGACACTGCTACGCACTTGTTGATTTGCAACTAGGACATGGGGCGGCATTCTTCAGCAATTCCAATGCCCTCCTATCCAGAGCAAGGTGCGTCGCCATTCTCCGCTAAGGCATCGTAGCTCACCAAGTACCTAGAAATTACTACAACAACATCCAAGATCCGTTCGCCCTGACCATTGCCAATTCCCTCATCTACGTCATTACTAAACCCCAAGATGTCGCTGAGGCGTACCGCAACACCGACACTCTCTCCTTCAACGAGTTTGTGCAAGCGATGATGCGCGCCTGCGGGAACACAGAGTCTTGCGTAAAGGCAATGTACAACCCCCTGTCCAAAGACAAACCCGGGTTCCCCAACCCGCATGGCAAACCGCTGGCGACTCTGGCGCGCCAGATGCACATCCACCAATTGTATCCGGGGGATAATCTGGACTTTCTGGAGAAGCAGTTTCTGGACTGGGTGGAACCTCGGCTGACCATGGATGCGCTCAAGCGGGAATGTCCTTATGCGATCCAGAGTGATCTTCCAACGGCAAAGAAAGACGACGGGATCGTCCTGCCGTTGATGCAGTGGTGCTCTGATTATTTTACTCGGGCCGGCCAGCGGGCGTATTTTGGGCCGGCATTGGATGGGATTGATCCTATGCTCCCGCAGACGTTTATAGTCTTTGACGAGCTGAGCTGGCAGGTTCTGTATCAGTATCCTAATTTCCTGGCGGGTGAGATGAAATCCGCGCGCAATGCAATCCAGCGTGCGTTGAAGAAATATATCCAACTGCCCCAGGAGACGAGGCAGGGGGATGCATGGTTCACAAAGGCGATGGAGAACGAGATGCGCGCGCTGGGTATTAGCGACGATGACATTGCGACGATGCTGGTCACAATATACTGGGGGTATGACTTCCTGCGATTTACTTGCGATTGCATACCAGGAAACTGACAGCGTAGGATCAACACCAACACGCGCAAAGCAGCGTTCTGGTTACTCACCTACATCCTCCATTACGGTCCTGAGCACTACGTCGACATTATCCGGCGCGAGACGCTCCCTGCCTTCTCGCCTGACAAGACAATTCCCGACCTGGACTACCTACACGACAACTGCCCTCACCTCGACGCCATGTGGAACGAAACGATCCGCCTCTCCGCGTACTCTGCCTCCGTGCGCTTCGTTACATCCGACACCATCATCGGCGGCAAGATCCTGCGCAAGGGAAACCGCCTGATGATCCCCTACCGACAACTACACTTTGACGAGACCATCTTCGGCGGGGACTATCCCGTCGAGGAGTTCCGGCACGAGCGGTTCATGCAGAAGGGCCGGAATCTGACCCGGAGCGACAACTGGCGGCCGTTTGGGGGTGGGACGACGCAGTGTCCTGGTCGCTATGTCGCCAAGCGGTTTGTGTTGTTGTTTGTTGCGATGCTCTTGCGGCGGTTTGATGTGGAGCTGGTGACGAACAGGATTCCCGCGGCTGAGGAGGGGAAGCCTGTGCTGGGGATTATGTCAATTAAGGATGGAGAGGATGTGTTGGTGAGGTTGAGGCCGACAGTGATTTAGTTAGGTGTAGTCGTATGAACTCGGCATCTCCATGATTCCATCCCGATTTACTGTCCATGTCAAAATATGTTTCACCTCAGGGTGATCTGTCATCTGGCATCTGCCTCGTCAGCTCAAACACGTCACCATCTCGCATTTGGAAAAACTCCCCGTTTGAAGTCACGATCCCACCGATCTAGACTCGATCAACAATCCAGCAACATGACCAATCACCAGCGGAGGTCCGACAAAAATGCCCGTTTCGGGAAAATTGACTCACCCTGCGACAGCCATACCAGCCACGCTGAACTCAACCCCGAATTACGAGTCATGTTGCTTCAGATCGATCCAACGAGGTGATCGGCCCTGTCAATTGAGTTTACCGGTCATGTGACTCATGCCAGACCCACACAGGGCTGTGCCGGTTGATGGCGAGGTGTTGCAGGATGAAACACGAGGACCTGCTTGACTCATTTTTGAGGCTTGCATACAGCACGCCTTTGTCATGGACCAACCTAACAGCCGTGTCCAAATAGGCAGGGGGAGTAATGATGCCTTTCCATCTCAGACTATGTCGATTCATTGAGTCTCCCACCTCGCGGAGGTTATGACTACGGCTAGCTGTGAAATCAACCACGGCACGAATCTTCGCGAAGAAACCTGTGCCCTGTCGCACGATTGATTCAAATCTTCGGCATTGAGCCCTCGGTATTTGAACGGCGATCTCAAACTCGGACAATCGCCGAGCAGAGTCCCTCTCGCAGTGCTATCCAAAACCGTCTATCGAGCGTGACCTGTGTGTCGAATCGAAGATCAAAACATGAAACTGCCCCCCCGGGTTATGGAGGTCAGAGATTCTCCGAAGATACTCCGTATAAACTCCAGTCTACAGATCACAGCCCTAAGGACTACCGTCTTTCTAGATCTTGACTTCCTGGATGTGATGAAACAGGGGCATGCGTCCAGTTCACCGAGCCTGCAATTGAGGTCGGCATTTATCTTCTATCTTCCTCGGTTGAGGGCAACTGCCGGTTTCAAGATGGAGAGAAGAGGTATAAAGATGCTGCTCGCATCGCTCTGAGTCGGAGAGAGCAGAGGAAGCAGACAAGATCACTTCATTCTCATCAGTCACCGTTCCTACTAGAGCTGGGCTCTATTCATTCTTTTCAGGATCATTCAAGACAAGATGAAGGCATCCATCACCACCGTCGTCCTCCTCGCTGGGCTTGCCGCCGGTGCACCCACTAGAACCATTCATTCCGACCTTGAGAAGCGTCAGTTCGGCACCGGCACCGGCACCGATGGACTGAGTGCTCTGGCCTCTCTCTTCCCTATTCTGGGCGGGGGCGGCTCTTCCACCTCGTCTGGTCTTGGTGCTCTGGCCTCGCTCATCCCTTCTCTGGGCGGCTCCTCGTCTGGAAGCGGCTTCAGTCTTCCGGGATTTACCTTGCCCACGTCCATGCCCGGCCTGGGCAGTCTAGGTAGCCTGGGTAGCTCCGGCTCCTCCGGCTCCTCTGGCCTTTCGGGACTGGGCGGACTGAGCGGTCTCAGCGGCCTCAACGGGCTGAGCGCACGCACCACTGCCTCCAGCGCCGAGGCAAGCAGCAGCGCTACCGCCGCCGCCAGCTCCGATTCCAACTCGGGTGTCACCCTCTCCGGCCTCCTCGGTGGTTAGTCATCCCCATTCACCAGAAAAGTCGTATGCTAAACAACCAACCAGAACACATCGCTAAACGCGACCTCCTAGGCTCCACCGAAAACGGCGTCACAGACAAAGACGCCTGCCAACCACTCACCTTCATCTTCGCCCGCGGTACCTCCGAACTAGGCAACATGGGCTCCATTGCCGGCCCGCCCGTCGCAACCAAGCTGCGCTCCCTGCTCAGCAACAAGGTCGTCGTCCAGGGCGTCGACTACCCAGCCTCCATCGAGGGGAACGCCCTGCTCGGCGCCGCGGGCGGGCCCACAATGGCCAGCCTGGTGAAGCAGGCGCTGTCGCAGTGCCCCGATACCAAGGTCGTGGTGGGCGGTTACTCGCAGGGCGCGATGGTCGTGCACAATGCGGCGAGCTCGTTGAGCGAGGGCCAGATTGCCGCGGCGGTGCTGTTCGGCGATCCGTTCAAGGACCAGGCTGTTGGCAAGGTGGCCACGGCGGATGTCAAGGAGTACTGTGCGGCTGGGGACCCGGTTTGTCTGAATGGGGTGAATGTGCTGGCGCATTTGAGCTATGGGGATGATGCGGCCGAGGCGGCGCAGTTTTTGGTTACGGCTTCGGGGGTTAAGGCTTAGCTTGCTTGGTTGGCCTTGATATATGGATATGGATATGATTATGGATTATTGGTTAGATGATTCGCTCGTTGATTCGGATGGGATGTCGCTCTTTAGCTGGTGTGGCATGGCATGGCAGGCGCTGGCGCCTTGGATACTTAGGTCCCTCATTTGTTGGTTACTTGAGGCTGTGACTCATTTTATGATGTGAAAGAAAAGGGAGAGAAAATATGGTTAAGAATAATATTAAGCTATCATTCTTCTCTTACTATTATCTCAGTTCATTCAGGTATTCACTAATCTTGACTCTATTCACTCCACTTATTGAAACTTGTTTGTTCAGTCACCTACCAAGTGCCACCTACAAATGGAAGTAGTGAATATCAAATATCAACCATGATTATATATACAGCCTCATCTTCCTTTCTTATCTCAACATCTTCCTTACTCCTCATTCGACTAGAACGACGATCCAGAATTTGAGTTTGACTTCCCCACGATGCGCCGAAGGACGAGGGCCACAACCTCAAGAAGGCGGAGGGCACGAAGAGGAACTTCAGGGGCTTTTGAATCTGCGGGATAGCCAGGAATGGGTAGATTGGCTTCGGTCTGAGATGGTAAAACCGTGGTGGACGGAGCTCTGGGACCATCTCAGCAAAAACAACGAGAAGGAAAGGGAGAAGGGCATTGGCGATATCCGGAACAGAATACTAAGTGGCGAGGCGCATGGGGTCCTCAAATACAGCACAGCCTGACCCTGAAGGGTTGAGTGGGACGCAGCCGATCATTTAACGCGATTTTACTACAATGTGAAGGATGTCAATCTGCGATCTTGAGATGGTGTGTTCTTCGGGAAGAATTGGGCAGACGACCTGATGGATACGGTGGTAGGAGATACCAAGTCTTACAGCACCAAGTTGGAAGGCTGAAATGTGCACCCCAGAGAAAAGGTTCTCCTGGAGAAGAAATCTGATGGGTTCGACCGGATTGAGACATATTGGAAGTTTCGACATATTGTGGAAGCACTAAAGTATGTTGAACTGGCCCCAGATGCCGTCAACCTCACCGACAACAAAGCGTTGTCAACCAAGCAATTGGCAGAGTTTGTCGCCTCGGACAAACCAAAATCGTTTTCATTAATGAGTGTCTGACCGACAATACGTTCCAATGATGCCTTCATAGAGGGGAATGGCCAAGGCCCTTCCTGGAATAATCACGGAGCCGTCAGTTACGACAGATGATGAGGCAGCTATTAGCACCTATGCATCACTCACCAGATACAGTGCTAGGACCTCACTTAGCAGACAAAGAGATTATCGTTACCTCAATAAGTGCTGAGAATGCTCCACTGGAGCTAGAGTTCCAATCTATCATGCGCCGCCCGCCCGCCCCCTCTAACATGATGGAAAGAAATATAACATTCACAGCTGAGGATCAAAAAGATCACCTTGGAGACAGCGGTACGTCAGGAAAACAGATATACTTTTAAAAGGATTATAATAACGACTGGCCTTTGCTTGTTATCAAAACTGGTCTTTCTGAATCAGAAGCACAACTATGAATTGATGCACACTGGTGGTTCTTAAATTCCGGCTATCAAGTCAATACAGTCATACTCTTTCATATCTAGAGTTCCCCCAAGCACAGAGTCATCTTAAAAGTCTATAACCTCAAACCTATCACCCCCAGAATCACGCGTGGACTACAGGCAGAGATTGAGCGCTTTATAAATATTAAGCAGGGCTCCCGTGGGGGGGGGGGGGGGGGGGGGGGGGGGGTATACACCACACCCCAGGACTTTGAGAAAGCAATTGAGAGGCCCACCAAATATGCGAAACTTACAGATGAGGAACTGGCGCGAATGGGAGCAAAGCTAGACTCACATGGCCTCATTGTTCCTAACGATGAGGAGGAAGAGATTCCACTCTTGCAAAATCCAACTAGGCTGGCGGCGTCAGGTTGGTTCGATGAACCATTGCTGCCTGTTGACAAGCAGCGGCAAGTCTTGTTGCGTGCTGCCGCCACGCCCTTCCAATAGCTTGAGCATGTCATATCCTTAAAAAATGCTAAGAATGCTTCACTTGAGAACCGTGCTGTGTGCTGCCGCCAGCTCGCAGTCCCCTGATCATGTCATGAGAGACCACACAACACCATACGTCCCGTTGAGGAACTTGAGATCGTCTATGTATCGGGCAAGTCGTGTAACATTGTGAATCAGCCTGACTCTCCCGCAAAACAAGGAAACACAGACCTGCTTTTGGCAACCAGGAACACATCTCCAGATGAGTTGCTTCTCCGTAATAGTCGGGTCTTTCTCGGGCCCTCGATCCTGACCTGTGTAGTTGACCGTCGAAGATCTCGTCCTGCTTTGTCAGTTTGCCATTAATGACGTCGTCGTGTAGGACACAGGAGATGTTCAGAGTCAGAGTCAGAATAGAATCTATGGCGGAGAGGTGATCACTGATCAGAGGAGTAGGAGAATAAGAATTGACAGAGGAAGTGTGGGAGATAGTGAGGAGAGATAGAGGAGAGATAGAGGAGAGATGGAGGAGAGATGGAGGAGAGATGGAGGAGAGATGGAGGAGAGA